>NW_015170896.1:586592-620345 GCF_001447785.1 Gekko japonicus | reverse complement strand
CTGCCGCCGGGGGTGGGTGGGAAGCGACAGGCAGGCCGCCGCCAAGGCAGGAAGGGCTGTGGCCGGAGCCGGGACCCTGACAGTCAGGGCCAGAGAAGGGGGGGAGGGCATTACGCCACTCCCGGCAATGTGTGTGCGGCGTGCACGCGCACACACACTCCGCCCCCCCTTTCCCCAAGGCCCCCCCACTAGGAGGGCTTTAGCTATGGCACTGCTTGGTGTTTAGTCATACCGGCTACATGACCACGGAAACGTCTTCGGACAGCGCTGGCTCTTCGGCTTTGAAACGGAGATGAGCACCGCAACCCTAGAGTCAGATTCGACTGGCTTTCGAGCAAGGGAACCTTTACCTTTAATGGGCTACAGTGAGGGGAAATACCCGCTGAACTGCATTTTAGCAAGCAGCCGCCTGGATGCAAAATACTGAATGGCGGGACTGGCACTGCTGAGGGAAAGGCCATGCAAAGGGAGCAACTGACCTGAAATGATTAATAGTGAGCAGCAAAACCTGGAACTAGAGCGAAAGGAGGGAAGGGGAGAGGAACCGTAACTGTCAAATGACTGCTTCAAACCAACATGGCTACCCCACCTGAATCTAAATGACAGGCCAGTCTTTCAAACGACAGTGAGAACATTCTATGACACACATGGCCCGGAACAACGACGTCTCATTTATGTCAGATCTGGCCCTCATAACAACTGAGTTCGACACCCCTGGCATACGTGAGTGACTGAAGTAAAAAATATTTTGCATGTTGCAGGAGAAGACAGCCATGACCTGGATAGCCCAATCTCATCAGATCCCTGAATCTAAGCAGGGCTGGCCCTGGCTAGTATTTGAAAGGGAGACCACCGAGGAACACCAGGGTCGTGACACAGAGGCAGGCAATGGCAAACCACCTCTGAATGTCTCTTGCCTTGAAAACCCTACAGAATCACCATAAGTTGGCTATGACTGTTGGAAAAGGCAGTGTCTGGTGTGCAAAGAAGAAGACAGGCTGAAGGGGACAGCAAGAAGACAATTAGATAGGACAGTGTGGTCAGCACCTTCTCTCCTGTTAAGTATCATTCCTGTCTCCAGACTGCTACCCTCAGGGCAATTTCCCCCTTCTTCTTGGAAGTGCCACACTCTGTCTTACCCTCTCTCTCAGCTAGACATGTAGTTAGGGACCTATCTCTGTATCTCCACTTTCCGATCAAGTATATTAATTCCTAAATAAACCTACTCTTTAATCAGGTTGTGCACCATTGCTGTGTTAATTACTCTGCCAACAATGACATGATGACAAAAAGGGGGGAAGACAAAACATTAAATGAATGGTGAAAATGGATTTCTGTGCTATGGTAACCAAATAAATGAAGCCAACTTCCAGTCGTGCTGAAGTCTAGAGGCAAGCAAATGGCCTTATTGGTATCAAAGAGAAAAGAAGCAGGAGTCTTGTGATAACCTAATGACTATTCCAATGCAAGCTTTTGTGGATCAGAGCCCATTTACATGAGTTCCGATATCAATGATGTCAGGGAACTCTGACTTTGGAATCAGAAAGGAGGAAGGGCCCATTAAATTTCAAATGATGTGCACAGACAACGTAGTCTACTGCGAAAGAGGCACCATTGAAGTTTAAGAGGGACCTGATTAACACCAGGAAAATTTGGTAAAATGAATGCTAACAAGAAGACATTAGTCACTCAGCATCTCGGGAAGTAGCAAACATTTTAATAACGATATTGTTTTGGAGATTATAATTCAATTCACCAAAGCCAGTTTCATCTGCTCCTTCCTGAAAGTACAAAGCAACGTCAGAAGGCAAGTGGAAGTGTTTATATTTACAGGTAAAAAGGGTCAAGCACCATTACAGTCAGCATTACGCATTTTCTGAACATCCCTGAACTGCAGTTTTGAAACTTTAGTAAAGATTTGCTCTTATGCCTCTTGCTTTGGAGCAAGTCTCACTGAATGCTATAAGATTCTCATCTTACAAGACACAGTTTTCAAGATTTTGGCAAAACACTTGGAAACATATTCGTTCTTGCTTGGAAATTAAACGTGTGTTTAATCTTGCCTATGCCTCTATTTTTCTTTTTTTTTTAAATCAAGTGCATGTTTTCTTTAAATTAGATTTTTCCCTAGCACATAAAAAGCTGTCAATCCAAATCAGTTTTGAGTCACATATGCTACTTGTGTGATTTAATAACACAACTATGGGATACAAATTTTTCTGAAACAAAATATTTAAATATCATCCCTAAAAAAGGAAACCTGAAGAAGTAAAAAATCCATACTGATTCAGAGCTTATCTATCTATCTACCAACCAAGCAACATGCCAACCAAACAGCCCATGTCTCATTGCTGGGTGAAGGGGAGAAGGAAAGTACATGGCTACCAAACTGGTAAAAAAAAAGTCACAAAATGATGGGTGGGAGTTATCCAATTGGTCACATTTGCATTACAGTAATCCATCTGGTATCCTGACCTGCATAGCCCAGGCTAGTCAGATCTTGTCAGATCTCAGAAGCTAAGCAGGATCGGCCCTGGCGACTATCTGGCTGGAAGACCTCCAAGGTATACTAGTGCCGTGATGCTGAGGCAGGGAATGACAAGCCGCCTTTGAATGTCTCTTGTTTTAAAAACCCTATCGGGTTGCCATAAATCAGCTGTGACTTGATGGTACTTTCCATCACCAATCCATCTGGTACTTGTGGTGTATTGCTTTGTTTTCCCCAACAACAAAATGTACTGTTTGAGTGCTAAGAAAACAAGATACCCCTACACCAGAAGTATTTCCTTGAAGAGAAGGTGCCTGTACAATAAATAGGGAGAAAACACTGCAGTTATTGTATTAATAAAGATTCGGATTCAATATCTACCTTCTGCTAAGCAAACAGGGGTCAGAGAAAGTCTTCCTGTAGTAGAGGAAGACTCCTTACCTAGTAGAAGGGAGGCATGGGGTGCAACCCGTAAATCTAGAAAGGCCTAAGTTTTGTTCTCTACATTAGAGGTAGCTATATGGTTGCTGTCTACCTTTTCTCCAAGTTCAAAATGTGTTGATGTCTCCATCTTGCTGCTTTTTTGAGTCGCTCCAAGCTTGCTGTTGCCACTCTGTTCACTTGCTAAACTACCCTGGGCTTGTTCTTTTATGCTGGGTTGGAAGAAAACAGAGATCATGATGATGGTTAAAATTGAAACACAGAGCAACAATAAATCACCGCCAGAAACCAAATGGAAAAATATGAAATTTCCCAAAATCTAAAGAAATGCATCTCAGATGTCAAATGTTTGCCATAACTCAGTGTAGGTTGTATGGATGGGGTCCAACAATCTTTTCTGCCAGTAAAGAGAGAGAGAGGAAAGGAGCCCTTTGATCACCCAAAAAGGCTACAGTGGGGGATTATTGGACCAGTGTGGGCAAAACCCATGCACAGCAGTGGCTATAATAAGGTAAAGAGCAGGGCGAGATGGAGCAGGCTGAATCCAATTCAATGGGGGGGGGTTAGAATGCATTTTTTTATTATTACTGAATAAGATTACGCTTATGGACATTGTATTCTTTTTTCACAACTGCATGTCTGATTTTGTTCTTGTCTGTCTTGTCCTATATAGTTGCTGCTTCACCGTGTGATGCTTCTTAATATTAATTAGTATTTCTGAAAGAGATCCCATCCTCTGGCCTGCCATACCTATTGCTATCCCATTACACTGCATTTTTTTCATGGCTGGTTAAGGAAATGTCTGCTTGTTTAGAGTACCCCCTTGCTTCAGACCATTTCCACAACTCCTGAAGCATTTTCGAAATGTTTCATTTGGCAATATTACAAGTAACCAACACATTACACTTGGGAAAGCACAGGGCTACATATCATAGGGAGCATAGGGGTGTGCGGGTCTACCCAAACTGAATATATACCTGAAAAACACCTTACTGGTATTTTTTGGGTATATTTCAGCATCCCAAATGTATCTGGGATTTTTCAGGAGAACTGGAAAAAATCCCTAAAAATACCCGGATATATTCTGCCATTACTTGCAAATCCAAGCAACAGTTATGAGGTTGGAGCAGATTGCTCCCACTGCTCAACTGTTTTTGTGCTGTTTTCTGCAGTCCCTTTAAACAGGGAGTGTTTAAAGGGACTGCAGAAGACAGCCCACAAAACAGCCGGGGGGGCACTCTCCCCGCCAGCTCAGCTGGGGCTCTTTTGGGCTGTTTGACTAAACTGCCGAAGACAAGCCCAGTGGAGCTTCTCCCAGCAGGATCAGCTGCTTTGCAAGCTCTTTTGGACAGTCTGGTTCAAAGGGACTGCCCAGAAGAGCCCCCAGCTGAGCCACTGGTTTTTGTGGCTTTGCCACCATTTTTTTTCTCTGTATCTTTCAGTCTGGGTCTATTAGACTTGAAAATATTGGGATATCCAAAAAAATCCTAGATCCAAATAGTTTACCAGTATTGAGATCCAGTTTTTTTCGGGAATCCCAAAATTTTTTGGGGGGTCCAAAAGACTAGAACCAAAAACTACCAAGGGAAAAAAAATGCACACCCATAAGAGAGCAGCAGCAGATTAGAATGAGACTGGGGGTGTTCTGTGCATCTCATCTCATCCAAGAAGTTTTACATAATTTAGGGTTGGATCTTCTGCAGCACTAGTGAAAGATAGTGTTTCTGCCTTCCTTTCCCTATTTGCTGCCTGGAGACACCAAAAAGGCAATGCTGTGGGTTGGGACAGCCACATGGCCCAAAAGCCATGCCAAATGGACAGGAAGACTGATGAAGAAGGATTTCTACTGCCTACAGAAAGGTTTATTGCACCAGCAGAAAGAAAGCGTATGTAGGGTTGCCAGCTCTGGGTTGGGAAATACCTGGAAATTTTGGGGGTGAAGCCTGGGTAGGGTGGGGTGGGGAACCTCAGCAGGGTATAATGCCATAGAGTCCACCTTCCAAAGCAACCATTTTCTCCAAGGGAACTGATCTTGATCAATTGGAAATCAATTGTAATAGCAGGAGATCTCCAGATACCACCTGGAGGTTGGCAATCCTACCTGTGAGCCAGTGCTTAGTATATGGTGTTACACTCTAAAAATATAAATACGAACCAGTGACGAAAGACTATAATTATTATTTGTGAGGCCCTGATCTGGATGTCCCAGGCTAGCCGAATCTCGTCAGATCTTGGAAGCTAATCAGGGCTCAGCCCTGGCTACTATTTGGATGGGAGACCACCCCCCCCCCAAGGGATAACAGAGTTGTGATGTGGAGGCAGCCAATGGCAAACCACCTCTGAACATCTCTTGCTTTGAAAACCCTGCAGGGTCAGCATAAGTCTGTGACTTGACAGCAGTTTCTACCACCACCATTTATATGAGGCAGCACAGAACAGTGCAATCAGAAGGAGAAACAACCCTTTTAGTAGCGGCTTAGTTTCTTCCTACTAACTGGACAAGAAGAGCAAAAAAAGCTTGGGCTTTGGGGAAAAAAATCTTCTGTCGCTAAGGTTCCTTCTTTGGAATTAAATGTGCAGGATTTATAGGCGTGAGTCTTTTGTTGTTTGTGGGAAAACTTAATCAATGGACAATTTGTTTCTGTGGCAATGTTTTATGAACACTGTTTCTGTTGAAAATCAAATTGAACAGGGGGGGTGCAGTGCAGAAAGGAGGTGAAGTTTACAGGTACCCCACAAATTCTCAGTAAAGTTTTATTTGTTCATACCTTTCCACCAGCTCTGATGTACGATGTCCCTGCTGCTGCTTGCATTCCTGATCCTTCAATGTGGATTGAGCATCTGTCATAAGGCTCGGATGAGATGATCTGTGTGTCCTCTGTGGTAACATTTGGGTGCTATCTGCCTTTGAATGGCTCGATTCCTAAGATGTGGGGGGGGGAGAGTGTGTGTAGATCTGTCTGTCTGCTAGGACAAATATCTCTACACTGGGCCCTTGATATTCAAGGAAGTTTATTTATTATTTAGTTATCAAACTTATACCCCACCCTCCCAGCCATGGCCGACACAGCCAATGAATTTTGAAGTTCAAAAGGGGGGGGGGGGGGGGGGGACACAGATTGTTTTCTAGAAAAAGGAATGAATATAGCATCCACCCCAGCAGCACAAAGATAAGCTAGGTACAGAGATCAGCAGTAATGCTTTGAAAGGAGAAGCAGGGTCTACAAGCTGTACGTAGTAGAAAAGAGAGAGAGTTCAGTAGGATATGAGCTCACTTCTTCAAATACAGCTAGAATGTGAGTCCATCTGTCCTTTTAAACATGGAGAGTGGAGTGATTTCAGATGCTGAATGACAATAGCAGGCAAATGACAATAGCAGGCGTGATTAGATAGGTGTGATATGTAGAGGAGACGTAGGTGTGGAGAAATCAGCACTGGTAATGAGCAGTCTGTGTTATGGAGAGGGAGTAGTCAGTTCAGATTCTTGGACTTCTCATAATTCCAAATCAGAAACGGAGGCTTGAAGTACTGCTTAGACCAGGGTATGATATATCCAGTCTCAGCACTTTTGTCATAATGGCTTCTTGAATTAAAAAATAAATTGGGAACAGGTATCTTTTTTTTAAAAAGGTTAAAAAACAGGTCAGAAGATCCTATCATCCACATAACTAGTAGTTTGATTCTTACTAATCATGTGCCCCCTCTCAGACCAAAAGGGGAAGAAGAAATGTCTGTGTTCCATTTGTAATTGCCGCACTCACCAGATCTTCTGTCAAAGCTCTGCATTCCTCAGGAGCAACTGCATGTGTCACAAAAGATGGCAGTGTCCCATACAAGGGGCTAGGCAGACCATCTTCCTCACCAAACTCCTGCTGATGAACACAGCAAGGACCTATCAACTCAGAGCTCAATAAATATTTTATGTGGTTTTAGTATCTTCCCTCAAGGTAGTGTTTCTAGCCCTGACCTGGATAGCCCAGGCAAGCCCAACCTCATCAGATCTCAGAAGCTAAGCAGGGTCAACTCTGGCAAGTACGAGGATGGGAGACCTCCTTGAAATACCTGAGGCGGGAGGCGGGGGCAGGCTTTATTCAGCCACCTCTCTGAATATCCTCTAGGCCCCCAGTAGGGATGAGTCACCAGAGGTCGCCATGACTTCCAGGTGCACAGACACTCAGTCACCAGAGGTCTCTATGACTTCCATGTGCACGCATACACACATACTTAAAAAATACAAAAAACAAAAAAGGTAATGTTTCTATTGCAGAGACAGCACTGTTTCCCAGGACCAAAACTGCAATGCTTCATCACCAAGAATATGCTGTTCCTCTTCCAGCTAGTGTATCCATGCTGTTGCAAGTGCTGACTGTGGAAATATCAAGGGCAAATACTGGCTCGTATTTGTGACATCGCTAGCAATAACTAACAACTTCCTTCCTGTGTGTCATTCTATGAACTTCCTTTTTATCATTAAAAGTGATGGATCTGTACCATTGAACTGGGATGGTCATCTACTATTCACTTTAAAAATATTACCCCCATCTTCTTGTACTGTTTCCATTTCTGAAACACATACTAGATTTCCTCTGAAAGTTTCCTTACTAATTTGGGTAAAAACCCATATCCCCACTGTCCCGTTCCCCCCCCCATGGGAACTTCAAGCTCATTTAAGCCCATTTCTAAGGGAAAAGCTGGAAACAGCAGCTCCCCACAATGTTACCTCCAACCATTCCCGGGGAATGAGCTATTTGGTGCTAGGTTGGGGCTTATGGGAGAACAGCACCTTAAACTGCAGTCTTTCATCATCTAAGCAAGCCCATGTAGCCAGCACAAACCCAAAACAAAGGGCTACCTAAAGGAGTCTGGGCCTCATTCCTCTTCATGGCCAGAGTAATGTCATAACAATGCAAGAAGAAATATTAATGTGTGGCAACTTCTTACTTTCTGGGATTCTTCAATCTCCACAGAGAGCGGCTGTACTGGGGCCTGTACACAGCAGGTCTTCACATTTTCTAGGGAATTTCTCGGCAGCCTGCATCAAACAGATATCTTTCATAACATTTACAGTAAGGAAGGATGTTGGGTTCAAGAAAGCAGTTTATTTTGGTGTGACACCTACATACAGGAGAAGGGAGCATTCCAGATTTGGTATGCAGAATTTATTTAAAGCTACGGGATATTAGAAGATACTGGAGAGGGTGTAAAGAAAAATTGCTGCCCCAAATCAGAGTAAGACACCCCTCCCAAAAGTCACATTTTAGTCAAACAACACAGGGGGGGGGGTTCTTCCTCTAGAAACTGAGGAATGGGTAGTTGCAAAATTCTCATTGGCCTATTACGCAGGGGTGTTTTCCCTCTCTTTCACCATGCATGTCAGTCAGGTTTTCTTTTGTCATTCTGCATTGAATTTCCTCCCTTCAGCGCTCAGTTTGTTTTCTGGTCACTGTTTCCCTGAGTTTTCTGAGATTGCTGATTGTACAGATTCCCTCAGATCCCCCCCCACCATTTTGCCACTCCTCAAAGGTCACTCCCCGCCTACATCAAGGTTGTTCTCCCCACTCTGCACCTTCCACCATCCTCCCCCTTCACTGGTGTATCAGCTCCATTTTCTCCTCATTTTTAAATTTTAACTTTTTTTTACAAGCGGCATGAGGCTAGCAATATGAGACTATCACTAGTCTCACTAGACTATCACTAGTCTCAGATCGCTGAATAAAAAAAATTAAAACTACAGGGGGAAAGTTTAAAAGGAGCTATGCAAGGTTTAGTTCCCTGCTGGTATTGACTTGAAAGGGGGATTGGAGAGGAGGCAAATAGCAACATCCCCAGTGCAAAAAAAAAGATTTCAGTGCTGCATGCAAACAAAATAAAGGGAGGGATTGTCAGCACGGAATGAAATTGACATGAGATGTAAAGAGAGAGAGACTGGGATGGGAAGCATTTTTTCCTTTAATGCTTTAGTGAACAAACCTTGGGGGGAGAACCATTTTGGCAGTCCCTGGAAGCCTAACATTAAAATGGTGGCCGAGCCACATGGACCTTCTGCAAACTGCCAAACTTAAGAATCACTTGGGATTGATCCATTTGGAGGAAGAGTGTAATCTGCACAGGACAGGTTTTTTAAAAACTGCCAAGACCATGACCAGTGTGCAGGATCAAATTAGAGAATCACAAAGAGAAAACCACGTAAATTTGCAAGGAAGGACAGGAAATTAGGGCATCGATGAAAATATGCACACCCCAATTTTTTTTCAGTTTAGTGGCACAAGACTAAAAAAGCTCTCCAGAGCTTCTGCCAAAGGACTCCTCCCCCATACAAATTGCATCCCTGTGCAAAGCATGGTTGAGTTGCAGCCAACTTTGCACAAGTTGGTGTAGTGCTGTAGAGCCAGTTTGGTGTAGTGGTTAAGTGTGCAGACTCTAATCTGGGAGAACCGGGTTTTGACTCCCTCACTCCTCCACTTGCACCTGCTGATGTGACCTTGGGTCAGTCACAAGCTCTGGCACAGCTGTCCTTGAAAAAGAGCAGTTTGTGTCAGAGTTCTCTCAGCCCCACCCACCTCACAGGGTGTCTGTTGTGGGGAGGGGAAGGGAAAGGAGTTTGTAAGCCGCTCTGAGACTCCAAGTGAAGGGCGGGGTATGAATCCAATCTCTTCTTCTTCTTCTTCTTCTTCTACACACACACACACGTTGCCAGTGATCACAGCTTGCACTGGCAGTGTTAATGGGTTCCACGATGCATTCTGTACACTCAATATGTTCCCCCATATTATGAGATAGTGTGACGCTTTCCCAATTTTCAGTGGCTGATAACACAACAGAGAATTCCCCAGCGCTCCGCAATATGGAAAACTAGGCTTCGCAGCTGCTTGTCAGTTTCAGAAGTCTGGTCAGTTTCAACCTCATTTTTCCCAATTTGCCTGCATTCCCTTCTGTTCCCTTTCATTCAGTGAACTAATACTAAGTGAAATCTATCCGAATACTTAAAAACCTTTTCTGTATTTGTGAATTAGCTATCTAGAACTTATAATTATCCGGGAAAGATGTATGCAAAACTCTAGGAATATTAAATGAATAGGATATCTTATGTTTTTACCATCCAAAAACTATAAGAGCTTGGGTAAATGGTAAAGTATGCAGAGGAAAAATGTTGATTTGTAGTTTTAAAAATTTTAATGTAACACTTTTTAATGTTATATTTATATTGTATATATACATGTATACATTTGATATTTTTGGAATTTATTAAACATTTAAAAAATGAACTAACACTAAAATGCATGTGCAAAACCTGAACCGAGAGGATTTAAATGGAAGGTGCTTGCTGGACACTACTGAGCAGCTGCAATAGCGAAATTGCAAAAAAAAATTCATAAAACTTCACCCACCACACGTCACCCACCACACGTCACAAGTGACATTCTACCCTGAATTAGAAAAGTACCTTTTAAAAATAGTAGCTGCAGAATAAATACACCAGAGGGAAAAGAATGGTGCGTAAGGTGGGCACAGAATCCAAGGCCAAGATTAAAGGCTTACAGCTCTGAAAATCTGCAGTAAGATGTGTGTGCGTGTCATGACAAAGGGGAAGGGCAGAGGAAGACCACAACTATTTGTGTATCTGTCCGTTACTGTTCAGATAAGAAGGTACATATGTTTAAATTAGATCGGCCTCAATGTTTAAACATCCAGCAAACATTTGAAGAAAAAATAATTTCAGATTCTCAGTGCCACAAAAAACTGGGTCATATATCATGATATGCATGCATAAGAAAGTAAATGATGATGGAGAGATCCCCAAGAGGACAAAACTGCTGTCTCTGGAGATAGCCAATTGGGCCTCATATGTCCTGTCACCTGAATCTTCCCAAGTGGGACTACCTGGTACTAAAGAAAGAGTTTTCACCTATTCCAGCACCCTGCTCAGCTGTTTTCTGGATTTATTGTTCTTGGCAAATCACAAGATTTATTATTTATTTATTAAATCAGATTTATTAGGCCGCCCTCTTCTGCAAGGAGGGCTCACAGGATAGACAGCCTCGTGTTCTAAAGAGAGCAAGCAGCTGATAACTGCCTCTTTTATGGACAAATTAATTATCTCACTCAAATTAATTATGTCACTCAAGATCTTATGCATTTACAGGCCATTATTTTTTTAATTCACAATTGAACATTTCATTATTGAAAAAAAGAATCCACTTTCGTTAAGTACCATTACAGAGCAATCCTATACAAACCTCCCTCAATCTAATCCTACTGGGCCTAGACTAGCATAAAATTTAGCATAGATTTGAACTGTAAATTAATTGAAATCTGTATCCTGAATCATCCCTAAAGTTTAGGATGGGTCTCCACAGCTTAATATTAACCTGTCCAGATGCAATCCCATACCCTGAAAAGTTTAAGGCCAGCTACCAAAAACCACTCTTAATGAAAAGACCTTTTGAGCATAACTGTGTTATTTGTGTGTGTGTGTGCCTTCACAGAGATTAAAGGGTCAAACTAGTCATAAGCAGGTTATATTTACAACTGTTTTTAGAAATACAGAGTGTAGATAGTTAAAAACTTAGATATTTGCATATTTCGTCTGAGGATATATTTTATACATTCAAAATTATGTCCCTGTTAGGGACATGATGGTGATTTTATGGAAAATCTTGACAAAATCATAGAGCCATAACTGGCTGGTCACCATACCTTGTACTAGAGATAAATGGGCATATTTTGCCCATCCTAACCAGGAACAAAAAAGCTCCATCTTAAACAATAGTTATTTAACAATTCTTACCCTTCTCCATTTCCACAGGAATGGCACAGCTGCTCTTGAAGCCTGTGGACTTCCAGTTTCAATTCCTGTACAAATGTCACAAAGAAAACCGGGTACACCTGTTCAACAGCTACTATGGCCACACAGACAGAATGAAGAGAAATAAAACAGATCAGGTGTATGTGCTTGCCTACAAAAATGTAGGAAGATTAGTTTTCTATTAGTGCCATGTTCGATTCTTTGAGAATCCTAGTGTTTCATGTCTGGAAAGAATATGATTTTTGCTTCTGCATACCTATTGCTGCCCTAGCTAGGAGTTCACAAACTCTCTCCCTTGGATTGGACTCTTAAAAGATCTGCTGTTGACTGAAAATAGGTATTTGGAGTCTGCATCCCTGGAACCTATCATTCATCACTACCCACCCCTAAGTTGGTGGCAGCCAGTGGTCTATTGTGCCAATTCTGACAGGATATTACGGCCGTATAATGTGATGGGGGATAGTTGAGGGTTCATGTATATTTCTGCATCCCAAACTAAATTACATGCATGTTATATAATATATAAATGCAGAAACAATGTAGAAAAACAGGTGCAAGGTGAAAAAATATGTATTCGCACATTTCGCAATTCGCTTTGTCAGGGGATCGTTTCCAAAGTTATTCACTTCCACCACAAAATCCACAAGAAATAAAGACTTTTTTTTCACCTTGCACCTGTTTTTCTACATTTTTTCTGCCCACTGGTGCGGCCATTCTTGTTTACTTCGCTGTATAATATATAAGCCACTCTGGGTAGGCTCCTACTAGTTCCCAAATAAGACCTCTGTTACCTGTACCATCATTTGGTATTCATCTAGGGTCTCTGTCAGCTCTTCAGTTCGTCTCTCTTTCTGGGAAAGTCAAAAATAATCATAACACAGTCAGTAGAGGATTATGACAACCTCGTGTTAGAGCAAACTATGATCTTACCATTTTTTAAAAAAAGGCTTCCCCCCCAACAGCGTTAAGCCTAGCAATGATGTTGCAGTGACACCTAGTGATTCAAGAAGGCAGGAGCACCGTTAACTCTTGTAAAGAAAGACCACATAACTCACTTCAGCACCAGCAAACCCCTTCACACTGCCACTTTCTGCACGCAATCATGCAGGCAGTCTTGTTTCCAGATGGAAACAGAAGTAACTGGAAGCATGAGAAAATAAGTTCTCGCCACCGCAGAGGTGGACAAGACAAAAGTCTGATGCCCTACATTTGCTGCTGAAACTACCGCTCAGTAAATGGTTGACCAAATTCAACAGCATGCAAAATGCTGAGGCTTGGATCCATGCGCACAAGACTGCCTCAGCCATGAAACTCATTTCCATTTGTAGATCAACGGTTTTCTTTGTTTGTTTGTTTTTGGGGTATTTGTGCGTGTGTGTGCTTGCATGCCTGGAAGTCATGCCAACTTCTGGCAACCCCTAGTGGGGTTTGGACATTTTCAGAGAGGTGGCTTGATAGCCTGCCTCTGCATCCCAAGCCCTGGTATTCCTTGGAGGTCTGCCTTCCAAGTACTTGCCATGGTCAGCCCTGCTTAGCTTCTGCGATCTGACGAGATCGGGCTTGCCTGGGCTATCCAGGTCAGGGCTGGCCAATGGTTTTCAATGAGGCCTTCCACTTTTGGAAGTGCTAGGAGAAGAGGAAGCAAGTTCTGTGGCAGCAGAGGCTGTCTAGCATGCATGGAACTTGTTCACGAGATCCAAGTGTAAGTTTTTATTAAACCAAAAAAGCAGCAAGCTTTCACACTGAACAGAATTTTTCTCTGCAACATGCCTCCTTGCAGATGGTAGCTGGAGCTGCTACTACCCTTCCCACCCCCAACATCACTCAACCCCAGAGAACAGTGCTCTCGATTCCATCAGGTTTTCCTGCAGCACCATTTCACACAGAGCTGTACTCTTCAAAGCCCACTGAAGTCAACAGAGTTAACCCTTTCAGTTTGGTATTTTTAATTAGATGCAGCTCACCTTGTTAAGGTCCGTTTCTTTGCAAGAGATAAGGTTTTCGCACTCACAGAGCTGAGACTGCAAGACAGAAACAATAGTTCAAATTGTCTTGCTTTCTTACAAAAACAAGTTATAAACTATAAGAACAGAAGTTATCAGCCAAACTAATGGAGCACCAACATTTTAACAATGCAGTATATGCTCCTCAGGTCATTAGTACCTTCATTTGGGCCTTCTCTGTACACAGCTGTTTGATTTTATTCTTACAGCTTTCTTTTTCCAGGAGAAACTTCCTGTTCTGTAAGAAAAACATACCAGAATTTTAACATGACTATCTGCTCTTGTGCTGATGTGGTAAACGATATCAATTATGTTTCAGTTGATCTTTTTTCCCAGCTGAATGTGGAAACTGAGAACATCAAATATCCACTTTGATGGGTTTCCATCCTATGTATACTCAAGAGAAACAGACACATACATTCATCACATGTAATTTCATACCATAGGTCACATGTAGACTATTCCTCATCATTACACTCTACATTTGGTGGCCAGATGCTAGAACTACAAAAGCAATAGGGTCCTTCTCTAAGCCCTATCCCCCCCCCCTTTTTACATTTGTTTGGATCCTGCTCTTGAAATACCAGCATAGAAAGAGGGGTCCTTTTTGCCCCTGCTTACCTCTTCCTGCAGGTTATCTATGTGAATCAAGAGGCACTGCTGTTCTTTTTCCTGAAGTTTGAGAGGAAAATGTCTTAGATTGACAGTTTAAAAAAAAAAAAAAGACCATAGAATTCTGACATCACATTTTACAGCCAGAGGCTGATTCCTGGAGTGGGTCTGCATACATATGGAAACTTGTGGAAAATGGGTCATCCCCCTTAGACTGCTTGTCCCATGAACAGCAATTACCACAAATCCAGATATAGCGAACAGGAAGCCACATGGATAATATATTTACATAACATGTTTTCAGATGTGTGCAGCTACATGAAACACTACAGGAGCCGGCCCACAGTTTCACAGGAACTATGAAAAAAACCTACACCTTCCAATCCTCCCAAAAGTTATGATTTCAATAACTTACTGTAAATTAAGACAAATGTGCCTACACTTTACAAAAGAGGAATGTTTATGAATCAACTCCGTAAGTGCATATTCAGAAGCACTCACCAGCTGCCGGCCTTGTGTGTGAAGTTTGCTATTCTCCTCTTCCAAACTTTTGGAAAAAAACTTCAGGTCTTCTAATTCGTTTGCCAGTGCTCTAGCTTGTTCTGTGGCTTGTTGGGTGCTGTAATACAGGGCAGTAGATGTTTACTTAAAAAGCTCTGAATTTCAAACTTCGCTGTATTTCAGCTATGCAAGGAAGAGCCAAAGGTACTGACAAGTAAAGGTGCTGGGGATCAAACAAAGAGTGTCAATATTAGGCGATAAGGAATATAGTCCAAGCTGGAAAATATAACAGGTTACCTCCAAAATTTCCATTCTGCTACTAATGGGGTCTTCACCCAGCATAAGGAGCCTTCCTCTGGTAAGGGAAGCATGTTACAATGGAGGAAGGCTCCACCATTCATGGACCAGAAACTCTGGATTCAGCCCATAGATTAGAAGGCATTGTACTGGGCAGGGAGGAAACAGCTGAAACAAGGGGAATACAGAGAGTACGCAAGAACCACTTATTGGATTACAGGGGCATTTGTAAACGTCCTTCAACATAGCTCTCAATACTGCATAGCCTCATACAGCTAAGAATCTTACTGTCTTTCTCATAGCCATCTTCCTTTTTATTGAGCCCTCTGGCCTGGGAGTGCCTGCCAACCGCCAGGTGGTGGCTGGAGATCTCTTGGGACTGCAACTGATCTCCAGTCAACAAAGATCAGGTCACCTGGAGAAAATGGCTGCTTTGGAAGATTAACTCTGTCACTGTACCCCATTGAGGTCCCTCCCCTTCCCAAACCCCACCCTCCTCAGGCTTCACCCCCAAAATCTCCAGGCATTTCCCAACCCAGAGCTGGCAAGCCTATAGGAAGTGATGTCATCACGTCAGTGACGTTGCACAGTGATGCTCTCTTTTGGGGGCAAACTCTATGATTTTGAAGCCAAAAAACCATAGAATGTTTGCCCCAAATGCATGCAATGTCGCCGTGATGACATCACTTCTGGGTGACATCATCACATTAGGGACATCACACGCAACGTCCTGCCCACCCCCGGAACGCCCCCCAAATCCCCCTGCCCCAGTGGTGGGGGACCTGGCAACCTTACGACCCTACCCTCTACCTCGGATTAGCCCTAATTATCATTTGGTCTTAACGCACCCTCTCAGCTTTCCTTTCAGCTCAGCAATCTCCTCAGAAAGTCGCAAATTGAGCTCTTCTGCAGTCTCAATTGTCCTTTGCAACTTGATGTTCTGCATGGCTAGCTGCTTGTTCCCCTGCTGCAAATCTTTGATGCTGTTCATCAGATCTGCAGCCTCTTCTCTTTTGTTAGGGGAAAAAATAAGGAAAAGGGTAGTAAGTCAGAGATGCACAATATTCTATGGTCATGCTAATTAGAATGCCACAGCCACCAATGCCACCATTATTATTTGCCAGCTTCCCTTTGACCAACACTGGTACATGTTAACTTGAATATTGTTTTGCCCATAGGGTTGCCAGCTCTGGGTTGGGAAATACCTGAAGGTTTTGGGGGTGGAGCTTAGGGAGGCGGTGTTTGGGGAGGGGAGGGACCTCAGCAGGGTACAATGCCACAGAGTCCACCTTCCAAAACAGCCATTTTTTCCGGGGGAACTGATCTCGATTGTCGGGGGATCAATTGTAATACTGGGAGATATCCAAGCCCCACCTGGAGGTTGGCAACCCTTTTCTACAGACACTACAGATAGTTAGGCCTTGCTGACAGAGTCAAGTCAACACAGGTTTTCTCGAAAGCAGAAAATAAATATATTGCTTTTAGAAAGTGAGGCCCTGATCTGATACAACACCTCTCAGCCTGGACGGCTATTTCACTTTTAAAAACACTAGAAAGATCTATTCACAGATTCCCCTAGTACTATATCTGTTTTGGCCCTAAAAGGCTAGTGCTTACAAACTTTCACTGGCCAGTCCCTGCAAATCCTTCTAACTCATCAGGACTTCCTGTCCAAAAAAGTGAAACACTGAAAGCACATGTGCCACTTTCTGCCTCTCTACTGCTGCTGTTGTGCACATGTGAAAAACAGAAAGGGCCCTCACCTGGATAGCCCAGGCAAACCTGATCTCGTCAGATCTTGGAAGCTAAGCAGGGCCAACCCTGGCAAGTATTTGGAAGGGTGACCTCCAAGGAATACCAGGGCCAGGATGCAGACTCAAGCAATAGCAAAGCCACCTTTCTGAAATGTCCAAGCCCCACTAGAGGTCGCTAGAAGTCAACCATGATTTCCAGACACACACACACACACAAAATACTCACCAAAATAATGAAAAACAGGCAGTTTTAAGTACACTTATATCAGGATCTGATCGTATTGACTGATGGCCACACAGGAGGCCTAATTTAAGATCGCATTCTAACCTTCCTGCTGTTTTCCGTGCGCATGTATTTCAGCCAAAGACTTTCAGCTGCTTTGCAAGGATGCCAAACCGTGTTGTTTATTTTATTTTATTTACTAATCAGCACACACATGTATTTCTTGGGAAGGAGAATGCTATCAATTTGGCAGTTCTCTATATGGCCTTTTTCCAAAAATAACCAGAAATAGATTGCATTTTAAGCAGCACATTTCCTCACAAGAGAGGAAGCCATCTGTGCAAAGACAGTGCTGTGTACCAAAAGAGGCTGCATTACTGACCACACTATATTTAGAAAGCTAAGGACAGTGTCCTCTCTTTCTTCATTTGTTCCTTTTCTTTTTTCAGCACAAGCACTCACCAGATGGCAACATGCAGATATGGCCTATAAACTTCTTGGGTACCGTCTAATCTCCTAGATAAGACAAAGATTAACAGCCATCTCTCCTGCCTTATTATCAGCCTGAGAAAGTAAATCAACATTGGATTGTTGGAAGTGGAAGACTTTTTACGCTGTCTCTTTGCCTCAGAGAGCCAGTTTGGTGTAGTGGTTAAGTGCGCGGACTCTAATCTGGGAGAACCGGGTTTGATTCCCCACTCCTCCACTTGCACCTGCTGATGTGACCTTGGGTCAGTCACAAGCTCTGGCACAGCTGTCCTTGAAAAAGAGCAGTTTGTGTCAGAGCTCTCTCAGCCCCACCCACCTTACAGGGTGTCTGTTGTGGGGAGGGGGAGGGAAACGAGTTTGTAAGCTGCTCTGAGACTCCAAGTGAAGGGCAGGGTATAAATCCAGTCTCTTCTCTTCTTCTTCTTCTTCAGACTATGGATGAAGACTACAAAAGAGTCAGAAAGACAGGCCCGTAGCTATGGCAGGGCTTTTGGGGGCTCTGCCCCCTTTCTTAAAGGCACAGCCCCACAAGAATTTCTCCTGTAAATGCTTTTTTTCAATCATTTAAAAACATTTTTAAAGGTGTACACTCCTTTAAGCAGAGTGGGGTGCTGTAGTTGACTAATTCCCGCACTGAGCAAGGGGTTGGAGTAGGTGACCTCTAGGATACCTTCTAACTCTATGTCAAGTAACTGGTCTCCTTTAAGAGTTTTTCTGCCTGTGTTTGCTTTCTTGACTACAGAAATCATCACCCCCCACCTTCTGGCTTGTTATCAGAATTGTTGCTTAGGCAGCAGCTGAGAACTGCCATCTAAAGTGGTTGACAGCTTGCAGTTTAGAAATCTATCCTAGTAACAGCTTTCTAATGGCTAAATGGCTTTTCTTTCTGCACTGACAACTTTAGCCCCACCAGAAAAAATTTTGCCCCACAAGCCACAGAATCCTGGCTACGGGCCTGCAGAAAGACAGTGAGGCCAGGCCTGACCACCCTTCCTTTCTACTGCTCTGATGCTATCCCTTTGATGTCTAGATTGCTACTCCTAGGGAAAGTTTCCTTCCCTCTGGCTTCTCCCCCCCACTCTCTCCACACACTTTGCCTGAATCCAACTTGGCAACAGGAGAGCAGGATGCTTTCCTGTGTCCCAATCCATCTAGTTAGTTAGACCAGTTTAGAGAATCTATGGCTCCGCTTTCCTATCTAGAATGGAGTTCCTTAAATAAAAAGGACTCTTATTAGTTTGCAAATATAAAGAGGCTCCATGTTTCTTGCTTGCACACACACACTAAAGAGGCTCCATGTAACTTTTGTTTCTTGCTTGCACACACACACTGTGTGACCAGATGGCTCTGCTGCATTAAAAGCCTAGAGCACTCTGCTAACTATATATACTAACATGGATGATCTTTCCTTGTTTGTCATATGCTTTCTAATATGTGTTTCTTCTGCTTTGTGCTGGTGGAAAACATTTACTTACCACTGATGCACGGGAAGACATCTGCCTAACCTTTATGATATTGGAAAGTACAAAGAAACTCAAGAATAACAAACTGTAGGGATAGAGTATTGCATGTTTTCATCTTTTCTTTGTACACTTCCTCAGCCTGATGCTTGAACAGACCATGTGTATTCTTTTTATTCATTTATTAAATGTGTTTATATTATGAATTCTCTTAAGTCTGATCTCTGTAAACACACCACGCCTATCCAGTCTTGTTATCAGAAATGCAGTAACAGGGAAGGGCACAGAGAGTGAGCTTGCCATCCCTGAGGTTGCAATAGCTCAAAATTGCAAAAGTGCAATTGATTATTGACTGTCCCCCCCATGTTAGTTTGTAGGAGCAAAGAGGGAAATGAGGCAACTAGGTGGAGCCTCTAAATGGCGACACAAGTGTAGACTGCTGGATGTCTAAATCTCTCTACTGGGAGATACTCTTTGATTCACTGGTAGCAGTGGTTACGACCCAGATTTTCTTGGTACCTTCCTGGCCATGGGGGAAAAGGGCAGGGGAGCTGAGTGGAGACTGGGAATGGCTGCTGAGTTTTTCATTCTTCTGGGAACCCAAAGAAAATAGGACTTGCGAGCCCGTTCCTTCACAGCCAACTTTACATTTCCCATGTAAAAACCTTTATATATATTAACAGTATGCCCTAAGACTCAAGAAAAGCAGGATCTAGTTATATGCATGCAGGCTGTCCGTGATCCCCATTTGTACGCCTCCAATACATTGTGTCCTCCTAAGAGGAAATTCACCATGCCTAACCCCTCATCTCATAATACCAATTCATACCTTTCCCATGAATTTAACATGTATGCCAAAACAATTCATTTAACATGGATGTCAAAACAGTTCATAAGGAAATGCATATGACTTCTGCAATTACAAACCCATCTTTTCGGCAATCTGCTATCCAGTCCTTCATGACTTGATGGAAGGTAGGAAAGTCAACCGCAATGCCTCTCTCTTCTGGATCCAGTCTTGCATAGAGAGACTGAAACCTCCAGTCTTCACAGCTCTGCCCTGTCATTTCCTGTAAGTATTCGATGATTCGGAAAACAGACACCTCTCCTATAACCAAGGACAGAGAGTTATTTAAAACAACAGAAGAAGAGGAGGAGAAGGAGGAGATTGGATTTATACTCTGCCTTACAATACCCGAAGGAGTCTCAGAGCGGCTTATAATTCCTTTCCCTTCTCCTCCCCACAACAGACACCCTGTGAAGTAGGTGGGGCTGAGAGAGTTCTTTCTAGAACTGTCCTTGAGAGAACAGCTCTGAAAGAACTTATGACTGACCCAAGGTCACAACAGCAGCTGTACGTGGAGGAGTGGAGAATCAAACCCGGTTCTTCCAGATTAGAGTCTGTGCTCCTAACCACTACACCAAAACTGGATCTTTTGCTCTCTCTTTCTCTCACCCCTCATTTATATTATACAGTATTCTGCTTCTCCTGTCTAGGAAAAAATGAAGATTAAATAGTCTGTCCCGAACTGTTAAAGACAATTCATGAATCATCTTTTCTGTGCACCTGCACAAGAACCCCATGGTAGCAGCTCTGAAGGGATTAGATTGTTCTCCAACCTCTTAATGAAACAATGAAATTTTTCATTTATATTTGCTTTTTAAAATGAATTTCTGGTCCGTATAATTAAAGGGGGGGGGGGAAGAATGTGAAAAATGGCTGCTAGTCCAAGAGAAGAAGAAGAAGAGATTGGATTTATACCCAGCCCTTCACTTCCAGAAGGTGTCTCAGAGCGGCTTACAAACTCTTTTTCCTTCCCCTCCCCACAACAGACACCCTGGGAGGTAGGTGGGGCTGAGAGAGCTCTTAACAGAAACTGCTCTTTTTCAAGAACAGCTCTTATCAGAACTACGGCTTGCCCAAGGTCATCCAGCCAGGTGCAAGGGGAGGAGTGGGGAATCAAACCCGGTTCTCACACTGTAAAGCAGCAGGAAAGCTACAGTGAATGGGAGAGATAATTAAGAAGTCATTACTTTTCTTATTCATCTTCAGTATCAGGATTTTAGGTTTCGACCATTGCTTCCTATCCCTATTTTAATTCCCATTTTATAATCTACTTCCTGACTTTTCTTCCATGTACCTTAAACTTAATCCATTCATATAACAGTGGAGAGGTGCATTTTATTTTGAGATTTGGGTTTTGCATAACCCCCAGCACTTGGTTTTCAAAGTTAATGTTCCCTCTAAGCTGTGAAGTCTTGTGAGCAAAAATTCTACTTTGTGAGCTACTGGCATTAAAGTTGTGAGTGAGTGATTTGGCTAGCATGTAAATTGGTTTTCTCTGGAGCCCTCCTTCCTGAGCCAAGACAAAAATGTGTGAAAAAACTGCGAGCTAGCGCACACTAACTCAGCTTAGAGGGAACACTGGTTAGCAGAAGTCAGGAAGAAAGAGAGGAGTTAATTGCTCCCAAGTATCTCCCATCCGGTCCATAGCTCTGACAGGTACCCAGCCATCAAAGCTCTGTAAATGTAAATGGTTCTCCAAGCTGAAGACAATGAAATGGCCAGCTCACACCTTGGCTAGAATCTGGCACCCAAAAGCTAACACTGACTTGGAGGGCAGGCCATGCCATGAAGAAGAGTTTTAAATCACTGAGGTGGGGGGGGCAGGAAGGCAAAGAAGAGATAAAATTCCTTGGTGCGGAGGGAGAAGGGTCCATTTTGGCTCACTTGCTCTAGAAGAAGGAGCTCTCATACCTGGACTCCATCTTGATGGCCGCCATTGCCACCTGGAGCTTACAAAGGGCTGGCTGCCTGGACAAAGACTCCAAGGTACATAAGAACATAAGAGATGCCAATGTTGGATCAGGCCAAAGGCCCATCCAGTCCAACACTCTGTATCACACAGTGGCCAGAAATACCAGTGCCATCAGGAGGTCCACCAGTGGGGCCAGGACATTAGAAACCATCCCACTGTTGACCCCCCCAAGCACCAAGAAGACAGAGCATCACTTGCCCCAGAGTCCCTATCTATACCTTGTGGCTAATAGCCACTGATGGACCTCTGCTCCATATGCTTATCTAATTTCCTTTTGAAGCCATCCATGCTTGTAGCCGCCACCACTTCCTGTGGCAGTGAATTCCAAGTGTTAATCACTCTTTGGGTGAAGAAGTACTTCCTTTTATCCGTTCTAACGGATAGGAAGCCTTTAGACGGCTGGCTGCCTGGACAAAGACTCCAAGGTCATGCTGTAACTTTCAAACTCAGAATAAGACCAGCTAGGGCATGTCAAGGTGCAAGACAAAGGATTGCTTGTTTATTCCCTTTCTTTGTGTTCCTTGCTCAATCCACTGTGTGCAGAGTTGTGATTTCCTTTTAATAAACCCTTTGCTATATTTAATGCTGGTAGTTGTTCTCCATACCACAGAGACCTCCACTATTTGAACATACTATTCAAAACAGGCATCAAGGGAAGAGAGGCAGTCAGTTGCTAAATTGCTAATTTCCTGTAAGTGCAGAAATGCAGTAAGCCATCCTTGTAATAACCAGTCACTGGGTAACGGGAGATATGTGCACTGGAGCCTTTAATTGGCAACAATCTGGGAGTGCTGGCCTGCTTGGCAGGTAATAACAAAATTGACCAACTGGTGGCAGTATACCTAAGGAGAAGCGCAGGATAACCCCTCCAAGAGCTCAGAGAGTGGTATATCATCGGGTGGAGACTTGGGATGACTACAAGTGCTTAGATGCCTCCAAGAATTGAAACAGAGCGGGGCCTGGGCCATTTCACCACAACAACTTTGATGTGTTTATCAACAATTGAATAACTGGACACATGAAGCTGCCTGATACAGAATCTGACCCTTGGTCTATCAAGGTCAGTATTGTCTAGTCTGACTGGCAGCAGCTCTCCAGGAAGAGGCCTTTAGCTTCACCTGCTATCTGATCCTTTTAGTGGAAGATGCCACAGACTGAAATGTTCCACCACTGAGCAGCAGCCCCCTAATAAAAACCTTAAGATTAAGGGGCAGTCTATCTTTCTCCCAGGACTTAATGCCATTAAATAGTTACCCCAGATTTGCTGCTATTTTTCCCTGGTAATATTTGAGTGCACTGAGATGGGGTAAAGAGCTAGAGTGTGATGCTAAAGGCTTCTGGCACTCATCCTAACCAATTCTGAAAAGGACATCTTAGCAATACAAAACAAATCTGTTCTCCTACTAGATTTGAAGACTGAACATCTCCTCATGGCATTAAAAAGCTTTCTACCTGTTTGTTCCGGATCACAGGCCTTGAATGTGCATTTCAGGACGTTTTCCTCAGAGCACTGGCTAGCGCTCAGGATGATGTTCTTGCTGGTGACGCCAATACTGTCCCATGGCTCCACTAAGGAACAAGAGGAAGCAACATTAAATGTAAATTAGATTTTTTTTTTCTAAGCCTGGATTATCTACAGTCATCCTTCCGGGGCTGTTATGAAATGTATTTACAATCCCATTACTAAGGTGAGGATGTCTAGAATAAATCTGCTTGAAAAAGGCTTGGTGGGGAATTATATTAATTTAGTATGTCACTATCCGGGGAGGGGAGGAAATTCGCTGGGAGGTAAGGCAGTAGTAAACACTGAAGGGACACACTGCAGAAAAAGCAACCTTCTGTTTAGTTATTTTTCTTCCCTCTTCATAGGGCCAAACTAGACATGAGGCTTCCCAGGGCTACAGTCCCTAATTCACCTAGATGGTAAAACAACCTCACTTGTTATGAGAACCTGACCATTACAAACTAAAGTGGCTATCTGCCTGAAAGAAATCCTTTGGGTTGGCCTGTTACAAACCCATGCGGAAGATGTCCTTTTTCATTAAATTAACTGGGGAGAACAAACAGTCTTCCACAAGCAGAAGTTTCTCACAAAACATAACCTGTTACAAACTGATCATTTCAGAAATGGCCAACACAACACCTACTTTCTGTTGATTCCATGGTTAATTCTGCATTTCCTGTATTCTCAAGAGAGTTATGACACACATCCTCCATCACTGCACAAAGATATGTTCCTGGATGAGGAATTTCACTTCATTGGAAGCAGTTTTTAAAGGAAAGTGTTAAAAATAATTTCTTGTTGTACCTGTAGCAAACAAAATGTAAACATACCAAGTTCTAGTATCTACACAGCAAGAGGCCTCTTCAGGTAAGAATTTACCAGGTTTTGTGAAACCAATAAAAACACTGAAATTATCACTCATTTATAAACCAGAGTAGCCAAAGGCATGAAAATCCCATATATTCCAAGCCCATCAGTCTGAAAAATCATTGAAAGTTATGACATTAAGAAATCTCATCATGATACAATTGGAATTTATTTCCATTCCTTTTTTTGTGCATATAGTGCTTAAACTTCAAAAAAGTATATTTGCTGCCATCAGAATTGTATCAGGGTTATGACAAACTGAAATCCACTTGAGTTTAAAAGTGGGCCTCACAAAGTTTGGCCTGGGAAAATAGTTAAAATGGCTAAAAGATAATACTCCCCCCCCCCAGCATTCTGCAGTGCATATACATGAAAGGCAGAGGTTTTCAACTCTCTCACATACACACTAAGGAGCACAAATGACTGTGTCTCCACTCATACAACAAACATTTGCCACAGCTTATGCAAAACAGCCCAGCATTTCAAATATGTTTAAACATAAGGGACATACATCTAGGACAATATCCATTTATATGAGGGCGCTGTTGTATTAAGGATTTTCCAAATTATTTGGAGTATCCCAGGCCATTATAATGGTGCATTTTGTAAATGGTGGTGTCACTATTAGAGCCCCAGCATTTCCTTCACAGTAATTTTGAAAGATAGCTGCATATTATTTGGGGAAGGTTAGGGTGTTGCTTTGGAAGAGGAAAAATTGACTAGAGATTTCGGAGAACAGAATTTTTTATGGCAAGTATTGAGGAGGACTTCAGGTTTTCCAGGAGGCAGTTGAGAAAAGCTCTAGCGAAAGGCTGCCATTTTTTCAGAAGGGACAGCTAAACTCACATAACCCTGGGAGGAGGAGCTGACAACCATACTAATAATTGCAATGCCAACCTAGCAGTTCGAAAGCAAGAAATTGCAAGTAGATAAATAGGTACCACTTTGGTGGGAAGGAAACAGCGTTCCGTGCGCCTTGGTGTTTAGTTATGCCGGCCACATGACCACGGAAACGTCTTCGGACAGCGCTGGCTCTTCGGCTTTGAAACGGAGATGAGCACCGCAACCCTAGAGTCGGACTTGACTGGCTTTCGAGCAAGGGAACCTTTACCTGTACGTTTACTGGGCTACAGTGAGGGGAAATACCCGCTGAACTGCATTTTAGCAAGCAGCCGCCTGGATGCAAAATACTGAATGGCGGGACTGGCACTGCTGAGGGAAAGGCCATGCAAAGGGAGCAACTGACCTGAAATGATTAATAGTGAGCAGCAAAACCTGGAACTAGAGCGAAAGGAGGGAAGGGGAGAGGAGCCGTAACTGTCAAATGACAGGACAAAGTTTGAGTCCACTGGACTCAAACTTTGTTCTGCCGCTTCAGACCAACATGGCTACCCCACCTGAATCCAAATGACAGGCCAGCCTTTCAAACGACAGTGAGAAGGCTTAACTGATGATGGCGGGTTTGTACAGCAGAGGGAAAGTTTGTTTTTAAATTATGTATCATTTCCCAGGGCACCACAGGGAGCCATTGCTTCGTAGGGATGCCAGCCTCCTCGTGGGACCTCGGGATCCCCTGTAATTAGCGCTCATCTCCAGACCTGACAGAGATCAGTTCCTGTGGAGAAAATGGATGCTCTGGAGGGTGGGCTCTGTGGCCTTGCGCCCCACTGAGGTCGTCCCCATCCTCCACCCCCAAATCTCCAGCAGTTTCTCGACCAGGATCTGGCAACCCAACACACACACCCCCATCCCCCTCCGGTGGTCAGAGGGGACTTGGCGACCCCTTCGTGTCAGTGAAGCTGAAGCGCGCTCAAGGGGTACCTCAGCTGGGAAGCCAGCCCCGCCGTACCCAAGAGACAGAAGAGAGAAGAAAGTGAACGAGTTCCCTCGACTGTCACGTCACACATAAAAATCCCTCCGCGCCTCGGGAGAACGGGGACGTCTGAGGGCGCTTTCTGGTTTGGCGGAGGGGGCCGACAAGCGTTGCCCTGAAGGGAGCGGAGGGAGCCTCGCGGAGGAGGGCGGGAAAATGAAAATCCCTTGAGGGATGCGGGATGCGGTTGGGGGAAGGACCAAAGAAGGCGGTGCCTTGTTAGCCCTTCCTCCTTTTCTCTCCATTCTGTCCCCTCCATTCTATCCCTCCTCTGCCCTCTTGTTGCGCTTCCCGACCCACCTGCCCCAGCATCTCAATCTCTACCAGTGTTCCCTCTAAGCTGAGTGAGTGTGAGCCAGCTCACAGTTTTTTAGCCTCTGGCTCACACAGATATGTCTTGGCTCAGCGAGGAAGGCTCCAGAGCAAACTAATGTATGCAATAGCCCAATGGCTCGCTCACAACTTTAAGGCCTTTAGCTCACAAAGTAGAAATCTTGCTCAGAAGACTCCGCAGCTTAGAGGGAACATTGATCTCTACTCCCTCCCCTTTCCCCACAGCACCCTGCAATCCCTCAGCTACCCACTTTTTGCACCCCACTTTAAACTTTGCAAACCACTTTGAGCTGCGATGGCTCAAGTGGCTAAGACGCTGAACTGCAGGCTGTGGAAGGTCGGTAGTTCAGCAGTTCCAGACCTGGGTGCCGCATGACGGAGTGAGCTTCCCCGTCTCCAGTTCCAGCTCCTGCCAACCTAGCAGTTCGAAAGCAAGAAATTGCAAGTAGATAAATAGGTACCACTTCGGTGGGAAGGTAACAGCGTTCCGTGCGCCTTGGTGTTTAGTCCACGGAAACGTCTTCGGACAGCGCTGGCTCTTCGGCTTTGAAACGGAGATGAGCACCGCAACCCTAGAGTCGGATTCGACTGGCTTTCGAGCAAGGGAATCTTTACCTTTTACCTTTAACCCTCTGCGCACTCATCCCCTTTTCCTGTCTGCGTTTTCGTGTGTCAGCTACCACCAACCCCCCCCTTTTTTTGTTCTGCCCTCCGTCAGCTATCTTCTGCACTTTTCATCCCCCATAGCACCTTGTGGTTCCTCAGCGACTCAGCTTTTGCACCCTGTATTAGTCTCTGCACAACTAGGGCTGCCAGGTCTCCCGTGGCCAAAGGCAGGGGAGGGGGAGGGGGTAGAGTTGCCAGATCCAGGATGGGAAACTGCTGGAGATTTGGGGATAGAGCCAGGGGAGGACGGGGACCTCAGTGGGGCACAGTGTCATAGATTCCGCTCTCCAAAGCATCCATTTTCTCCAGGGGAACTGATCTCTGTAGTCTGGAGATAAATTGTAATTCGGGGGAATCCCCTGGTCTCACCTGGAGGCTGGCTTCCCTACTGCACACACAGATCTTAACTCCCCCTCTTTCCCCCTCTGCCCTAGTGATGTATTGTAGAGTTTTTTTCTGTTTTCCAAAGCAAATTTTTCTGTAGAAAACTTTCTGCCCAATGTCTGTAAATATAGTAAAGGTAAAGGTTCCCTCGCTCGAAAGCCAGTCGAATCCAACTCTAGGGTTGCTCCGTTTCAAAGCTGAAGAGCCAGCACTGTCCGAAGACGTTTCCGTGGTCATGTGGCTGGCATGACTAAACCCCAAGGCGCACGGAACGCTGTTACCTTCCCACTGAAGTGGTCCCTATTTATCTACTTGTAATTTCTTGCTTTCGAACTGCTAGGTTGGCAGGAGCTGGAACTAGAGACGGGAGCTCACTCCGTCATGCAGCACATTCGGGTCTCAAACTGCTGAACTACCGACCTTCCACAGCCTGCAGTTCAGCGTCTTAACCACTTGAGCCACCGCAGCTCCATCTGTAAATATACTCTACCCTTAGTTGTCAGGGCTGTTGTGCTGCAAATCAATCATGTTAGATGGGCTAAATGAGATAGACGCAGGAAGCATAGGAAAACCCGGGTGCCCATACATGGTCCAGGTTTGTACATGGTGTATTTGTCTTTCTTTGCTAAGATTATTTAAAATTTGCTAACATTATTCAAATATTTACATTGTTTAAATTTGAATTGGAAAGTTTCTGGAAAGTGTTCCTGTTTAAATTTTTACGGAAAAGCCACATTAACGCTCTTGGCTCCTGTATCTCAGTTCTTTCCCTTTTCTTCCTGCAGTCTCTGTTTTTGCTACCCCTCCCTCCTCAATTATCAGTTTAAGCAATTCACACACTAACCTGAGGCACAGGTAGGCCCCACCACATGGAAGGCACAAGGTAGAAAATGCTTCTGGAAGACCTCAACCATTTGCCCTCCTGAGCACTCCTGCTGTCTCACAAGGAAACTTTCAGAGTAATTATACCAGGTGGTCACTTTGGGATGCAGATAACAGTGCAATCTGAAACAGAGTTAAATCCTTACAGGTCTATCAAAGTCAATGGGTTTAGAAGGGTGCAACTCTGGAACTGCACTATAAATCTGCCAGTGGATGATCAAGAATATGAGCCACGGAAAGAAAAGTCCCATTTGCCCTAGTCCGTAGTTTATCTGCTTAATCCATGGAATTTCAAAATACTTTGCAAACGATTCACTTGAAATGTTTCCATGCTCGTCAGTAGAAAGTCTGGCTTCTGATACAATGGCTGGGAGATTGTCCTCTTCACCTGTTTAATGCGTAATTTGCCAAAGCGCAACTGAAGCTGGGGGCTAGGATTCCAACGCACAAAGCTAACCTACATAGCACCATCTCTGCAGTTGAATGGCAGTTACCCATTCCAGGACTTCCTCCTCTATTGAGAGAGAAACTGACATTCTCCTGCCCCATCTTTGATTGATGTAAAAGGTAAAGGTTCCCTTGCTCAAAAGCCAGCCGAATCCGACTCTAGGGTTGCGGTGCTCATCTCCGTTTCAAAGCCGAAGAGCCAGCGCTGTCCGAAGACGTTTCCGTGGTCATGTGGCCGGCATGACTAAACCCCAAGGCGCACGGAACGCTGTTACCTTCCCACCGAAGTGGTACCTCTTTATCTACTTGCAATTTCTTGCTTTCGAACTGCTAGGTTGGCAGGAGCTGGAACTAAAGACGGAAGCTCACTCTGTCTTGCGGCACCCGGGTCTCGAACTGCTGAACTACTGACCTTCCACAGCCTGCAGTTCAGCATTTTAACCACTTGAGCCACCGCAGCTCCATTGATTGATGTAGGAAGGCTTTAAATATTTCCACAGAGGTTGGAACAAGCTGGGGTAGATGCTGTGATTGCATGACAGTGGTAGAAAGTTCCATCAAGTCACGGCTGACTTATGGCGACCCCTGGTGGGGTTTTCAAGGCAAGAGACATTCAGAAGTGGTTTGCCATTGCCCGCCTCCCCATCATACCCTTGGTATTCCTTGGAGGTCTCCCATCCAAATACTAGCCATGGCTGAACCTGCTTGGCTTCCAAGATCTGATGAGATCGGGCTAGCCTGGGCTGTCCAAGGCAGGGCAATTGCATGACACAGTAGGTATTTGGATAGGGGAGGACTGCAGATATATGGTGGGGAATCACCATTGACCCCCATGGATCTTGTGCAGCTCTGCTTGAGACATTCTTCCCCTTCACTCTTTTCAAACTACTTCCCATGCTGGCCTCCTCACTTGCTTTTCCTCCTCTAGTGGAAAGTGCCTTAAGTTGCAGGCAACTTACAGCAACCCCGTTAAGGTCTTCAAGGCAAGAGACAAAGAAAGGTTGTTTTCCATTATGTAGGGGCCCTGCCCTTCCTTGGTGGTCGCCCATGCAAGTCCTAACCAGGGCCAACCGTTCTTAGCTTCCGAGATCTGATGAGAGTAGGCTAGGCTGGGCCATCCCTTGCAACTGTCTTCCTATTAAGAGACTTATCTACCTGTGGGAATGAAAAACTCCTGTGAGGCAAACCCGGGAGTTCCGGTTCTCACCGGGGGATTGGCAAGCTGTGCACAGAGTGTGCTGAGTCTGCTGTAAGCATGAACTTAGCTACATTCGGGCAAGATAATATGAGCTTCAGCGTAAAGAACATTCTGTTAAGAACATAGTGTGATTCTAGTTAGAGGCTTCTTCGTTTGTAACGTTTTCACTGTACAATGTGTGATCTGCTCTAATAAAACGCTGCTGACAGGCAGTTCAACAGAACAGTTGGGACAGTGAGAGAACTGAGCTTGGATCAGAGAGCTTGTACAGATCTCGTTGTGTTGTGTCATTATTGAACCCTCGAACCTACATCTACCCACACCTTGCCTCTTTATTCACACCGCTGGAACTCCCTGAGACACTCATCTTCTTTCAAGCTTTTTTTTCAATGGCCTCAGCTCCAATTATATCTTGTTTAAGAAATGCATCTTTTTTGAAAATCTATTTTTTAAATAATTAAGCCTCTTACAGTTTGTTTTTAAAAGTCTGCAAAAGTGGCCATCAGACATGTAGATCTTGTCTAAGGTACAGGTTAGTCTAAAAAAGTGGGGGGGCAGGCCATCAGACATGTAGATCTTGTCTAAGGCATAGGTTAGTCTAAAAAAGTAGGGGAGGGGGCGTGTTTCAGAGTTATCACAGATAGTCTGTCTGGACCACACTTGTCAATAGCTCTAACTGTGGAATAATGTATCCACACAGTGAATCAGATTACTGGCTTGTATGGATAAAAAGGTAAAGGTTCCCTTTCTCGAAAGCCAGTCGAATCCGACTCTAGGATTGCAGTGCTCATCTCCGTTTCAAAGCCGAAGAGCCAGCGCTGTCCGAAGACGTTTCCGTGGTCATGTGGCCGGCATGAGTAAACACCAAGGTGCACGGAACGCTGTTACCTTCCCGCCGAAGTGGTACCTATTTATCTACTTGCAATTGCTTGCTTTCGAACTGCTAGGTTGGCAGGAGCTGGAACTAGAGATGGGAGCTCCCTCCATCATGCGGCACACTCGGGTCTCGAACTGCTGAACTACTGACCTTCCACAGCCTGTGCAGCGTCTTAACCACTTGAGCCACTGCAGCTTGTATGGATGCTGTTCATCAAAACTAGCCTCAAGATTTCTTGTGCATGGGGGGTGGGGGGAACCACTGTCAAGTTGCAGCTGACTTGTGGCCACACCAGCAAGGGGCTTCCAAGCCAAGTGAGAAGCAGAGGTGGTTTACCATGGCCCTCCTCTGCAGAGCCTTCCTTGGTGGTGTCCCATTCAAGTACAGGCCTTGCTTGGCTTCTGAGATCCAACGAGACAAGGCTATACCATGCCGCCTTCCCTTCCTCAAAACTTCTTAGAGGGTTTTGGGTTGTTTTTTAAAAAATGAAACAGGATCCAATTATTTCTTCACTGTTAAACCTAAGAATCATGGTCAAAGTCAGGGGTCGTTTCATAGAAAAAGAGCTAGGGGAACTCATTAGCATAACTCATTAGCATATGCCACACCCCCTGGCATCACCGGATGTGTGTCATAAGGCCACACCCCCTGGCATCACCTGAAGTGTGTCATAAGGCCACACACCCTGCCCCCAACGGTCCCGGCCGCCAGCGCCACCCTTGCAGCTCCACTGCTGAGCCCCATGAGGGGCCCGGCGGTGGACCTGCAAGGCCGGTGGGAGTGCAAGGAAGCCCCGCGAAGGCCCTCCCTGGCCCCAGGCAGGCGGGGGGGGGAGAGGCGGGGAGGAAGCAACTTACCCTCCCTCTTCTCCTGCCTCCTCCTGGCTGAATGAGGGCCGGAAGCGGGGCGACCGGAAGCAGGGGCGGGGCCTCGTCATCTGCCCCGCCCCCTGTACCTCACCCGGGGGAACTGCGATCCCCCGCGTTCCCCCCCGAAATGACCTCTGGAAAGTGTCAATAGAACAGCATCGTTGTGTGAATGCTTTTATTAACAAAAACAAATGTTTGTCATGCAGAATGTAGACGTCAGTGGGACAGGAGGGAAAGGGGAAAGAGGAGGATGGCAAGGAGGAGCAGCAAGCCATGACAGTCTTGGGCAAAAACCCTTGAAGTTAGTAAAAGCCAGGCCCAAAGTACTGTCCCATTTGGTCAGCCAGTTGCTCGAGTTCCTGGAAATCCGATTGGTTGGGATCATCCTTGTCCTCCTCCCATGGAGACAGTCTCTTCTCTTCGTAGTCTTCACTTAGGCCAGTGTCCTCCATATAATAAGGGCCTCTGGGCAGGCTGACTATTGCCAGTTGGCCATCTTGCCTCGAGTCATCGTAGTAAGCCTCCTCTTTGTCCCGGTTCATCACGACAGGCTGGAAGACAGGCAGCTGTTCGCCAAGGCTGTTGATGTCCACCCTGTCCTCTGGCTTTACACATGTGGAAACGGCATATCTAGGAGGGAAGGGAACAGGGTGGCAAAGCGGAATGGGTGGCACGACATGCAAATTTAGCATCATTTCCTCCCAGTAAAGACTTATTGCATTACAATGTTTTCTGTGTTGTTTGCCCTTCTTTTCTCAGACCTGATTTGTGGTTGGTTGCTTGGTTGGTTTTAAAAGTTCAAACATGGTTGCCGTTAAGCTTGTCAACTCCAAGTTGGGGAATTCCTCAAGACTTGGGGTGGGGGGAGGTGGAGTCTGAGGACAGGAGTGAACTCAGCAGGAATGTAATACCATTCAGTCTACCAGGGCACTTTTTTTGGTAAAAGAGATGCCAGAACTCTCAAGAGGGAAACGACGTTTCCTGTCTGTATACTGAAAACCCATGAACTTATAAACATTTTTTAAAGGATTTTGTCGAAGAGGTTCCGGAACTCTGTTTCGGTGCGTTCCCCCAGAAAAAAAGGCCCTGCAGTCTACCCACCAAAGCTGCCATTTTTTCCAGGGGAACTGATCTCCGTAGTCTGGGGATCAGTTGTAATTCTGGGGGGATGCCAAATCCCTCCTGGAAGTTGGCAACCCTAGTTGTAGTACCTGCCTGCCCTGCTCAGAACAGCAAAGTGCTTGCAATCCCAGGGCTATTTTCAGTTGTTTCCTGTTGGGGCGGCAGGAGCTCTGCCAGTCCGATTTTCTCTTTACAGCCACAGCAATTTCTCATTATTATTTTCCCTTTTCGGTCACACCCACACAATTGCAATAACAGAAAATAAAATTTAAAAAAAATAATGAGCATTGCTCTAGCAAAGAGGGAAATCGGTAATTAAATCCCCCCCTGTCCAATCAATTCAGGAATGCAGCCACAGCCATAAATGAGAATCAGCCAATTAAAATGGCAGGAGACTGGATAGACTTTAAAGAATATTTAGAGAAACTTTGGGATGTTAAGAACAAATTGTTTTGCTTTGATAATTATTAAGAATAGAATGAGAAAAGAGTTGAATAGAAGGTGGTTATAGCTAAAGGAAATGTTACCTATGAAACTGAATACAAGAATAAGATAGTTAAAGAAATTGTTACCTGTTAAGTTTTGTTTTAGAGGAAGGAATGAATAAGAAAAAGAGATTTGGTGGGTGCGGGATCACTGTGGGAAGCCTGAAGAAGGGGAGGGAGGGTGGAAAGGAAAAGGGGTATATTGTGAATGATGGAATGATATCATATGGGACATGTTGTATCCAGTGTTCCCTCTAAGCTGTGGAGTCTTGTGAGCAAAAATTCTACTTTGTGAGCTTCTGGCATTAAAGTTGTGAGCGAGCGATTTGGCTGCGGCATAAATTAGTTTGCTC
>NW_015170896.1:574942-586413 GCF_001447785.1 Gekko japonicus | reverse complement strand
GAATCAGCCAATTTAAACGGCAGGAGCCACTTTAAAGGATCTTTCTGTCCGTTTTAGAACCAGGTGGCACAGTAAGGAAGGGAATTCTTTTGACGGGGAGGGGAACCCACAGAACTGGCCGTCTTTACCTTTTACTTCTACACTGCAAGCCTTGGGCACACGGACAATACTTCCCAGATTTGGCAAATGCCGCCTGGTTACCCCAGCCCATCAGTGCTAAGAAGGTAGTGCTTGGTGTCTGGCATGCTTCGCCTTCTTCTGGATATGGAGCACAGACAGGAAATGAGAAAGCTGCAAGAAATCGAAAGTTAAATCGAAAGTTAAAAAAGACAGGACAGAAATCGGGAAACGTTACGTGTGCAAAACACAGGGATCAAAATAAGTGCGGAACGTTCTCTGTGTTAGCCCTCCTGAATTGAACAGGGTTTCTACAGATGTTATCTGCAGTATCCATGGACCGTACAGAAATATTGGCTTCTCAGCGGAATTCAAGGAAACACAGGAAGGTGGCACCGCCCAGATCAGGGGTCCCCAAAATGTTGACAAATAGCACCGTTTCTGCACCAAATGTTTTTAGAACGCAGACAGGACTAGATGGGCACTGCAAGGCATGGCTTCAGCAGCAGCTGCCACCACAGCACAAGGATCTCTGCTGCACCTGAAGGATAAACTGTGTGTATGCTAGAAAGTATTTTCAAACAATATGGGTTGGGGGGGTTGTATTTTGCATATATGTGCGTGTGCACGTGTGAGTGTGCGTGCACCTGGAAGTCATGGCGACCTCTGGTGACTGACCCCTACTGGGGGCCTGGGGGATATTCAGAGAGGTGGCTGAATAAAAGCCTGCCCCTGTCCTCCCAACTGCTGGTATTTCAAGGAGGTCTCCCATCCAAGTACTTGCCAGAGTTGACCCTGCTTAGCTTCCGAGATCTGACGAGATTGGGCTTGCCTGGGCTATCCAGGTCAGGGCAACAATATGTTTATTTTAAAAAGCATCCTGCTAAACAGAGTTTCTGCCTGAAATGTTGAAGAGCTGCTGTTACAGTTATGTATGATCTCACTCCCTGACATTTTGCGGTTGGCTCCGCCTCTTGTGTCACCCATTTTGAGGTTGGCCATGCCTCCTGTGGCAGCCATTTTGTAGTTGTACCCACGAGACTGTTAGAATTCCAAAGGTGCCCATGGACTCAGAAAAAGGCTGGAGACCCCTGCTGTAGACATATCGTGTCCCCTTCCTCTCAGGACTTTCTCGGGACTCTTGGCTGGCTGCTGCTAGAATGCTGAACCTTGGTCTGGTCCAGCAAATTCTTACGTTTCTCCATCCAGCCTATAAGAAAATTGTGTAGCCTCCTCATGATCTCTCTTGCCCCTCAGTTTGCTCAAACATACTGCAAATAAGCATACAGCAGTAGTAGAAGAAGAAGAGATTGGATTTATACCCTGCTCTTCACTCAGAGCGGCTTACAATGTCCTTCCCTTCCTCTCCCCACAACAGACACCCCGTGAGGGAGGTGGGGCTGAAAGACCTCTGAGAGAACTGTGGCTGACCCAAGGTCACCCAGCTGGCTACATGTGGAGGAGTGGGGAATCAAACCCGGTTCTCCAGATTAAAGTCTGCCGCTCTTAACCACTACACCAAACTGACCAGATGGGGCAAAGAGAGGGTCCACAAGGGTCAAGCGGAAACCAGTAAAACTCAGTTGCAACAAAGGTGGCTGTATTTTTGAAGAGGACGTACCCTCTGAATGTAATGCATAGCAGTGCCACCTAGCAAGTAACACCTGGAGTCATAAAAATGCCCAATGTGTCCCCTTTTATCACATCACCAATCTCTCATGAGTTCCAGGGGGAGCATGTAAAGGTTGAAAAGTATCTCACAGCTGCTGGTGGTACAGCACAATCCTGGAGCACACGCTTCTCGGTTCGGGTCACATCTTGTCCCGCTCTCTCCTTGGCTCACACCTTCTGCACACTTGCCCCATACACACAGGTAACCCAAGCAGCATTCTCCATCCTTTTGGCAAGTCTAGGAGACAAAGAAAGTGAGGCAGGCAGCTTGTACCCCATGCCTTGAAACACCCCATTTGTCTATTCCTCCATGCAACGTGTTAAAGTCTGTGCGTCATCATGTCCCTGAAGGCCAGTTCCGATATTGCAATTTTCATACTTTAATTTCAAGATGTAGGCACGGAATCGGGATGAGAAAACACTCCTTGGATACAAAAAAAATTGCTGTGTCAGAAAAACCAGAGGCCATTCTGACATCCATGCTTTGCATAATCGACAGTACGACTTGCTGGCAAGAGGGAGTCACAGGTAACCCATGTTAACTCATGTTAACAAGCATTGTCTTCAGGGGTAAGAACACTTCTGTGTGATGGATGCATCGTCAGCGTTGCATGCAAACAACACTCTGTGAAGCATATCCCAGTGTACTCACCGTATACTTGGCCTTGCACTGCTGACACTGGGATGCAAGCAGTGACCGGAAACAGAATTGGTCCTTTTGACAGTCATTGTCCTTCACACACACCTGTCGGATAGGAAGCAAACATGGTAAAGGCTACTGCACTAGAAGGTCAGCTCTTTCAGTACTGGGGAATAGCTAGAATTCAAGCAGGTCCTCTCTCTCACCACAAGGCTTCAATGAGGAAACTGGGACTGGGTTTGTAGCTGTATGCCTTGCTAGGCAAAATGCCTGGGAGCAGGTAGGGAGCACCTGCTGACGCTAATGAGTCCACCTACCTGAGCTTGAGATTGGCCAGGATCATCCTGTTATCTGATTGGTTGGGACTCCCTATATCTTCAGGGACTGCTGTCAGAATGCTTCCTGTACAGCCCAGGTGTAAATCTTATACATAAACTTGCTCCTGACTGAGGATGTTATCGTCAGCTGGAAAGGAAAGCCAAGCCACCCATTTCCTTCTTTTCCGTTAGATTCTCAGATGCCACAGACTGTTCCAGTGTAAGATAAAATAATACAGCTAGGACATAAAAGGATTCAGACATATCAGTGTTCAGCAAATATGTTTAAAGTTTGATGCATGCCAACTGCAGGAAGTGAAAGTAAGATATTGCTGTCAGCATATAAAATAATAGAAAATGGGTTACTGGCCAACTTAGGGGCATGTAGGTCAGCAGAAGCAAAGGTCATATGGGGGAGTATGAACACAGCCCCACATTACCCCCTGGCAATTGTAACCGACGTAGAAACAGAACCTTGGAAATGATATTGTACTTCAACAAGGAAGACTTAAAAAGTTGCTTAATTAGGAAGAGCCTCCACAGGTAACCAATGTTCCCTCTAAGCTATGGAGTCTTGTGAGCAAAAATTCTACTTTGTGAGCTACTGACTTTATAGTTGTGAGCGAGCGATTTGGCTACTACATAAATTAGTTTGCTCTGGAGCCGTCCTTCCTGAGCTGAGACAAAAATGTGTGAGCCGGAGGCTAAAAAACTGTGAGCTAGCTCACACTAACTCAGCTTAGAGGGAACACTGGTTGGGACTTCCAGTTTCTTCCATAGATGTGTTCTGGAGACTGAATAAAACACTGCTCGTAAGTTGATAAATGCAGTATAAAGCGTTCCCTTTGTAGAAGACGAGGAGTTTCTCAATCAAATGAGACAAAACTGATGCATGGTGCAAAACAGAGCTCCCGATCAGATCAGCGGCAATTTCTTCACCCCAGTTTCCCCTGGTCTGTGTCCCACGCACCCTCAACCTTTTCTGGGTTTCAAAAAAAAAATAGGAAAGGGACAGATCACTACAGTTTAAAATCGATAATTGACAGAAAGCTGTATCTTGATGCTATCGTGATATAGCATTTGCAGTGGCAGGATTCCAGCTTCTCCTTTCCCGAGTGTTGGCAGTCCTCCATGACTTCCAGCACTCCTGTGTTTACATCCAGGCAGTGGTCTCCATGGGAGCTTTATAGTGCCATCTGCTGCAGGTAATGTGTCACAGTACCAAATATCTGGCCATTCATTTTCACAATAGTTTTTCAAAGTAGGCTACCCCTACCAAAACATATTCAGAAGGTGAGCACAAAATGCTGTGTGTCACCTTCTTGAATATGGTACCCGCTTCAGAGCAGCATTTTGCTCTTCCAACATGAAAAGGCGTCCATGTAGGTAATTTCATTAAATCAGTGTTTCAGTCGTCACACATGACATAAGAACATACAAAGAGCCCTGCTGGATCAGTCCAGCATCCTGTCTCACACAGTAGCCAACCAGTTATAGTAGACAGCCAACAAATAGGGCATAGAGGCCAAGGCCTTTCCCTGAGGATTCTAGCACTGGTATTCAGAGGCTTACAACCAGACACAAGACTATAAGCAAGAGGCTTTGATGAAGGAAGTTCTTCTCATGCAGGGAAAGTGTCACATCTGGACCCAGAATCAGTTCAACTGTTTCTAACCTTAAAACTGCGGGACAGACATACACATGTCTGTTTTCTTCACTATGGCTGTTATTTCTCTATGACTTGTGGCTGATCTGTCTGTTTGAAGTTTAAGAGCAAAACTAACACCGTTTCGATTCTAAAGTTGCTGCAGCTAATATTAGGTCTGCTGACACATAAGAAGATTAGCATGTTCTACAGATGGAAACATGCTGGAAAACTGAAGCCATTGTTCTATAGTTGCCATCCTGAAGGGCACCAATAGACCACAGTAACATCTGCTGGCAAAAGCAGAGGGGATAGATAAGGGAACAATGGTAGTCTGTGAAGAGTGTAAAACAAGGGTGGGAAACTGCGGTGGTCACTAGGGTGGCAAAGTCATAATACACATGCTTGAAGATAATTGTTTATTGCCTACCAGGGCTCTTTTTGTAGAAAAAGCCCAGCAGGAACTCATTAGCATAATAGGCCACACCCAACACCAGAAACTCATTAGCATAGTAGGCCACACCCCTGCCAGCACAGCTCATTAGCACATTAGGACGCACCCCCATGTTACCAGAAGTGTGCTCATCCAGCCACACCCACCTTTTGCTTGTTACTCTGTTTACCTTGTTTGTGGTCAAAACCCAGGGCTTTTTTTGTAACAGGAGCTCCTTTGCATGTTAGGCCACACACCCCTAATGTAGCCAATCCTACTGAGTTTCTGCTATTGGGTGTGGCCTATTATGCTAATGAGCTCCTGCTGGGCATGGCCAACTTGGGAGCCAGCCGGAACTCCGTTCCTGTGCGTTCCTGCCCAAAAATAGCCCTGTTGCCTACTATAAAAGGTAACACCATGATCTTTTGGACAGCTCCTGGCCATTTTCTGCTGGGGTCTCCTTTATTAATAAAGTTTAACTCCTGTTGTGTTTTTATTGGACAAGGGGCACACCAGGTGAACACGCCATTTAGCTTACAAAATCATGGTTAGGTTCAACAGGGTGTTAAAAAACACAGGTGAAAGCTTACGAACGAAGAAAGTGAATCTGGGGGCAAGATTTCCAGTCAAAACACGGAACAGAGAATCATTGTCCTACATTGTTCTTCATCCAGCCCCGTAACTTGTAAAAACAAAACTGCACACTTTAGCATCTGTTTCCCTTGGAGGGAAGCACTGGCTAAACTGGGACCAACTGCAATTGACTCTTCCATTCCAGAACCGTCTCTTGCAGTGGCCCACTCTTAAGCAACAAGCAACACTGTGTATAAAGCTTGCACCTGAACTGGCTTATTTTCATCTTTCTCCCCACCCTGCACTTTTTTTCTAGAGGCCTGGCTCTACCACCTCTAGGCCCTGCCAGCCTTTCTCCTGCATGTGTGACCCAGGCCTAAGGCTTAGTCTACAGAATGAAGTGGTAGAATCTTGAGGCAATAGAGTGGACTATACCACTTCCGAGGGCTGGTGGGGTGCAGTATAAATACTCTAAATATTCTTTTATTTTTTTAAAAAATCCCTTTGATTACAGAAAATTATTATGTCAGGGACAAATGCTCTAGCCAGTCCATTCCCTGTGTTAGTTTCTACTAATATTAAGGCATTTGTTTTTAAAAGGGGGGAGCATTCAAAAATGTGATGTTCCACTGGCACTGTGATAACACTCCATGCTGTCATCTCAGAAGTCATCCACTTCGACCCTGTCTCGTTTTGCCATATGTGTAGAAACGGTCTAGGGGTGTTTCACCCGGACACATGAACCTATCTTCTATGAAGTCAGACCATTTGTTTATCCAGGTCAGTCTTGTCTGTTCTGGCTCGCAGCAGCTCTCCGGAGTCCCAGGAAGAGGTCTTTTACCTACTACATGATCTTTCAACTGGACGTACCAGGAGTTGAACCTGGGAACTTCTCCAGGCAAAGCGGGTGGTCTAACAGTGAGCCATGGTGGTGGTGAAAAGTGCCGTCAAGTCGCAGTGGACTTTTAGTGACCCTGTACAATGTTCCCTCTAAGCTGTGGAGTCTTGTGAGCAAAAATTCTACTTTGTGAGCTACCGGCATTAAAGTTGTGAGCGAGCAATTTGGCTACTGCATAAATTAGTTTGCTCTGGAGCCATCCTTCCTGAGCGAAGGCAAAAATCTGTGAGCTGGAGGCTAAAAACTGTGAGCTAGCTCACACTAACCCAGCTTAGAGGGAACATTGCAGGGCTCTTTTTGTAGCAGGAACTCCTTTGCATATTAGGCAACACACCCCTAATGTGGCCAATCCTCCAAGAGCTTACAGTAGCCCCTTTAAGAAGAGCTCTGTAAGCTCTTGGAGGATTGGCTACATTAGGGGTGTGTCACCTAATATGCAAAGGAGTTCCTGCTACAAAAAGAGCCCTGCTAGGGTTTTCAAGGCAAGAAGTGAACAGAGGTGGTTTCCCCTTGCCTGCCTCTGTGTAGCAACCCTGGGCTTCCTTGGTGGTCTCCCATCCAAGTACTAACCCCAGGGCCAACTCTGCTTAGCTTCGAAGATGTGAAGACATCAGGCTAGCCCAGACTAGTCAGGGCTAGGGCTGCCAGCTCTGAGTGGGTAAATACCTGGAGATTTGGAGGATGGAGGGACTAGCAGGATACCGTGCCACAACGTCCACCCTCTAAAGCAGCCGGTTTCTCCAGGGGAACCGACATATATTGCCCGGACATCAATTGAAATAGCAGGAGATCTCCAGGCCCCACCAGGAGGTTGGCAACCCTAGCTATTCAGGCTACTAATGAGCCATAGCCCCGCTTGTAAATGTTGTACTGGAAATGAGCAGTATCCATATTGTTTCAATCCACTGGGGGGGGAAAGTATTATTACAGATCCCTCCTCTTCAAGGTTTTGTTTTTCAGGGGAACGACTTTTATTTCAAGATGTAGAGAAGCGATCCCCCCCCCTTTTTTTTTGTAAGATCCCCCCGTAAACATAACAGGAAATATCTCAGAAACGAGAACGATTCTCCCTGGCCCCAGACAAATTAAGCTTTTCCCTGGCTTATATCTTCCGCCAGAAGAAGAAGAAGTGATGTTTTCGTGGGATGAACTTCTGCTGAGGGGCGACAGGGAGGATTTTCTTCTTGATGGGGCGGGGGGCTGTTAAAAGCCCGTTCCGAATGGCCAGCAGCCTGTGCCTCCTGTCACTGATGGGCTTTTCCTTGGCCCAGCTGCTGTCAGTCATCTGCTCGCTCCTGAGGCGGTGGGGGAAGCGGAAGATCAGAAAGGTCAGCCTAGGCCTAGGCTGGGGGGGACTGTCCGTGAAGAACCTGACTCCATCAATCTGCCTGTCTGCCTCAGGGTCTGTTTCTTTCTGACTAGCCACTGGCTTGGGAACCTGGAAAGACACGGACCAAAAGGGTAACATTACCACAGTGATCTGTGTGGATCAGAGGAAAACTTATGGAAGGGGGGAAATGGTCCGAGATTCAGGTTCCTGGTCTTCTGGGATTGGGAATGTGCACCATGGTAAGAAAAAGGAGTTGGAGAAATCATGGGAGAAAGAAAGAAGAATCACGGGGTTTGGGGTGGGGTGAGAGAATGAAGCTCTTCACTTCGTATTTGACTGCTTTTTAACAGGATTCAGCATAGAGGACAGGTTTAAGAAGAGCTTTCAGGTATAATAGCTAGATGGAATCTCTGTTTACTGTCTCTGACTACCCAGGGTGTAACTACCCGGAACAAGTTTCATTATCTACACCCCTTGGTCAGGTGGCTCCCATTGTGATGGCCATGACCAACATCACTTCCAGTTAGGGTTGCCAATTTCGGGGGGCCCAATCCTTCACCGTCCAGCAGGGGGAGCCCCGCCCTCAAAGAGCCCCACCATGCCTGCCACAATGATGTCACCCAGAGGTGATGTCATCGCACCCAGCACGTGGCGTGGGGGACACTCTAGCATTTGACTAAAAACTTTATGGTGACCATAGAGTTTTTAGCCAAATGCTAGCGTGTTCCCTGCGCAGTGTGCCAGGCATGATGACGTCAGCCAGAAGTGACGTCATTGTGTCAGGCACGTCAGGTGTGGCAGGGCTCTTCAGGGGCAGGGGCAGAAGACCCTGGGACCAAGCCAGGAGCCCCCCACCAGCAGACGGGTAAGACCTGGCAACCCTACTTCCAGTGCACCCATGTTGCCATCTGGATGAGCTGGCTGTGCCATGGTGTTCCCAGGGCCCCACCAAGAGAGCAGCCTTTGTGTCCCCTGACAGGTTGTCCAGAGGCAGCTGCTCCACACCTAATTATAACACTGCCTCACTGCAGATGGGGCAGAGGACAAGGGAATAGCATTGGCTTTATGCTCTGTTTTAAAAGTTCCTCTGGAAGGCTTCTGGCTGGGCCCTGTTGGAAATGGGATTTTGGACTACATGACCCAAGACAAATCTCCTTATATTGGCCAAGAGTTCCCTGCGGGGGAAGAGGAGACAACATCTATTGGGGGACTGAAGGAAGAACCAGGGATCCTCCTGAGCCCTCTGGGAAGAATGACAGTCTAGTACAAGTTATGTGCCTGAAGCAGTTGTTTGTCCTGGGATATGTCCCGTGACACATCAGGAACATCTAGCCCAGCCTGCAGCTCATCGGGACTCGATGTCCTTGTTAGGGCTCGACTTCATGTTCTATTCCTAAAAGAGGTCTACAAGTTCTTGCACTGTTCACTGGGAGGCCTGGACAGATGCATCTTGGGAACAGCGTCCCCCACAATCCTGTCACCTAAAATGGTAGGATGGGAGGGCTTATTGCCCACAGGTCTGTTCACAGGTCGGTGCTCTAGCTTGGCCTTTGAAAATGCTTGCAAAACGACTCCGCCATCCAGCCTACAGGCTCTTTTTCCCTCCTCACACACAGCAAAATCGGGTCACAGACATCCTAAAACGGGTTGGTGTGTGTGGCATACTAACCTTCTTCTTCTCTGGAGGGGTGTCTCCCTGTTCAACGGAAGTCACAGTTTTCTCTGAAAAGATCATCTCACCTGTCTGGTTGTCAGTCACCTGTGCGTACGGACAGAAGAATGAGGCTTGAGCGGGGGTAGCAGAGGATGTAAGAACAAACAGTCTGGCTTTCAGGCCCAGTTAAAACATTTGAGCATCACCGTGGCTGTTGGCAAAAACTCTTCCCTGTGGGGTCAAGACTCCACATGGCTATGGGAACATTTCACTTTCTTTCCCCAACAGTGAGTTCTCTGTACCAGGTTTACACTAGCGTTGTACCTCTCTAGGTTCTGATGGTGTTCCCCTCCCCACAGCAACCCAAAGCACCCACGTCAGTTATGGATTTATATTCCTTCAGCAGTGCAGTATGGAGCCTCAACCAAGAACTGCTTGGCTGCTGTGTGAGACAGGATGCTGGACTAGATGGACCACTGGTCTGATCCAGCAGGGCTCTTCTGATGTTCTTAAGAAGGGATTTTATGTGTCCATCAAAGTGCTGCCTGGGCATTTCCATAACACATAAATAAAGTGTTGCTGAGGGGTTGGTTGAAGAGTGGGAAGAACAGGCAGGCACACAGATTAGTGTAGTGGAAGGATTATTGTGGGGAAATAGATATATTTATTTGAAACATTTCTATGCCGCCTTAATAGGGTCCCTAGTGGTGAACATCAAAACATTTGAACATTTAGGTTCCCATCCCAACTCAATCAAAAGAGTTAATTACAATTCTTTTTGCTGCAGCAAAAGCAACTATAGTGCAATGCTGGAAAAGCAACAAACCAATTTCGATAAATTTATGGTATTCTAAAATATGGGAACACCTCCTTATGGACAAAATTTCAGAACGGCTAACGGAGGACTATCCTTCAGCAGTGCAGTATGGAGCCTCAACCAAGAACTGCTTGGCTGCTGTGTGAGACAGGATGCTGGACTAGATGGACCACTGGTCTGATCCAGCAGGGCTCTTCTGATGTTCTTAAGACGGGATTTTATGTGTCCATCAAAGTGCTGCCTGGGCATTTCCATAACACATAAATAAAGTGTTGCTGAGGGGTTGGTTGAAGAGTGGGAAGAACAGGCAGGCACATAGATTAGTGTAGTGGAAGGATTATTGTGGGGAAATAGATATATTTATTTGAAACATTTCTATGCCGCCTTAATAGGGTCCCTAGTGGTGAACATCAAAACATTTGAACATTTAAAATAATATATAAAATAATTCAATAAAAATACACAGTATCAAAACCAGGGAAGGAGGGCCAGTAGCAGTTATTTGGCGTATGCCAAACAAAACAGAATTCTTCATCCGCTGGCAGAAGAATATGACACAGGGACACAGGCAGATCTCTCAGGGGAGCGAGTTCCAGTGTTTTGGTGCCACCACCAAGAAGACCCTTTCTTGGGTTGCTGCCTATCTAGCCTCATACTCTTCAAAGGGCACTCAAGAAGAATCATTTAGTTCTTCTTGAGCTGAAAAATGATTTCACCCTGTTCGAATTAAGCTTTAAAGTAGGGACATCCAAACTACAACCTGTGGGCCGCCGCCACCCCACACACCCTTTTCACCTGGCATTCAGGGACTGCCAAGTGCCCAGGTCAGCTCTGTTCTCTGATGCCATGCGCAGAAGTGAACATAGGCATGCCTGAAATCATGTGGAGCCAACACCAAGCATGAGGCCTAACTATAAAGGAGAGACTCTATCTCCCTGTACAGGTCAAAAAGCGGCTGGGGCCTCCTTGGCACAGAAATGGGACAGACCCCACTTCCCTCCCTGTCCTAGCCCACCACAAGGCTTGCTGGTGAAAGATCTCAAGTAGTGGATGGGAAGATATTCGTCTGCCTGAGACCCTGCAGAGACCCACTGCCAACTGGAGTGGCTGATCCCCAGGTCTCTTTTTGTAGAAAAAGCCCAGCAGGAACGCATTAACATAATAGGCCACACCCAACAGCAAAACCTATTAGCATATTAGGCCACACCCTGACAGCACCGCTCATTAGCACATTAGGCCACACCGGCATGTTACCAGAAGTGTGGTCATCCAGCCACACTCACCTTTCCCTTCTTATTCTGTTTACCTTGTTTGTTGTCAAAACCCAGGGCTTTTTTTGTAGCAGGAACTCCTTTTGCATGTTAGGCCACACACCC
>NW_015170896.1:568415-574667 GCF_001447785.1 Gekko japonicus | reverse complement strand
GGGCTTCCTTGCACTCCCGCCGGCCTTGCAGGTCCACCGCTGGGCCCCTCATGGGGCTCGGCAGTGGAGCTGCAAGGCCGCCACCGCCGGCCGGGACCGTTGGGGGCGGGGTGTGTGGCCTTATGACACACTTCCGGTGATGTCAGGGGGTGTGGCCTTATGACACAGTTCCAGTGATGTCAGGGGGTGTGGCATAGGCTAATGAGTTTTGCTAATGAGTTCCCCTAGCTCTTTTTCTACGAAACGACCCCTGGACCTCACAGAATGGTCACATGGCTGGGCATGAAAATGACAACCCCCTTCAAGCACATGGCAGATTTCAAATCACTTTTTACTCCTGGCTGGCCTGAAATTGTTTTGTAGGTATTTCTGTGTCCCTGCACTTCTCCCAGAATTGCACGCTCATGCTTTAATTAACAAAAGAGTGAGTTTGTGCAACTGACCTGTATATTTTCCTGTGTTTTATGCAATTTGTTAAAAAAGAACATGGGACATGGAAAGATGTGCATTTGGGTTCTTGTAAGTCTCCAAGATATGGGTATTTCTTATTTGGGGAAGAGGGTAACAGACGGTTGATTAATCACACACATTCAGAGTAATTACATTTGAATATTGAAGAAGGAGGAGGAGGAAGAGGAGGAGGAGATTGGATTTATACCCACCCTTCCCTTGGAGTCTCAGAGCAGTTTACAATCTCCTTCCCTTCCTCTCCCCACAACAGGGAGAGGATGTGAGGTAGGTGAGGCTGAAAGAGCTCTGAGAGAACTGCTCTTGAGAGAACAACTCTGAGAGAACTTGTGACTGACCCAAGGTCATACCAACAGCTGCATGTGGAGGAGTGGGGAATCAAACCTGGTTCTCCCAAATTAGAGTCTGTACTCCTAACCACTACACCAAAACAATTGTTTTGAAGGGAAGAAAAGCATACTTTCTTCTTTAGATAGTGCATGCACACCCCTCGAGGCAGGTACCACCTTAGAAAAATTATTCTCTCCCAGGTGTGAGAGTCAAAGGGAATGCCTCTTCTAAGCCAGCACCTAACACCTGCAGTTTTCATAGCGCTTCTATTTAAAAGAGCCTTTTGTAAAAAAAGGTGTTGACTGGTTAATTGGTAGCACCTTTTCTGTTGATCAGACAGTTTTCAATGGATTCAAGCACCAATGTTTGCAGATCTAATTTAAAAATAGTGCAATAATAATACACATTTGAGGGACAGCCACTGAGAATGTGTCTGTGTGTAATTATGCAGTCATAACGTGCTATGCAGATAGATTCAGGAAGAAGAAGAAGAGGAGGAAGAAGAGGAAGAGGAGGAGGAGGAGATTGGATTTATGCCCTGCCCTTCACTACCCAAAGGTGTCTCAGAGCTGCTTACAAACTCCTTTTCCTTCCCCTCCCCACGACAGACACCCTGTGAGGTAGGTGGGGCTGAGAGAGCTCTGACAGAAACTGCTCTTTTTCAAGAACAGCTCCTATCAGAACTATGGCTTGCCCACGGTCATCCAGCCAGGTGCAGGTGGAGGAGTGGGGAATCAAACCCGGTTCTCCCAGATTAGAGTCCGTGATCTTAACCACTACACCAAACTGGCTCTCTCAATTGATTTTAGAGCTCATGATAGAACATAGCAACTGACGATCTTAGGTTTGTTTGGCTCTATCTGGACTCAGAAATCCTGAAAAGACTTCTCAGCACTGTCAGACAATATACAGCCCAAGGATGTCTCATGGGAAGTCGGAGTGGTTACACAACTTTTACAATCAATATAATTTTTGGAGTGTGTCACACCCCATGGAAGACAGGCTCCATGTCTAAGTCAAAAATCTGGAAACAGTAAACAATGCCCCCCCCCAAGACCTGCAAGAAATGACTGGGAGGGGGTTATCCTCTGCAATGTTATCATTCCAGTTTTATTTTAGACAGTGTGGCCACGGATGTCCCCAAATCTAGAATTTGACAGCATTGTGAAGCCTTCGTTTGTGTCTGAAATGAAGGTGCTGCAAGATGAGAGGTTTGTGTACAGCTGAGGATCAAACCTTCTCTCCTGAAAGATTTTTAAAAACTGGGTTGTTTTGGGGTTCCTAGGAACAGAGCCTGGCGGGAGATGATCCATGGGGTCGGGAAGAGTCGGACTCGACTGTGCGACTGAACAACAACAAGGAACAGAGAGTGCTAGGAAACGCTTACATCCATTCCCAGAGCAATTATAAGAACGGCGTATGCACCAAAACACAGATTTGTGTGCTGTGCAGTATAAACAGGTCAGGGAGGGAGGGACAAGAGAGAAATTGGGAGAAGGATGCTGATGTGGGGGATGAAGAGAAGTTCAGAAAGAGATGTTAGCTGTGACACTCATTTGCCAGATTTACCTCTTGCTGTAAGGATCCACCCGTTTGAAAGGAATATAATATGCCTCCCCCCCCCCCCAAGCACTGGAACATCCTTTTTATTTGGGGGGACAGATTTGACTTGGCCACCTGGACCCCCTCCTCTACCCTCCCCTCGCCTTACCTGGTTTAGCTCCATGAGGCTGCTGAAAGCCCGGAAGATTCCCTCCGCACTGAAGGGCAGGAAGGCAGCGGATGCAGTCCCTCCCTGCATCAGAGGTATCAGGCACCATAACCCCCATACCAGCGGCAGCATCCTGGCCTGGTCCCGGCTTCTCTGGCTGCCAGAACTGCACAAAGGCAGAAGGAAGATCAGAGGGAAGACTGCGAGCCGGCAGGGGCGGAGCCTCCCCTCATCCCTTCCCGCTGCTCAGACATTCCTCCCCCCCCCACCACCACAAACATCCCCCTCTGTCCCTCTCCTTGCCCCATAATGCATCTACCCACACTTAAGTGCTGAAATGAGAGGCACAGGGGCCGAATCCAGTCAGGGAATCACAGCCCCAAAAGGCTTCCTACCCTCATCCCAGCTGCTGACAGAGGTCATCCTCGACAACAGCCACAACCCCTTCTCAGTGCCCCCCTTTTGTTCACCCTCCACTCCCAGCACAATTCTCAGATACCCCCTTAATACCTTCTCCTCACTGACTAGCCGGTTAACCTTTCAGGACTCTAAGTGGGAAGTTTTTGCCCCAAAGTGATGCTTTGAAAAGGATTCCGGTTCTAGAACCTGCCGGCATCACGAGGCATCTGTTTCTCCACAAAGGCCCACATTCCTGCCCTGGGTTGCCAGGGATCATGTTTTATATGCCTCTCCCCACCAGTGTTCCCTCTAAGCTGTGCTTGTGAGTGGCCGCTCAATAACACAGGAAGCCCCGCTCAGCAGCAATCTGGAGCCGCACAGGGTCTTACACTGCCCATGGCCCATTTTAAGATTACAGCAGTTCTGTTCTGCTCCGGAACAATGCTCCCTCTAAACTGTGGAGCCTTGTGAGCAAAAATTGTACTTTGTGAGCTACTGGCATTAAAGTTATGAGCGAGCGATTCAGCTACTGCATAAATCAGTTTGCTTTGGAGCCATCCTTCCTGAGCTAAGACAAAAATCTGTGAGCTGGAGGCTAAGAAACTGTGAGCTAGCTCACACTAACTCAGCTTAGAGGGAACGCCGCATGTGAACTGCTCCGTTCAACAGAGGGAGAAAATTAGAGGGGACATTGCTCCCCACCCTTTCCCAGAGAAAGGCACCACCAGCCCCCTCCAAACGGACGTTTGGGGTCCCAAGTCAGATTCCAGCCTTTCCACATGCACAGGACTTCGCATGAACTAGATCTGAGTGAAAAGTACTGGGATTGCCGCATGGAGGACTCAGACGACGACATACTGTAGCACACGTTTATTGTACTTAACACAGACAAAGACTAACTAACGGCCGAAAGGGCCAACTATATACATATCCACCCAGCAACCCCCCATTCCCATTGGAGGGTTTGAATGTCCCGCCAAGGTGGCTATTGGTTGGGGCTGGGGGATCCAGGATCCGAAGTTTCCATTGTTCTAGGATCCAAGCTCTTGCCTGTGCCGCGGACCCCTGGTGGCGGTCCGCGTACATAACATTGAGACAGCCTCATGTGCAGCACCTGTTTTGAATGCCTCTGAGGTATGTAAGAAAAAGACACCTTCCGAACATGTTTTTCCCCTCACTCTTCACTAACTAGAGCTAGCCTTTGCCCCTAAGAGTAGTGCATTGGCCTTTCAGGTCAGAGGGCACTTGTGGCTTCCACAAAGGCAGGTTTCAGGTCCACTCCCATCTGAGAAATAAACTCTTGCCCACCCCAATTATTATTACCTTCATACAAAATATTCCTCAATTAGATTTCCCACTGGGAGCCATCTAGTCCAGCATCCTGTCTCACACGGTGGCCGACTCAACAAAGTTTGTGAAAAGTACGCAGCCGGAGAGTGACTTCAGCAAAGCGTACTTTATCGATCAGGAACAAGACGGCTTTGGCCAGCTCGCAGGCCGGCTTATATCCCCCAAGAAACCACCACCCGAAACACACCCCTACTTCCCAATAGGTTATTTACAATGGCCGAGTCCTATAGGCTCTCGGCCGGGAACCTAGCCCCCTGATTGGAGCGGGCTAGGATCCGCATAGTCCATTGTCTCTTGGAGCGAAGCTCGACGTTTGTCTCTGGACTTGTCTGGACTTGATACATTACAGTTTGAGTCCAGTGGCACCTTTAAGACCAACAAAGTTTTATTCGAAGTATGAGCTTTTGTGTGCGTGCTAGTTGGTTTTGTGGCCAACTGGTTACTCTAAGTCCAGCAACAGGGGACAGAGGCTGAGGCCTTTCCCCATGTTGCCTCCTGACACTGGTATTCAGTGGTTTACTGACTCCAAATGTGGAGGCTCCCTTTAGTCATCATGGCTAGTAGCCACTGATAGACCTCTCCTCCATGAATCTAAACCCCCTTTATAGCCATCTATGCCTGGGACCATCACTACACCCGCTGGCAGCAAATTCCACATTTGAATCACCTGAGTAAAGAAGTATTTCCTTTCATCCACCCTGAATCTACGGTCTAATAACTTAATTGGATGTCCACGAGGTCTGCTCTTATGGGAAATAAAAGTTCTCGGAAGTGTCTCTGCAACGGAGGAGAGCGATCAGACGCCGGGGTGCACCGTTTACAACCATTGCACTCAGTTTACCACCACTTGGGACCTAGTGGCAAAGTGCAACGGTTTAAAGGGATTTACAACGGTTTGGGACGGGAGGCAGATGTTCGCCGTGTGAACGCCCGCAAGTACACCCGTTGGAACCGGCACCCTAACCGTTGTAAATCCCCCGTCTGAACGCACCCATAATGTTATAAACCTGATTCGTACCCCTCCTCCCCTGAATCACCTCTTTTCTAAAGTGAAAAGTCTCTCCAGCCTTTCCTCATAAGAAAGGTCGAGTTGCCGCATGACGGAGTGAACTCCTGTCTCTAGTTCCAGCTCCTGCCAACCTAGCAGTTCGAAAGCAAAAAACTGCAAGTAGATAAATAGGTACCACTTTGGTGGGAAGGTAACAGCGTTCCATGTGCCTTGGTGTTTAGTCATGCCGGCAGGGCTCTTTTTGTAGAAAAAGCCCAGCAGGGACTCATTAGCATAATAGGCCACACCCAACAGCAGAAACTAATTAGCATATTAGGCCACAACCCTGACAGCACAGCTCATTAGCACATTAGGCCACACCCACATGTTACCAGAAGTGTGGTCATCCAGCCACACCCACCTTTTGCTTCTTATTCTGTTTACCTTGTTTTTGGTCAAAACCTAGGGCTTTTTTTGTAGCAGGAACTCCTTTGCATGTTAGGCCACACACCCCTAATGTAGCAAATCCTAATGAGTTTCTGCTGTTGGGTGTGGCCTATTATGCTAATGAGTTCCTGCTGGGCGTGGCCAACTCAGGAGCCAACCGGAACTCCATTCCTGTGCGTTCCTGCCCAAAAATAGCCCTGCATGCCGGCCACATGACCACAGAAATGTCTTCGGACAGCTCTGGCTTTGAAACGGAGATGAGCACCGCAACCCTAGAGTCGGACTCGACTGGCTTTTGAGCAAGGGAACCTTTACCTTTACCAACCCCTTAATCATCCTGGTTGCCCTCTTCTGTACTTTTTCCAGCTCTGCAATGTTCTTTTTGTGACATGATGACCAGAACAGCCCATGGGATTTCAAATGAAGCCGCCCCATAGATCTATCCAAGGGTATTATAATATTGGCTGTTTTCAGTCACTTTCCTACTAATCCCCAGCGTAAAGTTTATTTCACTCCTGCAGCACACTACGTTGACATTTTCAGTGAGCTATCCCTTACA
>NW_015170896.1:566732-568405 GCF_001447785.1 Gekko japonicus | reverse complement strand
CTTTCCCTCTCAGAACAAGTTCAGACCCCATTGGCTTTTTTTATTTCTTTCAACATTTTTTCCGGGGTCCTCCCATTTAGCTGATCTCTATTGCACAGACTTTGAAAAAGCGCTGTTGGGGCAACATGGGAGGGGAGGCCACAAGGATCAAAGAAAACCATATAAATCAAAGAAGTTGCTAAAATTCCTGCTTTACCACGTCCATCGCGGTATCAATGTGTATTTACTTCTCCTGGATTCTGGACTGGGCATTGTGCTACACTACGCATGGACACACAGAAGCAACTACCTCTGAAGCGTAAACAGCTGTTTATACCATAAGAGTCTGCTTTAGGCAAACTAATGAACGATCACATGCTGCAGGACTTTCAGAAACGTGTTCCGGACTCAGTGTTGCGAACGAACCAAGAAAACAAAGAAACAAACAACCTGGTTTGCTTCTGTGCCTTGCCTTCGGCAGCTGCTTGAAGTCGCTTGCTTCTTCAAATAAAGCTGAATCACTGAGCTGAAATCACTCTCCGATCCTTTGTTAGCGCGATCTAACATCTTGCTTTACCACGTCCATTGCGGTATCACTGGATTCTGGACTGAGCATTGTGCTACACTAGGCATGGACACATAGAGGCAGCTACCTCTGAAGCATAAACAGCTGTTTATACCATAGGAGTCTGCTTTAGGCAAACTAATGAACGATCACATGCTGCAGGACTTTCAGAAAACAAAGAAACAAACAACATGGTTTGCTTGAAGTCGATAGGTGAAACTCTTGCAGGTGTGGAGATATGATTCCCTGACCGATTCCGCAAAAGCAGTTGTTCCGATCAGGCTGCTGTTAAAAGCACAAGAGCAGGGGCCGATAATAAAGCTGCCAACCGACAGTATGGAGGAGAGCATTCAACAAATGAACCCTTAGCCCGCACGACGTGACAGATCCACAATGACCAGTCAGCGCCCCGAGACTGGGCTTTTAAAGCGTCCCAGGATATTCTACAGAAGTGTGCCAAGGGGAAAACAGGAGACCGAGGGCAGAACAACTGCTTTTGTGGAATCAGTCCCTGTTAATATCTACAAATCAGGCTGCTGTTAAAAGCACAAGAGCAGGGGCCGATAATGAAGCTGGCAACCTTAGCCCGCACGACGTGACAGGTCCACAATGACCAGTCATCGCCCCGAGACTGGGCTTTTAAAGCGTCCCAGGATTCCAGAAATGATGTATCTCCGGGCAACTCCACCAGCAGTGGAGGTATGACCCAGCCTGCCCGCATCTCTTCCAACATGCTGAGTCATTATTGCTGTTGATTTTGTTCAGTTGTGTGGGAGTCATATACCATCTTGTGAGCAATTTAAAGTTCTGTAATCTCAGGTTGAATATTGTGAATATTGCCGCGTTTTTATCTCGACTTCCTGGTTCTTAATTTACAGATGTGGATGGTGGTATCGTTGGGAGATTCAACAAGGCCATATTGCTGTGTACCATTTAAATGATCCACAATTATTCTGTCCATGCATTCTTTACTCCAACAGATTTTGGGGATTGTCATGGTGCAGTGCAGAGTTGCCATCTCAGAGTGGGGAAATACCTGGAGATTTTAGGGGTGGAGCCTGAGGAGGGTGGGGTTTGGCGAGGGGAGGTACTTCAGTGGGGTATAAGACCATAGAGTCCACCTGTGAAG
>NW_015170896.1:564331-566387 GCF_001447785.1 Gekko japonicus | reverse complement strand
TTTAGGGTTGCCAGGTCTGGGTTTGAAAATACCTAGGGACTTTGGGGGGGTGGATCCGGGAGAGGGTGGGGTTTGCGGAAGGGAGGGGCCTCAGCAGGGTATAATGCCATAGAGTCTACCTTTCAAAGCAGCCATTTTCTCTGGGGGAACTGATGTCTGTCACCTGGAGAGCAGCTGTAATAGCGGGAGGTCTCCAGCCACCACCTGGAAGTTGGTAACCCTAACTCGGGGGGTCTCAGCTGTGACCATTCTGCCTTGAGTGCCTCTGCTAGAAGTTTAGCCTCTTGACAGGGCCTAAACTCCATAGGGTACTGCTCTTAGATTCGCTGACACACACACAGAAACCCTCACCACCATATTAAAGTGTACATCCAAGAGGCAAAGCCAAATTGGCTGCTGACTCCTCCAGAACCTCTCAGATCCATCTGTTCACATCAGCCCACAAAGCTGCCTTCTACCCAGTCAAAGGAAGTACAGAAAAAAGTGGGGGCAACATAGGGCCTTTCTGGACAGAGCATGGCTCCTCTGAACTCGGGTCATGGCTGCAGCATGGAGTGCTTTCGGAGGAGGAGGAGATTGGATTTATGGGTTCATCTGATCAGTCACTGATGCCTACTGCTTGGAAGACAGAGACCTGGCCATCGTCATTCATGCTTTTGGGCCTACGTGGTAACGTGCTCTCACTTAGGGAGGCTCTGGAAGCTCCAGCTCAAGCAGAGCGTCTCAGTGAACAAGGGGGCACAGGCAAATCTTAGTACATTCACATCTCACCCATGTAGAGACATCTGGAGGGGCTGCCCTGATGTCAGGGGGTGTGGCATATGCTAATGAGTTATGCTAATGAGTTCCCCTAGCTCTTTTTCTACAAAATGACCCCTGCCATGCATTCTTTATTCCAACAGATTTTTGGGATTGTCATGGTGCTGTGCAGAGTTGCCAGCTCAGAGTGGGGAAATACCTGGAGATTTTAGGGGTGGAGCCTGAGGAGGGTGGGGTTTGGCAAGGGGAGGTACTTCTGTGGGGTATAAGACCATAGAGTCCACCTGTGAAGGCAGCCATTTTCTCCAGGTCAAGTGATCTCCGTTGGCTGGAGGTCAGTTGCAATAGCAAGAGATCTCCAGCCCCCACCTGGAGACTGGCAACCTTACTGCTGTGCTGCAACCCTATGTGGATGCGTCTTAGGGTTGCCAGCGTCAGGTTGGGAAATACCTGGAGATCTTGGGGGGTGGAGACCAGTGTTCCCTCTAAGCTGAGTTAGTGTGAGCTAGCTCACAGGTTTTTTCGCCTCGGGCTCACAATTTCTTTTTCTTAACTCAGGAAGGAGGGCTCCAGAGCAAACTAATTCATGCAGCAACCAAGTTGCTTGCTCACAACATTAATGCCAGGAGCTCACAAAGTGGAATTTTTGCTCACAAGACTCCACAGTTTACAGGGAATATTGGTGGAGACTGAGGAGGGCGGGGTTTGCGGAAGGGAGGGGCCTCAGCAGGGTATAATGCCATAGAGTCTACCTTTCAAAGCAGCCATTTTCTCTGGGGGAACTGATGTCTGTCACCTGGAGAGCAGCTGTAATAGCGGGAGGTCTCCAGCCACCACCTGGAAGTTGGTAACCCTAACTCGGGGGGTCTCAGTGGCCCCAGCCACCACCTGGAAGTTGGTAACCCTAACTCTGGGGGGGGGGTCTCAGCTGTGACCATTCTGGCTTGAGTGCCTCTGCTAGAAGTTTAGCCACTTGACAGGGCCTAAACTCCATAGGATATTGCTCTTAGATTCGCTGACACACACACAGAAACCCTCACCACCATATTAAAGTGTACATCCAAGAGGCAAAGCCAAATTGGCTGCTGACTCCTCCAGAACCTCTCAGATCCATCTGTTCACATCAGCCCACAAAGCTGCCTTCTACCCAGTCAGAGGAAGTACAAAATTTTTCCACTTCTCCAAGTCCTGTTTAGTATTTTTTTAACAACACTTTATAGTTTTCTTCGTATAAATCACTGCATTTATTTGTAACTATAATTCCTAGGTATCTTGTCTTTTTCACTATCTGGCATCT
>NW_015170896.1:546438-563823 GCF_001447785.1 Gekko japonicus | reverse complement strand
CACCCACCCACCCCCTGGTCCAAAACAGTCCAGTGGCACCTTTAAGACCAAGTTTTATTCAGGTACAAGCTCTCCCTCCTCTGCCAAGGCAGATCTGTGCATTCCCCCCTCCCCCCCAATAGCTAGCAATCCAAAAGTGGTCCAGTGGAGCCTGAGCTGTGGGTGTTGCCTTCTGACACACTTCCGGTGATGTCCGGGGTGTGTGGCATATGCAAATGAGTTGTGCTAATGTGTTATGCTAATGAGCCCCTGCACCTCTTTTTCTACGAAATGACCCCTGCATGGAGGCGAAGGTTAACCACCACCACCATGACCTGGATGGTGCAGGCTAGTCTGACCTCGGAAGCTAAGCAGGGTTTGGCCCTGGTCAGTATTTGGATGGGAGACCACCAAGGAAGCCCTGGGTCACTACACAGAGGCAGCCAATAGCAAGCCCCTCTGAGTGCCTCCTGCTTTGAAAACCCCTTGAGGGGTCGCCCTAAGTCACTTGTGACTTGGTGGCACTTTCCACCACCACCAAGGTTATCCCCCCATGAAGAGGGGTGCCAACTTCCAGGTGGGACCTAGAGATCTCCCACTATTACGATTGATCTCCAGAGGACCAAGATCAGTTCCTCTGGATAAAATTATTGGGTATTGTAAATAAGAAGTGGGAGACTGACCAGTTATGAAGGTGCACAGACAGTTTATATAGTTATAAAGGTGAATATATACAGAGATATTTACAGGCTATTGAACAGTATGTCATGCCTTAATCTATGAGAACTGAGTCCCCTTCAGTTTACTAAGCTGATAGCTATTATGCTAAACCCCAGCCAATCTCTAACAAGGTTTTGTAATCACTAACTCTAACAAGACCTGAAAGAGCAACACTTGCTAGAAAACACCTGGCTGTAATTACATGATTACTAGCATGACAGCTAGGTCTGACAAACAGATCAAACTGATCTATAGTAACTGCTTGCTACCTCTATTACTCTGACATATATCTCAATAAAAATCGCCGCTTTGGAGGGTGAACTCTGGCATTATACCCCACTGAGGTCCCCATCCTCCCCAAACCCCACCCCCAAAACCTCCAGGTATTTCCCAGCCCAGAGCTGGCAACCCTATGAAGTGCCAGGGCTTTTTCAATCTTCACCCAAAGAGTGATTAACACGTGGAATTCACTGCCACAGGAGGTGGTGGCAGCTACAAGCATGGACAGCTTCAAGAGGGAATTGGATAAACATATGGAGCAGAGGTCCATCAGTGGCTATTAGCCACAAGGTATAGATAGGAACTCTCAGTCTGGGACAACTGATGCATTGTATTCTTGGTCCGGGGGGGGGCAGTGGGAGGACTTCCAGTGTCCTGGCCCCATTGATGGACCTTCTCATGGCACCTGGTATTATTGACCACTGTGTGACAGAGTGTTGGACTGGATGGGCCATTGGCCTGTTCCAACACTGGGTTCTCTTATGTTCTTCTGTTCTAACTGTGGGATGCCTTTCTGCAGAAGATCTGCTGAACACCCACCCAATTATTTTTTCCAGAGCCTGAATAAGACTTCTCTTTTTTTCTCATGCTTTCAGAAAAAAATAATGACTTCTTTTTAAAAAATTCTGCTTCACAGTTCCTTTCTGTTGTTGGCTTCATTTTCTTTGCTAGTTTTTCGTTTTTGTTTGTAATCATGGAGGGCTTAGGTCTTTGCAGCATACAAGTATTTATGATTAAACATGCAATGAACCCCAAAACTTTTTTTTGGGGGGAGGGGTTTATATCCTCCAGTTCTGGTCACTGGCCACAAGGATGAACTGATAAAGTCTATAGCTTGTTTTCATTCTCTCCTCTACATTTTTATTTATTTACAAAAAGGATATCCTGTCTTTCTGCCCGCTCAAGGGCCACCAAGGCGGCCAGAGATTTAAAAGATACATGATAAAATCACATTTTAAATCTATTAAAATCGCCCCCCAACCCTCATCATTAAAACAAATTGCAAACAAAGTTAAAATATATACACAGACATAAAAACAACAATTAAAACACTGGTGAGGAAGGAAGGATCACTGAGGAAATGCCAAACGAAACAAAAAAAAGTCTTCTCCCACTGGTGGAAGATAGCAACAGAAGGGGACAGACGAATCCCCCTAACTTCAGACGGTGGAGGCACCTAAACTTGGACCTCCAAAGATGACCATAGATATTGGGCGGGTTCATGAAGGAGCAGGGACAATGAAAAGGCACATAAAATGCTCCAATTCCCAAAGAATATGCCAAAATAGAACTGCCAGGGTGTCATCAGAAGTACAAAAGTCCTTGGCACTCAGAGTCCTCAGACACAAAGGAGGTTGCATGTCCGTAACTCTGTATGAGTTACTGTTCTGGACTTCCTACCTTCCAGTCAGCTTCTGCTATGAACAGATTGATTCTGCTCCATCTCTGTATTGAGTGCATCATCAAATCATTCCTGATACAGAATTATCCAGTGTCAGAGGATACTTACTGGCTGTTCCAACTCTGCATGAGTCACTGACCCGGGCTGGAAGGAGGCAGAGACACAGGGGCTCCTTTGAGGGCAGGTAAATCCTACTCTTACCCAATCTAACAATAAAGCGTTTATGTATGGCTGCAACAGTGAAAAACTCTGCTAGGTGGTTATGATTGTTGAACTGTAGCAGCAGGTGAGGAATCAGCACAGCGAAAAGCACCATCTGGAATCCTGCCTCCAATTTCAGGTCAAGATAACTGTGGCTCAGGATGCCAGTTCAAGATTTTTGTACTGCAACCAGTGTTCCCTCTAAGCTGAGTTAGTGTGAGCTAGCTCACAGTTTTTTAGCCTGTGGTTCACACATTTTTTGTCTTAGCTCAGGAAGGATGGCTCCAGAGCAAACTAATTTATGCAGTAGCCAAATTGCTCGCTCACAACTGTAATGCCAGTAGCTCACAAAGTAGAATTTTTGCTCACAAGACTCCAAAGTTTAGAGGGAACATTGACTGCAACCAAGCCACAGGCAGAATTGGCTTAATGTCTGCAAGTAAATATTAGAGAAACAGAGGAAGGAACAACAAGAATCCTACTGGCGTTTGCATAGTACTCCCAGATCCTCAAAGCATTTCATATACATCCCTTTATTCTAATCCTTGTAATCTTTACACTGGGGGTCAGCATCCCCACATTGGAGATGGGGGAAGACTAAAAGAGAGTGGATTCTAACCAAGGATCTCCTGCTCCACAGCTCACCACACTACACAAGATCTCTAACCATATCAGCTTCTCTGAGAGGGTTGCCAACAGACCTGGAGAAAAAATGTCTTGTCCCTTTAACACAAGTTTAGAAGACATAGAGAAGAGACTGGATTTATACCCCGCCCTTCACTACCAGAAGGAGACTCAAGAGCAGTTTACAATCTCCTTTCCCTTCCCCTCCCCACAACAGACATCTGTGAGGTAGGTGGGGCTGAGAGCTCTCTCAAGAACCGCCCTTAAGAGAACAGCCCACTCCATGCTTGGTATCCTTTACTGGACAAAATAAATATAGACAAGTTTGATTGGGAATCTCTTAGCAATGCTAAATATCAATTATTATTGTACAACTGATACTCACATTGTACTACAACTACTCAGCTCTTTTACCGTTGTTGCTTGATGTTAATGTTGGTAATTGCTTTGCTTGTATGTCGACTTTCCTGTTGGATTTCTTGATCACTTTATGAAATTGCCAATAAAATTTATTTAAATATATATATATAATTTACATTTAAATATAGTTTAAATATATTTTTAAAATAATTTAAATATATATGTGCCAATAAAGGTGTATGTATGTATATAAAATTATATATATAATGTATACATATAAAAGTCAAAAAAAAGAGAACAGCTCTGAGAGAACTTGTGACTGACCCAAGGTCACACCAGCAGCTGCACGTGGAGGAGTGGGGAATCAAACAGTGGGAGGGCTTCTAGTGTCCTGGCCCCACTGCTGGACCTCCTGATGGCACCTGGTATTTTTGGCCACTATGTGACAGAGTGTTGAGCTGGATGGGCCATTGGCCTGAATCCAACACTGGCTTCTCTTATGTTCTTAAACCTGGTTCTCGCAGATTAGAGTCCGTGTTCTTAACCACTACACCGAACTGGCTCTTAAACTGGGATATTATTTACCAGGGGATGTTATTTGCCTCCAGGCCATTAAAAGTTTCAGCTGCCCATTTCCATATCATTAAGCTTCTCTTAAAGAGAAGGAACTTTTTCTTCAGGTCTGCTGGCTACTCTAAAAGCGAGGCAGGGGGAAGCAAGACTAAAAAGTGGGTTAATAAATCATGCTGCCCTACCTCTCAGGGCTGCTGGAAGGATGACTAAAATAATCTATGTGAAATTCCTTGTATGCTGAAAACAAATGTGCTGTTTTTTAAAAAGGCCCTTTTGTTACTGGGTTTTCTTACGGGTCTTTGCAAAGTATTTTAACGTTGCTGGGTTTGGGTTCCTTTACTGATAATATTTATCAGTCGTATAATGTTACTGATCACTTGTGTTTTATTGTCTCAAATAATGAGAACTGGAAACTTCTTCGGCACCTTACTTTGCTGAGGACCTGTGTCAGCCTCCTTACACCAAGCTGGATCTATAACTTCCTTATGCCAAGTCTTCCTTCAACGGAGAAAAAAGTTCTCACAGCAGTCTTTAATCCACTACTGCAGGGGTGGCCCATCGTGGTGTCCAGGGCTTTTTTTGTAGAAAAAGCCCAGCAGGAACTCATTAGCATAATAGGCCACACCCAACAGCAGGAACTTATTAGCATATTAGGCCACACCACTGATAGCACAGCTCATTTGCATATTAGGACACACCCCTATGTTACCAGAAGTGTGCTCATCCAGCCACACCCACCTTTTGCTTCTTATTCTGTTTACTTTGTTTGTTGTCCAAACCCAGGGCTTTTTTGTAGCAGGAACTCCTTTGCATGTTAGGCCACACACCCCTAATGTAGCCAATCTTAATGAGTTTCTGCTGTTGGGTGTGGCCTATTATGCTAATGAGTTCCTGCTGGGCGTGGCCAACTTGGAAACCAGCCAGAACTCCGTTCCTGTGTGTTCCTGCCCAAAAATAGCCCTGGTACTATTGTCCAACACCTTTTCTGGTGCCCACCAATAGTTTTTAGGAAGTGGGTGGGACCAGCCAGGTTTTTGCCCTGCAAGACTTCTGATTTGGCTGTGCAGATTTTTTAAAATGTTGCTTTGGCAACTGCTGCCACCACAGCACAAGGACCTATATGTGTTACTAGCTGTGGTGTAGTGATTAAGAGCGGTGGAGTCTCATCTGGAGAACTGAATTCGATTCCCCACTCCTCACCATGAAGCCAGCTGGGTGACCTTGGGTCAGTCACAGCTCTTTCAGAGCTCTCTCAGCCCAAAAAATAAGTCTAGCTCGCCACCAAAGAGCTAGCACTTAAGGCTGCCAGACAATCTTTGGATCTCTTGGCTATACTACACCCAATGCCCTATGATAATTATTAATGATTATTGTGGCTGGCTTTGCTTCCAGCAGCAGCCGTTTTGTTGCTGCACCCACCCTGCCAATGTCAGAATTCCAAACGTGCCTGTAGGCTCAAAAAGGTTAGGCACCTCTGCACTACGAGATGTCTTTCTCTACTGGCTTTCCCTACCAGAAGAAAAGGTGGTGGGACTTTTAGGAGCCAATCCATAAATACCAGGGTTCCGTAAATGGAAGTGGTCTAGTGGCAGTTTTCTGAATTAAAATCAGTGGTCCGTATTACTCTCATTGCCCAAAATCAGGGCTATTTTTGGGCAGGGATGCACAGGAATGGAGTTCCGGCTGGCTCCTGCGTTGGCCACAGCCAGCAGGAACTCATTAGCATAATAGGCCACACCCAACAGCAGAAACTCATTAGGATTGGCTACAGTAGGGGTGTGTGGCCTAACATGCAAAGGAGTCCCTGCTACAAAAAAAGGCCCTGGGTTTTGACAACAAACAAGGTAAACAGAATAAGGAGCAAAAGGTGGGTGTGGCTGGATGACGACACTTTTGGCAACACAGGGCTGCGGCCTAATATGCTAATGAGCTGTGGTGGCAGGGTGTGGCCTAATATGCTAATGAGTTTCAGCTGTTGGGTGTGGCCTGTTATGCTAATGAGTTCCTGCTGGGCTTTTTCTACAAACAAAGCCCTGCCCAAAATCATGTACAAATAAGAGTAAAGATACTTCAGAGGAGCCCACACCCTGTCTTTCTGTGTGACTCATCACTGGGAACATGGCTCCTGATTGGGAGGAGGCAAGCTCAAAGCTGTTACTCATGCAGAGACACAACAGGCCCACTCCATCCGTGTGTAATTTTGCCAGCTCTCTGCATTTGGAGTGATGGAATGACCCAGTCATATCCAATGCACGGCAGCAGCCGATTACTGTCCCAGAACAAGATCTGACTATAAGAAGACCAGGCCCAGACCAGTGAAAAATGCACAAGACAGTCACCTCAAGGAAGGATTATTGGGGCTCTTTTAATTATTTAGGGTAACCAAGAGTCTTTGGGGCACCAGCTCACAAAAAACATAATAAGCATGCTGGTGACACAATGCTGCTGTTTTGGCTTCCACAGACTGACACAGCTTTCCCTCCTGGAATTTTTAAAAATCATTTATTCACTTCATTTCTACTCTGCCTGTCCCACGGAGACTCAGAGCAGATGACAGAAGTAGAAAACAATGCAACAAAGACAGCTATAAGAGATAAAACAAACTGCAATACAGCTGGATTACAAGATCAGAGACCAATGAGATAAGAGCAGGGTAATCCATCCAATAAGCAATTCAAGGAGGGAGAACGGTCTCATTTTTTTCAGACATCAAAGCTACAATCTGATTCCTTTTATTAAAAGGGCCCTGTTGAACAATTCTATTTTTCTGTCTCCCCTTTTTACTACCACTCTGTCCCCTTCAAAAGAATTCCTGCCTGAACCAGTCAGTTCCACACATTTTGCAGCAAGACATTCAATCGAAACAAAACGTGGCAGCCAGCCTGGCCTAAAACGAATAGTATTCCTTTTCACTGATTCACTGCACTTTCCCCTGTCATGACCACCCCGTCCCCCTTTTCAGAAGAAATCCCCTCCTGAATGCTTTCTTCCTTTGCTCAGGGTGGCCCAGTAGCAGCCTGGCCTGCCTTCGCTCATCTGAGCACCCCACACTCGGGGATGTAGTAAAAGGAAGAACAGGACTGCCCATTGGAAACAAAGGGAGGGACTTGAAGGCCCATTGGAAATAATGGAAGCCCAATGCCTAAATGAAGAAGAGGAGATTGGATTTATATCCCGCCCTTCACTTGGAGTCTCAGAGCAGCTTACAAACTCCTTTCCCTTCCCCTCCCCACAACAGACACCCTGCGAGGTGGGTGGGGCTGAGAGAGCTCTGACACAAACTGCTCTTTTTCAAGGACAGCTGTGCCAGAGCTTGTGACTGACCCAAGGCCACATCAGCAGGTGCAAGTGGAGGAGTGGGGAATCAAACCCGGGTCTCCCAGATTAGAGTCCTCGCACTTAACCACCCCACACCAAACTGTCTCTCTCAATGCGCCATTGTTTCGTTTACTTCCATCTGGGTATAACATTGGAGGCCTCTGAAGGAACCCAGCATTAGCTGAACTTCGCAAAGGTACTTATTTATCAGGGGCAGCCCCGGTTTACTTGGAAGTAAGCGATCTGAGCTCAGTGAGATTGATTTCTGCCTCCAGGCGCCCCGCTAGGCAACCCCTCCAAGGTTTCCAGTTTCTCCTCTCTCGGGCTTCCTTTCCTGGATAACCTTTTCCTGCCGGGGCAGCCTGTGTGCTCCAAGCTCCTCCCCTCGGCTCCCTGGGCTCCGCCTCTTCCCTCCGCCTCCTCCCCTGAAACTGACTCACTGCTGCCTAATTTAATTCCTCTGCCTCATTCCAGAGATTCCTGAGAAAAACTGTCACCTTTCCAAAATACCACGCAGGCCTGTTGCCGCTTCGCTCACAGCAGCACGTTCCAATTCTCCAGCCCTTCCCATTCCGACCCCAAGGAGCGGGCAGGATCTCCTTGGATAAGCCCAAATTAACCCTAAAGGTGAGGGAACGAAACTTTCGGTCTTTTCCCTTTCTCCCCCGGCTTCCCCTCCTCCACTTTTTTTTTTTATTATTTATTTAAAGAAAGCAAAGTTCAGAGAAAGTTTCTCCTCCATCCATCCAATCAAAGCTAAGCGCTTGGGGTATCTTCTGTAGGTAAGTATCCGTTTTTGTTTCTTTTTTTCCTTATCCCGTTTGGTTTCTGCTGCATCGCAACTTCCTTTGGGAGCAAGTTCTGGAAGGAAAGATTTCCGTTAAAAATGTGCGCCTAGCGAGGGAACTGTGGTTCGACTGGATTTGGAGGCAGAGGAGGAGAGACCTTTTGCTAACTTATCCCCCCCCCCCCTTCCCCTCGTGGGAAAGTTTAGATAACTGGATAAAGTGTTGCTTTTAAAAGGGGGTGGCCGATGGGAGGGGGCGTGTGTCGGCCGCAGGGATTTTTAAAATCAAAAGTCCGACGCCTGAAGGATTTTTCTCGATCTTATCTTTGAAGGTGCGCGTTGCAAAGACCTTTCCAAACTAAGGGGCGGGGGTTGATTTCTCACGGCTGGCTTTGCACGTGAATGGTCAACGGCTATGCGTGTTTCTGTTCTTAACGTATGCAAAGCGAAGGCCGGGGGTGTCGCACCTTTTAAAGGGCTCGGCTCGGGACTTTTGTCTTGGGAAGCGAAAACGGACTGCTAACCCTTTGCCTGTTATAGCAAGAGCGGCTTCCCATGGAGCCTGCGAGCCACCGCGTTGGCAAGGGCGATTTGGCGACATTTCCCAGCAAAGCTTATCCGTGTGCCTTGGCGCGTTAGGGAGTTTCCATGGAGGACGGGGCGGGTGGGTTTGCCCACCGTTTCACCTTTCCCGAGGTGGAGAAGTTTGCTGGCTTACTGCGAAGTTGCGTGCGCTGAACTTTCTTCCATCAGCCCCGGGTCGGATGGGCGCTCTCTCTTTCGTTGGGCCTGCCTGCTTTCCCCCTCTCCTCTCCGCCATCGGCCTCCCTTTCTGCACTTTCTAGGTGGACTTGGAGGCCCCTTTTCGCAGTGGGGCTTACTTCTGAGTAAGTACGCAGAAGGCACAGGCGAGCAGGCCCCCTCCCCCAAAGCCGGTTTTACGTATAGATGCGTACGGATAAGCATTGCTCGGAAATCGCCACGGTGTTAACCAGAAACAACAAAGGAAGGGTTTGTACAATACCAGGTCGGAGCACCTAGAACTGCACAGGCCCGGTTTAGGCAAAGCTCCAGTGAGACGTTTGGAAACGTTGGTTCTCTGCGCCCGTTACTGAGAAGAAACTTCGCCTGTTGTGTCTTCTTGGGAGGGGCACACCACAACTGGAGCCCTTTTGCTGCAACCACTTGGTGGCAACTGTTCTGGTATGGAGACTCAGAGTCTTAAATAAGAACCATCTGGCAAACGTAGAACATATCTGATCTATTAGGTTTATTTCTCTTCCCCCTCCTTCCATCACTGGTCCTTTATTACATTTATAAGTCCAAAAACTAAAAAAAAAAAAAATCTTGATAAAAGCTAGCTTTCTGGGAAAGGAAACTTCAGGAGCCCCCCTCCCCTCCTGGAAATGGCAAAAGCCTTTCCGTATTAAGTGCGTGTGCGGAGCTGTGATTGAATAGCGGATGGGATTGGGTGAGCAGCCATTGCGGGAGTTAAACTCTTGCGAACTTGCTCTGGTGTTCTGGTCCTTCCCGTCTGTGTTATCTGCAGGCAAGAGAGAGCTGGAAGGAAGGGGTGTGTGTATGAGCCAGAGAAAGGAGGAGAGACACTTGGCTGCAAGAGCCTCCATTTGCACAAGGCCTTGATGTGACTTGTTCCAAAAACAAACATGACCTTTCACATGCATGCATGAATTGCTCAAATTACAGGATGAAGCTGGGGCCCTTAACTGCTTTTTCGGAAAGTAGAGCAGGATGGCTCTTCTTTAACATCCCCCTATAGTTCTTGACTTTTACAAAATAAAAATGAAAGGAGTATGAGAAGCAAATCAAGACACTACAGCTTGTGGGATTTCAGATTTGGACTGGTGTCTGCAGCAAGAGGCCCTACAGCATGTCTCGCTTTTTAGAGTTAAAAACCAAATGTAAATCTACCTACCTTTGATTCCCCCCCCCCTCCTGAAAATTAAATTTTGCAGGTCCTTCAGGAACTCCCTGCCCCCCAAGTGCCCCCCAAGTGCAGATATAGATATCCGCACAGACGGGGGCACTTCACTATTAGATATATAGATTAGTTCATATAGTAAATAAGTCCACTGAAGAGTCAACCTTCATTGTTTATTAGACAGCATGCCCATTAAAATCATTTGGGAGACATCAGTAGCTCAAAGGACAGGGAGTTCCAGTATATGGTAGACTTGTTACTTGATCTCCATTTTCATGTTTGCTTGTTTGTTTGGCTTGGTTCCCTGGAGATTATTGTTTTCTTGCTGAAGGTGACTAGGCAAGTGGCTGTTTACAAGGCCATGTTACAGTGTTTTGGGAGCACGTATTGACAAAAAAAATGCATATGGCTCCAGTAATAATAAAATGAACATAAATACCAGTTCTTAACATTCTCAGTAGCAGGGCTATTTTTGGGCAGGAACGGAGTTCCAGCTGGCTCCCAAGTTGGCCACGCCCAGCAGGAACTCATTAGCATAATAGGCCACACCCAACAGCAGAAACCCATTAGGATTGGCTACATTAGGGGTGTGTGGCCTAACATGCAAAGGAGTTCCTGCTACAAAAAAGCCCTGGGTTTTGACAACAAACAAGGTAAACAGAATAACAAGCAAAAGGTGAGTGTGGCTGGATAACCACACTTCTGGTAACGTGGGGGTGCGGCCTAATGTGCTAATGAGCTGTGCTGTCAGGGGTGTGGCCCAATATGCTAATGAGTTCCTGCTGTTGGGTGTGGCCTATTATGCTAATGAGTTCCTGCTGGGCTTTTTCTATAAAAAGAGCCCTGCTCAGTAGCATTTTCATCTAATCATCTTTCCTCTACTTTGTAATATGGGGTATCTGATCTCCTCTCTCCTGTCATTGTTTCAGGGTTTTGGTGTACAGAGATGCCAGTACAACATGGTCAAAGTGAGATGCTAGAATTGATTTAGATCATGAAATGGAATGTGCCTGATTTCTGTGGCAAAACCCATCGGATGGTTTTATAAATTAGGTCTGATCATTATCACGGCTTAGAAAGTTTTTCTTCCAAACCACAAACCCTTCATGTCTTACATGCTATCACTGATAAAAATGCTTACCAGATAACTTTGAGTTTCCTTTGGCAAAATAAGGGCTGAAAAAACTCTACTGCTTTTGCTCCAAATCATTCTGTTAATGGTTTGGCTGTCAGATTAGAGATGTAGGGAGTCCTGGGTTCAAATGCCTCATTCATGGAAGCTTACTGGATGCCCTTGGGCTAGTCTTTCCCACACACTCAACGTAACCTACCTCACAAGGTTGTTGTGAGAATAAAGGGAATGAGGTGAACCATGTATGCCACCCTGAATTCCTTAAGGAAAAGGTGGGGAAGACGTAATAATTTCTAACATATATGTGAGCGGTTTTTGGAATTGCAGCAGATGAAATGTGAAAAAACCCCTAGGACACAGAGACTTCATGAAAGGCTTTGTGGATTTTATAAAGAGCAGTTTTCAAAATAACCTCGTCAGGGCACTTAAAGTCGATAACCAATGAAGAAGAAAGCCAGGGGGAAAGAATTCAGTTAACTTCTGTAAGTGCAATGTCCTTGGCCCAGTGCTGAGGAAGTTGGTGGTTATGATCAATCTTATGCTAGAGAAGCTTTGCTTCATAAAACGTTTTATCTGTCTGGAAAGTTCGCAGCTGTTGGGAGACCTGCAGGGGAACAGGAGAGGGAAGCGAAGGCCTAGTATTCTGGAGGAGGCGGGAGAGAAATCTGATCACAGATTAAAAAACCAACCTCCTTCCTGTCTTGAACAGGAGATGTAATCCATGCTGGACGGTTTCTTTGTCTAGCTTCTGCACGGCCTCCCCTCCCCCCCTTATTTGAACTGGAGTAACCAGACATTCAGCTGAGTTTGGCTTGTCAGGGAGCAGTGAAGGGGAAAGGGAGAGAGTCTCACCTGCTCTTCTCCCCCCCCCCCAAAAAAATCTGGTTTCTCTGGAAGAGACTTAATTAGTGTGCGCCCATTCCAAAAACAGCTTTTTGTTCTTCACAAAACTCTGTTTCAACCCTGCCCCTCCCCTTCAGTTGTTATACACTTGTGACTGTATTTGGCCTACTCCAGGAGTAGCTGAAAGGAGGCCTGTAAGGCCTAGTGCAGTGGTGGCGAACCTATGGCACGGGTGCCAGAGGTGGCACTCAGAGCCCTCTCTGTGGGCACGCATGCCGTCGCCCCAGCCAGGCCCAGACCATCATTAAAGTGTTGAATTCTCTGTCAAATAATTTTAAGTAAATGAAAGATCATATTAAGTTAATGTTTGAGTTGTTTTTTCTAAAGTAAAACCTCAGTAGTCAGGTTAAATTGCCGTGTTGGCACTTTGCGATAAATAAGTGGGTTTTGGGTCGCAGTTTGGGCACTCGGTCTCTAAAAGGTTCGCCATCACTGGCCTAGTGCGTTCAGGAGCTTTTGACCCCAGCATAGTTTGTTGATACTGAGGACCCCACCACAGTGGGGCCACCATCATACGCTTCCCAGTAACAGCTGGACTAGGCTAATAAAATAGGGTTGCCAGCCTCCAGGTAGTGGCTGGAGATCTGCAGGAATTACAACGGATCTCCAGGCGACAGATCAGCTCACCTGGAGAAAATGGCCGCTTTGGAGGGGGGACTCTGTGGTGTTATACCCCATTGATGTCCCTCCCTCAAACCCTGCCTTTCTCAGGCTCCAGCCCCAAATCTCCAGGTGTTTCCCAATCCCAACCTGGAGCTGGCAACCCGACCTAATAAATCATTCTACATGAAGTTGCCTTTGACAAGTTCTCAGAAGTTTCCATTTATTAGAGAGAAAAGCTACTCAGTTGCTATCTGAGGCACCTTCCATCTTCGGTGGCTACCCCCATTGTTTTTTAAATCCCATTTTCCTGGTCGTTGTCTCACAAAGTGGCATAGGTCAGTCAAGAAAGACACAGGACTGTGCTGGCTTGGGATACTCCTGGAGGTGGTTTCCAAGGAGGGTGAAGTTTAGGGAGGTGAGAGAGCTCAGCTGGGATGCAAGGTCATATAGCGTCCTCTCTCCAAAGCTGCCATTTTCTCTAAGGGAACTAATCTCTAGATAGTCTGGAGATCAGTGGAACTTCAGGGAGAAATTCGGTTCCTGCTGAGGTTGCTAGGTCCTCCCTGGCCACTGGTGGGGGATGAGAGGCTGTAGGTTTGCCAGGTCCAGGTTGGGGAACTCCTGGAGTTTGGGGGATGGAGCCTGTGGAGGACAGGGACCTCAGTGGGGTACAATGACATGGAGTCCAACCTCCTAAGAGCATCCATTTTCTCCAGGGGAACTGATCTGTGTAGTCTGGAGATGATTTGTAATTCCAGGGGATTCCCCAGGTCCTGCCTGGAGGCTGGCATCCTCCCTGTCCAGAGGTTGGTGATTCTAAAGATTGCCCTCAGTCCTACAGTCTAAGGCATACAAAAAGTGGGGTTGAGAGGAAAGGTAAAGGAGAATGATCAGTTGGGTGGGATTTATATATAACTGGACCAGGTTGATCTTTCCTTGGTGATGGTCTTGCTTGGGTGAAAGTGGTGGAACTGTTCTTTGTTAGATATTAGTTTCATGAACTTTCTAAAAGCTTCATAAATATATTAGCATCTAGGCACAAATTCACAGTGCTGGTTTCACCTTTCTGTCAGGTGGAAATGCACGACAGGGTCTCCTTGGTGGTGGTGTCAAGACTGCGCAGTGCCCTCCTCCAGGAAGCCTGTTTGGCTCCCGGTTGGGCAGTTTTTTGGAAGGCAGTTAAGAAACATCTGTTTAATCAGCCCTGTGGCTTTCTGTTAATCTGGCCATTGTTTTCATGGTCTTGTAGCCAGAGCTCCCTCTAAGCTGTGGAGTCCTGTGAGCAAAAGTTCTACTTTGTGAGCGACTGGCATGAAAGTTGTGAGCGAGCAGTTTGGCTGCTGCATAAATCAGTTTGCTCTGGAGCCATCCCTTCCTGAGCAAAGGCAAAAATGTGTGAACCAGAGGCTAAAAAGTTGTGAGCTAGCTCGCACTAACTCAGCTTAGAGGGAACATTGCTTGTAGCTGTTTCTTTGTGACTGTTCTGTTTTTGTCGCTTTAACATTGTGCAAACCGCCTTGGAGATAAGTTATTGAGCGGCAGGATATAAACGTTTCAAATAAACAGTACGCTTGGTTGACTTTCTTTCCAAGTGCTACATAAGGAGGGGGTTCTTGAACCTTCTCCCCACCCTGCATGTGAGCTGTAGCAAGGGCTGTTCAGCGTTCTTCCCTCATACACATCAGCTTCTCAGTGGTGTGTTTGTGAAGGACCAGAAAGGCAGAGAGGAATGTGCAGCTGAAGTGCGTTTTGAGAGGGCCCTGTGCTAGCCACATGGGAGATGCAAAGGTTAAAGGGCCCTTTTCCTACAAGGAGGCCCGGAGGATGTATTAAAGAGCCCCCTTTCTCTCAGCTAAGGGAGAGAGTGGGTGAAGCCAACATCACTGGGCCTTCGACAATATGATCCCTGTTAAAATTTAGTTGCCAACCGAGGCCCTCACAAAGGCAGCCAGTGTGTTATTTTTCACAGCGAACAAAGTGCTGGGTAGAAGGGGCCTGAGTTCAAATCCCTGCTCAGCCATGAATCTTGCTAACCCCTTGTGCTAGTCACAACGCCTAACCCACCTCACAAGACTGTTGCTAGGATACATTTATATCACCCTGATTCAAGGGACTTCCTCAAGCAGTGTGGAAGTTCTGACTCCTCACCAGTTACCCGTACTTCTTCACACTGTTTATGAGTCTCCTCAGGTTAAAAAAAGGGGGGGTGGATCTGTTAAAGGGAAAACAAGTTTAAAACCCCCTTCGGTTTATAGAAACTGGTTCTGCAGTCCTTTGGATTCTGGCTGTAATATCTGTGCTTGCCTGTGGAAAACTTTTTTTTTACTTGTGAACATGCAATTATTTTGTTTATTTACGCAAACAGGGGATGTTTGTTCCTTTGTGCTCTGGCTGTGAATTTTGCTAGGCCAGTCTTGCAGAGAGAATGTTATACTAGATGGGCTTTTGGCCAGACCCAGCCAGAAGATTTTTATACTGTTTGATGAACAAGTAACATAGGAAGGCAGAGGTCTGTAGGACGCAGCCGTGCCCTGCCAAGGATTCACTCACGAAAACAATAGAAATCGTCAGTATGGGTAGCCAGATGAACTGCCTCCCACAAGGTTAAAAAAAGAATCATGCTGAGAGCCAGTTTGGTGTAGTGGTTAAGTGCGCGGACTCTAATCTGGGAGAACCGGGTTTGATTCCCTACTCCTCCACTTGCATCTGGCTGGATGACCTTGGGCAAGCCGTAGTTCTGATAAGAGCTGTTCTTGAAAAAACAGCAGTTTCTGTCAAGAGCTCTCTCAGCCCCACCTACCTCACAGGGTGTCTGTTGTGAGGAGGGGAAGGGAAAGGAGTTTGTAAGCCGCTCTGAGACACCTTTGGGTAGTGAAGGGCAGGGTATAAATCCAATCTCCTCCTCTTCTTCTTCTTCTTCAAAAGTGCAAAGCCCTTGTTTCGACAACTCATTGGGGTCGACTCTGTATCCCCAAATGCCAACTGTGGTGCGTCCTCTGCTTGCTGTCTTTCAGGTATTCTTCCTGCCTGACACCATAGAGACCAGTGCGAGGGCCAGCCCCTCCCAGGAGATGGGGGATGCTGGTGAGAAGGGTCTGGACAACGATGCGGAAGGGGTCTGGAGCCCTGACATTGAACAGAGTTTCCAAGAGGCGCTGGCAATCTACCCACCTTGCGGGAGACGCAAGATCATTCTGTCAGATGAGGGGAAGATGTATGGTATGTGGGACTCACTAGCCGCTTCATTGTGCCTTGCCTCCCTTCCCAGGGGAAAATCATCATGGGAATGAGAGAACAGGTTAAAAAACAGCGGGCTTTAAAATACAAAGAAGACTCTTTCTAGCTTCTAGAACAGTGGTGGCGAACCTATGGCACGGGTGCCAGAGGTGGCACTCAGAGCCCTCTCCGTGGGCACGTGTGCCATCGCCCCAGCCAGGCCCAGACCATCATAAAAGTGCCGAATTCTCTGCCAAATAATTTTAAGTAAATGAAAGCATTTGGGATTGCTTTCCTTACTTTGTTTGGATCATCTTAAGTTAATGTATGAGTGGTTTTTTTCTAAACTAAAACCTCAGTATTCAGGTTGAATTGCCGTGTTGGCACGTTGCGATAAATAAGTGGGTTTTGGGTCGCAGTTTGGGCACTCGGTCTCTAAAAGGTTCGCCATCACTGTTCTAGAAAGTGCAGCTGCTACAAGTGCTGTGCTGTAGGAAGGCATTGCTTAAGGTATTTGCTGCTTATAGCGTCTGGAGGGAGAAGCAGGTCAGCCCCATATGCAGCCTTTTTAAGTCAATGCTGTATTAGGCTGGGTTGTACCGTGCGGGGTGGCTGTGGCTCAGCAGCAGAGCATCTGCTTTGCGTATAGAAGGTCCCAAGTTCAATTCCCGCATTTCCAGTTCAAAGGATAAGGTGAGTGTGAAAGACCTCTGCTTGAGTACCTGCAGAGCCACTGCCAGCGAGAGCAGAAGAGTCTGACTTTGAGAGACCAGTCAGTAGTCTGACCTGACAGTCTGTGAGCCGGCGTGGGGTACGGGTTAAGAAGAGCGGCAGGCTCTCATCATCTGGGTTTGATTCCCCCACTCCTCCTCCACATGGAGCCAGCTGGGTGACCTTTGGTCAGGCACAGCTCTCTCAGAGCGCTCTCAACCCCACCTACCTCACAAGGTGCCCGTCGTGGGGAGAGGAAGGGAAGGCGATTGGAAGCTGCTCCGAGACTCCTTTGGGTAGTGAAGGGCGGGGTATGAAGCCAACTCTTCTTCTCAAGTATAAAGCAGCTGTGTGGGTTCATGTCGAGGCCACGCCAGAGTAGAGATGTGAAGGCCCGGAAAAATTCGGGGGGGGAAACAGTTTTTTTCCTGAAGTCGTTTTGGTTTTTTCCAAAAAATTGGAAACATTGAAAAAAGGAAAGAAAAGGGGAAAAAATTTATTATGGAACGTTTTATTTTAACATGATGAATAAAATATTATAAGACAAGGTGTTCAAATATTTTCCAAATCATTTCTAATATATATATATATATAGTATCAGATTGATCTAATTTCTGTGCACTGAGGACAAGCAA
>NW_015170896.1:539125-546379 GCF_001447785.1 Gekko japonicus | reverse complement strand
TATTTTATGTTCCTAAAGTAACAGAATGACTTTCAATCTAGAAAAGACAAAAGAAATGCTAATGTAGCATTTTTTCAATTTTTCCGAAAATTTCCATTTTTTTCCGGGGGAAAAAACGGGTTTTTTTCCGAGCTTCAAAATTTCCAGAAATTTTACATCCCTACACCAGAGTCTCCTTCCTAACCTGTGAAGAACCCCTAGCTGTTTAGGGCTAGAAGGAGAAGCAAGACCCTCACGTTCAAGTAACCCTGTGGCAAGAACTCGGTATGCAGCTCTGTTTTTGCTAGGGTTGACAGGTCCCCCCGGCCACTGGTGGGGGATGGGTGGGTGGGGTTGCCAGATCCAGGTTAGGAAACTCCTAGAGATTTTGGGGTGGAGCCTGGGAAGGACAAGGACCTCCGTGGGGTACAAGGCCACAGTGTCCACCCTCCAAAGCATCCGTTTTCTCCAGGCAGGACCGACTTTCCACAGCTCAGCGCAGCGGAAGCGTGCTGGGCCCATAACCCTGACGGTATGGAAGAAAACGCCGTGCAGCAGAGTAGTAAAAGTATTTACAGTTTATTTACACACTGGAGTATATTTACAGTCTCTCTGAGTCCAAAATCGTGGTACTCTCTGACAAGGTGCTGCGCAGGCAACTGATCCCATAGACGAGATGAACAGCACTGTTCAGTACTACATTTATATTTACAACAACCAATCACATAACAGCTATTTACATATTTGCCAAGTCATGGTGCTTCGTGCAAAGGCTGATGCAACCTCCCTGCAAGGCCACAGTGTCCACCCTCCAAAGCATCCGTTTTCTCCAGGGGAACTGGTGTCTGTAGTCTGGAGATGAGCTGTCCTTCTGGGGGATCCCCAGGTCCCACCTGGAGGCTGGCATCCCTAGTTCTTGCAGCAGCAAGGCTCTTCACAGACAGCCTGTTCTCTGTAGGTGGCGATTATGAGCCCAAATTCACAGAAAAGGAAGGTACCCTTTTCTTCCCTAAAACTCCTGCGTCAACACCCGTCCATTTGATCTGGGTAATATATTTGTTATGACTTTTGTATCCTAACCTTTCCCCCAAACAACGGCCTCCGAAGCAGATCACAATCAGAGTTTTTTTTAAACAAATAAAAATTCAAAACAAGAGCAGATCTGGCAGGCAACCATAAGACGCAACTAATGAAACAGACGCTCGACGGCACCAAAGGCCTGGGGACATCAAGGGGAATTGGCACTTTCAAAGAGGGTGGAATAGGCAAGTGGGGGAATGAATTTGCCCGGGGGCTAGAGTCTGGGGGCCACCACACAAAGGCCCCTGTGTCTGGTAGCCTTACTTCCGAAGGGGGGGTTGCACACCCAGCAGGGTTTCAGCAGAGGGTTTCAAAGCACAAGAAAGTTTGTACAGACGCAGGTAATTTTTCCAGTGTCCTTGTAATATCAGGCAGTTAAATGTGTGTCCATGAGTTTGGGGAGTGGAGGGTGGCAGCAAGCAGGCATACATTCAGCCCCCTCTTACTTGTCTGAGTGAAGTGCTCTGACCCTCCGGGGGACCCAGAAGTGTTTGGGAGTATGTCTGTCTGAGCATGTGCAGAATTGTTACAAAATGGGACTGTTGTAAGCTTGCAGCCTGCCCGTGGCGACAAGTTAGCTAGTCGGGATTGAATCTTGCTGGCCTTAGCGGGCACGGGCCAGGGAAAGTGGGTTGGACGGATTGCCTGGCAACGATGCTTGACCTGGGCACGATGTTCTCTGAATGTCATAATTTTTTTGTCTCATGCGCAGGTCGCAATGAACTCATTGCCCGCTACATCAAACTGAGGACGGGGAAAACACGGACAAGGAAACAGGTTAGAGGGGAAGGGCTGAGCAGGGATCAGGACCTGCCCTTTCCTCCCCAAAGACCTTGCTGCTTATTCACTCCCAATTTCCTGCTGTAGGTCTCTAGCCACATCCAAGTACTGGCACGGCGGAAGACCCGTGAGATTCAGGCCAAGCTCAAGGTGAGACCCTACCTCCCCACCCCTGCTTGGCCCCCCTCCAACAACCCCTGGCTTCTTCTCCTGTCCCTGTTGAAAGAGGAGGAACAAAGAATGCGGGCATATTTTTGCAAAACTCCCATAATTCTTTGCAAATGCTCAGTGCTCAGCGGTGAACGTGGGTGCCACATCTTTGTCACAACCAGAGTTCCCTCTAAGCTGAGTTAGTGTGAGCTAGCTCACAGTTTTTTAGCCTCCAGCTCACACATTTTTGTCTCAGCTCAGGAAGGATGGCTCCAGAGCAAACTAATTTATGCAGTAGCCAAATTGCTCACTCGCAACTTTAATGCCAGCAGCTCACAAAGTAGAATTTTTGCTCACAAGACTCCTCAGCTTAGAGGGAACATTGGTCACAACCCCATAATGCTTTGCCAGAATTCCTGCCAGTTCAGGCCCAGTGAAGAAAGGGCTTCTGCCTGGTTTGGGATTACACTTATGCCAAGCATGTTTAATTAACTGAATTGCCCTTTGTGCTGCCCTGGTGGAGGATAAATGACAGGGTGGGGTGGTTGTGTATATGGTAGGTCCCATTATAACAATGCTGAGGGAGGGAAAAGGCTTGGAGGGTTGTTGTATGGGGCTTTTGGGGTTGCCAGACTCCAGGTGGGGCCTGGAGAGCTCCCTGTCTGACAACTGAACTCCAGGCAACAGAGATCAGTTCACCTGGAGGAAAAAGCAGCTTTGGAGGGTGGACTCTGTGGCATTATACCCAAGTGAGATCCCTCCCCTCCCAAAACCCTGCCTTTCCTACGTTCCATCCCCAAATCCCCAGCAATTTCCCAACCTGGAGTTGGCAGTGTCAGGCTGAATACATCTCTCCAAACACATTATTGGTGTACAAGGCAGGCACGGGTGTGTCAGAAACTGGAGTTACACCACCTGCTTTCTCTGGAATGGAATTTGAATGAGATCTAGCAGAGGACGGATGGACGGCGACTGCCATGCAGGACTCCTTCCCCGTGTTCTTGAGGCGAACTTTAAGTAGGAACATAGAAGGACCGACTGGAAAGCTTTATTGTCTCAGTGAGAAGGCTGGTAATAGCAGCCCTCCATTAATGGAGATGTCCTCAGCCACAAAGGGGCGTTGGGGATGTGTGGTCAATGTACTCTCAGTTCATGCAGGGCAACGTACGGCTAATTATACCAGTATGGCCACATAGCACCATCATCAAATGGCCTTATAAGACGCTATCGCCATCCAGGGCTATTTTTGGGCAGGAACGCACAGGAACGGAGTTCCGGCTGGCTCCCGAGTTGGCCATGCCCAGCAGGAACTCATTAGCATAATAGGCCACACCCAACAGCAGGAACTCATTAGGATTGGCTACATTAGGGGCGTGTGGCCTACCATGCAAAGGAGTTCCTGCTACAAAAAAAGGCCCTGGGTTTTGACCACAAACAAGGTAAACAGAATAAGAAGCAAAAGGTGGGTGTGGCTGGATAACCACACTTCTGGTAACATGGGGGTGCGTCCTAATGTGCTAATGAGCTGTGCTGTCAGGGGTGTGGCCCAATATGCTAATGAGTTCCTGCTGGGCTTTTTCTACAAAAAGAGCCCTGTCGCCATCTACATGCAACAGCACTTTATATATAAACCTGATTGTTTGTCTGAATTTTATTCTATTGCATTGTTTAATGCATCTAATGTTTTATTGTATTTATTGTATCGTACTTTAACCTGTCGTAAACCGCCCTGAGCCTGCCCATGCGGGGAGGACAGGATATAAATCGAACATAAATAAATAAATAAATACCTAAGAGGAACCCCTGTGTTCTCCAGTGCATCCCAGAATCCTCTGCAGCAGCCAACATCTCAGAGCCAGGTTGCAGAGGTGTCTCAGCAGAGAAGGGCAGGACGGCTGACTCTCTGCTGCCTGCCGGCCACCAGAGTTCCTCTCTTTCCTAGGACCAGGTTGCCAAGGACAAAGCCCTTCAGACCATGGCAGCCATGTCTTCTGCTCAGCTGGTGTCCGCCACAGTCCTCCAGGAAAAATTGGGCCTCTCAGAGCCCCACTATCCACCCACCACCACGGTAAGCACGTGGAAACAAGGGCTGTGACGCTGCACCTCAGAACCACAGTCCCCTGGAGAGAGAGGATTATTTAAATCAGTTTATGTGGCCTAGACGTGCCCCAACTGCTTTAAATCTTCCTTTTGTATTTACTGCAGTCGGCAGAGTTCTTCCAGTTCTGGACGGGGGATGCCAACGAGCCTCCGACCACTCCGGAGTAAGTGTGCGCCGCTCCTGGTGCCCTCTGCTGAGGACAGAGAATTTGTCCGGTCCTTCTGCAAGCAGCAGAGTGAGGGAGGGGCAGGCGGGGATGTTAAAACAGCCCAGGAACAAGCTGCTTGGCCCATTTTGGTTCAGATCTGGGCTGGTAACAATGGGTGCAGGCAGGTCTGTTGCTTCTTCTCATGCTGCTTCAAACCACATTTGAACCAGATGGCCTCTACAGAGCAGCCAGCACCGCTGGGCCTCATTTTGGCTTTCTTCTGGCCACCTCCAGGATGGTGGCCCAGTGGGGACCTCCCTGGTAATTTAAAGGGCCAGGCTCCCCCTGAGCATACATTATATGTTTCAGCACCCACAACTGTATGTTAATACATTTTATTCCTCCCACCACCACCGCTCCGCAGTGTCAAGCCCATCCTCCAAGCCCCATACGCCATCGCACCAATCACAGCACCCCCTGCTTCCCCAGGTAAGGTCCCCTTTTCATTTTCCTCTCCTAGCTTTTCTCCCTGCCACGAGCAAGGGGGAGCATGCTAGAAGGCCTTCAGTTTGCTTCCCCTTTCCTTGACAGGTTATCACACACCCACAGGGAGACTCTCCCACCTCCCCAGTACAACCTCTTGGCAGGGAAGCCACATTGGTACGGAGACACTTCGACTGGTGGAGTTCACCGCTTTCGTGGAGCCGCAAGGCGAACAAGATCCGGTGAGAGACAGAAGCGCCCATGCACCTTTCGCCAGCCAGTGTGGAAGGGTAGACTTTTCTTGAAAGGTCTGAGGAAAATTAGATGAGGGCCATTTTAGTGTAGTGGTTAAGAGCGCAGACTCTAATCTGGGAGAACTGGGTTTTAATTCCCTCTTCTCCACATGCAGCTGCTGGTGTGACCATGGGTGGGTCACATGTTCTTTCAGAGCTGTTCTCTCACGGGCAGTCCTCAAAAGAGCTCTCTCAGCCCCACTTACCTCACAGGGTGTCTGTTGTGGGGAGGGGAAGGGAAAGGAGATTGTAAGGGTTATAAATCCAATCTCTTCTTCTTCATCTTGGTGTAGTGACTATCTGGCTGGGCCAGGGAGAAGTTGACTGGATGGCCTTAGGCCAGTGACAGTCTTTATGTAGCCCAAGCCACAAGTTTGTGGGAATAGAATGGATAGACTGTGTCACCCAAGATTTCCTGGAGGAAGGGCAGAGAGTCTACTGTGATAAATCAAAAGGGATTTAGGGAGAAATATGAGAAGCCTGCTGTAGAGAATGTAAAGCTGATAGTGTTGCCAGTCCCCCCAGCGCAGGCGGGATCCCCCCGGTTTCCAGCCTCCCCCCCCCCGGTGCTGGCTGGCGGGGGAGAATTACTCCCCAAACAGGCAAGAAGCCAGAAATAAACATGATGTGCCTATGTCACCTGGTAGTGCGTAGTCACATCGGGGGGCAACATGTGAGGCAAAACTGTATGGTAGAATTAGCTTCAAAACACAGGTTTTTCGCTAGAGTGTTACCCCCTTAATGTCATCAATGTGCCTATGTCACTTGCAGGTGATGTAGGCAAGTTGCGTTTATTTTCAGCTCCTGGGGGACGTAGGCATGTCATGTTGTTCTGGCTTCCAATAAATTCCCCCCATCCCCTGCCCGCGCGTCCTAGGGACCGTGTTCCCTCTAAGCTGAGTTAGTGTGAGCTGGCTCCCAGCTTTTTAGCCTCCAGCTCACACATTTTTGTCTTAGCTCGGGAAGGAGGGCTCCAGAGCGAACTAATTTATGCAGCAGCCAAATCGCTCACTCACAGCTTGAATGCCCGTAGCTCACAAAGTAGAATTTTTGCTCACAAGACTCCATAGCTTAGAGGGAACGTTGCTAAAAGTTTGAAGGTTAAGAAGCTGACAAGCTGACCACTCTCTCTAGTTTTGCTTTGTTGGGGAGCTGGTGTGCAGTGTTTACTCTAAGCTGAGTCAGTGTGAGCTAGCTCACAGTTTCTTAGCCCCCGGCTCACATGGCTCCAGAGCAAACTAATCTATGCAGTAGCCAAATCGCCTGCTCACAGCTTTAATGCTGGTAGCTCAAAGTAGAATTTTTGCTCACAAGACTCCACAGCTTAGAGGGATCATTGCTGATGTGATATTTATTTATTTATTCCTTCAATTTATATACCGCTCACCCCCTAAGGGCTTTGAGCAGTTTACATCATACAGTTGATACCATTCCTAATCTAAGGCCACACACATACAATGGGGAAGTGACTAACCTAGCAGGCACCCTATGGTGGAGTCTTTTGTTGTTGTAGTCTTTTCCTGCGGGAGGTCTTTCTCAGTCTGGCGACCGCGTTTTTCCTGGCGCAGGTCTTCCTTGGCTGTTGCGACTCCTCCCGGGCCTGGGCCAAGCGCACGTCAGCGCGTGCTCGCTGCCGGCCTCTGTCCTATCGGCTCCGGCTTATAACTTAGTGGCTAAGAGTATGGGGTCAGGAAGTCCCTGGTCCAGATTTCATCCTGGAAATAAACTTGCAAAGTGTCTTACAAGTCAACTTACAAGTCAACTAACCACGTGTTTCAAAGTCCTCAGATCGTGTCTCGGTCTGCCTCAAGGACTTTTAAGTCAGATGTTGCCCGGTGCAAACTCCGTTCCCGGTGATGCGATTCAGATCAGGGTCACAGCGTGCAAGGAGAGGGGGATTGATTATGCCTCCCCTTTCCTGACTTGAAATGGCCCCAGGGCCATTATTTACCTTACTAGGAAACTGGCCCATAGCTGTGGCGGGGCTGTTGTGGGCTCCGTCCCTTCCTTAAAGGGCCAACGTCCATGCAACCTGTCAGTATCTGTGGAGTCTCCAGTGGGGCAAATAACATATAGCCATTTTATATTGGGAGCAGGGGTCATTTCCTGCAGGAGCACACAGGAGCGGAGCTCCGGCAGTAAAGAGCCCAGGGGGCGGGCATATGCAACAAGCCCCGCCTTCTGCTCCCAGCAGCCCTCAGTCCGGCCATGAGGAGCGCGTTCCCCCCCCCCATAGCTAG
>NW_015170896.1:479658-538003 GCF_001447785.1 Gekko japonicus | reverse complement strand
CCCCCCCCGCGATATCCGGCCCGTGCGACCAGGGCCTCTGGCAGGCATAACTCATCAGAAAATAAAGGTAGGAGTCTCAAAATTGGCCACCAGCTTCAGGAGGAGGATGGTGGCACTTGCAGTGCCAGAAATGAAGGGAATTGGACCATCCTGGCATAGATTAACTTCCAAATTTCCCTTTGGTATTTGCAATGGAAGCATAGCTTTACTTATGCCAGCAAGGGTGAGCAGCACAGGCAGGGAGGGTGAAAAATATCCCTTTTGTGACAAACAATTTCCCTGACCTAGCAGAGCCTGTGTGGTGGAGTGGTTAAACTTAGAATTCCTGGTTGGCAGCAAAAAAAGGGAAGAAACTGACAATGCACTGAAATCAATAGAGTTAGACTGGAGTAACTCCCTGTAGAACTGCACTGTGATCCACTTTTGGAGCCAGTTTGGTGTAGTGGTAAGGAGCATGGACTCTAATCTGGGAGAACCAGGAACTGGGATACCCAGGGGCACACCAGCAGCTGCATGTGGAGGAGCGGGAAATCTTCCTGTTGCTTCATACAGTGTCACTGCAACTCTTTCAGCGGGAGGCAGAACTGTGCATTCAGTATTCAGGCTCCTGTTAAATATCATGATTGCAATGAGGACTGGGTCTCGGGGAGCAGGCTTGGGGCCCCTGTATGGGAGAACAACACTGACCTATCTTGCAGCGTTGTTGGCAGATATGCCGAGAACATAAGCAGAGAATGCCTTTTATGCTCATCAGGTGTTGTAAGAATGCTGAATGTTATCTGAGAAGTCGAAAAGCCAGGCAGTCATTGTCACTTTGCATAGTGTGTCACTCATGAAGCTGCCTCCTACTTGGTCCGTCGAGGTCAGTGATTGTCTATTCAGACTGGCAGCGGCTCTCCGGTGTCTCAGGCAGAGGTCTTTCACATCACCTCCTGCTTGCTCTTTTCAGCTGGAGATGCTGGGGATTGAATTTAGGACCTGTCAGAAGCAGAGACTCTTCCTCTGAGCCACAGCCCCTCCCCTTCTGCGTCTACAGAAATCTTTGCAATTGCAACGGATGGATCTGTGCAGGTATCCACAAGTTCCGTCTTTGACTTTGGTCCCCTTTGTCCTCCACAATGTCAGCAGCAGCATCGTTTTGTGCACATCGATTCCGCGCCTGCCACGGACTCACCCCTGGAGATGGTGGACGTGCGCCAAATCTACGACAAGTTCCCCGAGCGAGGAGGCGGGCTGCGAGACTTGTATGACCAAGGCCCTCCCCACGCCTTCTTCTTGGTCAAGTTCTGGGTGAGAACCCCTCAGATCTCTTTCCGTCTCCTCTCCTGAATCCCTAAGTAATAAGGAGGCCCAGCAAAGAGGCTGGTGACACGACATGGACGCTTCCCCATGTTACCCACCTCAACCAGTAGGTTCAGTGGATTGGTTGGGGAGGAACTGAGCAGGTGAGCAGATTTTGAGATGTTCCAGATCACAGGGAAGTGCTTGGCCTGCCCCAAGATTTATTGACTGGTGGGAGGCAGCAAAAAAAGGGAAGAAACTGACAATGCACTGAAATCAATAGAGTTAGACTGGAGTAACTCCCTGTAGAACTGCACTGTGATCCACTTTTGGAGCCAGTTTGGTGTAGTGGTAAGGAGCATGGACTCTAATCTGGGAGAACCAGGAACTGGGATACCCAGGGGCACACCAGCAGCTGCATGTGGAGGAGCGGGAAATCTTCCTGTTGCTTCATACAGTGTCACTGCAACTCTTTCAGCGGGAGGCAGAACTGTGCATTCAGTATTTTTTTTAACCGTTTATTTTCAAAAGTTCTCAGGGGAAAAAATATAAACATTTCATCTTGTTAGATTACACATATTTTAGAGTTGTTAATCCATATTTACATTCTTAACACATAATAAAAACTATTTATTTCTTTATTAGTCTGGTACATGTTTTATCCACTCATATACCCTAAATCACCTTTGTTTTTGACAATTATGGTCTTTATCTTGTAGTATTAAACTCAAGTTGTCCATTTGGGCTAACGCTAAGAGTTTTACAATTAAGTCCTCTTTTGAGGGTAATTTATCTGTCTTCCAGTTTCTAGCCACTAATATACGTGCCGCAGTTATTATATATACTATCAAGTATTTGTCTTGTTTTGTATAACCTTTTGGGATCATATTCAATAAATATATTTCAGGCGATAGTTCCATCTCTAGGTTCAATATTTCAAAAATAATTTTTTGTACCATTTTCCAAAACTTAAGCATTTTACTACATTTCTACCACATGTGGTAGAACGTCCCCACGTTTGCTTTACATTTCCAGCATCTGTTAGACGCTTGCGGATAACACGTAGCAATCTGTGTATTCAGTATTTCCCACTCCTCCACATGCAGCTGCTGGTGTGCCCTTGGGCCAGTCATAAGTTCTTTCAGAGCTGTTCTCTCATGGGCAGTCCTCGAAAGAGCTCTCTCAGCCCCACCTACCTCATAGGGTGTCTGTTGTGGGGAGGGGAAAGGAAAGGAGATTGTAAACCACTCTGAGACTTCTTCAGGTCGTGGTGGGGGATAAATCCAATCTTTTCTTCTTCTCTGCTCTTGGACTGGAGTGTGAATCCCTTCTCACTTGTGGATTTTGTCCCATTTTGCCCCACTGTAAGACGTAAGGCCTCCTACCTTGCACAGTCCTTACCGAGAAGATCTATTTATTAGGTTTTGCACGCTGGCTAATTGAAAGCAGCGCTAAGGATCTTCCCAGCAATGAAGAACTTACGCATAAAGCTCAAGACTCAAATTTTAAAATAAGAATATTATTACTGTTTTTTAAAAAACATTGCATCCATGGTTGAAGGATTGGTTAGAAATTATCTCTAAAGTCAATCCAAAGACAGAAGTATTAATTTCAACATCAGAACCTAAGCCAGGGATGTCAAACATGTGGCCCGGGGGCCAGAACCAGCCCATTCAGGGCTTTTATCCAACTCGCAAGCAACTGGTGGAAGAGAGGAAAGGCAGAAGGCTGCTGGGGGGTGGGGGAGCAGGCGCACAGGCACACACAGTGAGCTGTGTGTGGTCAAAGCTGTCAAGAACTTAAAGGAAATGGCTAGCGGGCGGGTTCGGTATCCCTTTGGAAATACCTAGTCTTGCATTTGATTAAACACATTTATTGGGGCTTCTGTGGATTCCCCAGTAAATCAATTGCTTTAACTCCTAGGAATCAATTCCTTTTGTTTGTATTTTGAGTAAAAAATAATGTCATTAATTAGATTTGCCTGTGTTGTTTATAAAGTTTATATCTCTAGTACCTGGATTACATTTTATGGCAAACATGGCCCAGCCCAGCAAAGTAACTTTTATGTCAGATCCAGCCCTCATAACAAATGAGTTTGACACCTCTGATCTAAGCCTTGCTGGGATGAGCAAGATATGTGCCTGGTGGCCATCAGCTAAAGGTGGATACATATGTGCACACTCCGAACATTTTTATAGCCAGGGTCAGTAGGAGTTATTGAATCTGCATTTGCATGATGTGTGTGCTTAAAAGTTGAAGAATACCACACAGAATATTTGGAATGCCTTATAGGCTGAAACACATTTGGTCCTGTGTTTTAATGTGTTTCAAGGTTTTCAGCTTAGAGATATTGAATTGCATCATGTTATATAGATTCAGGACTTCTAAGTTCAGATATTTGCTACTTCAAGGGCAGAATGTGTCTATAAAAACAGGGGAAAGTAGAGTTTTAGTGCACTTTGTAATAAATACATATATTTTGTTTATCTCTCATAATTTTTTCTCACCCAGCCTTTGGGTACCCAACTTTGATGTTTATAAGGGCAGGGTCCCCCACCCCCTTCTGTTTTGGTTCTATCGTAACAATGGGCCCTTAAAGAACAACTTTTCATACAATCTAAAATGATTAGGGGATGGACCACTTTTCCTATAAAGAAAGGTTAAAGAGGTTAGTGCTCTTTAGCTAGGAGAAACAACAACTGAGGGGTGACATGATAGAAGTTTACAAAATTATACATGGATTAGAGAAGGTAGAGAAATAAGTACTTTTCTCCCTTTCTCACAATACAAGAACTTGTGGACACTCAATAAAATTAATGAGCAGTAGGTTTAGAACAGATAAAAGGAAGTACTTCTTCACCCAAAGAGTAATTAACACGTGGAATTCACTGGTGCAGGAACTGGCGGCTACAAGCATAGACAACTTCAAGAGGGGATTGGATAAATGTGGAGCAGAGGTCCATCAGTGGCTATTAACTGCAATGTATAGATAGAACACTATGTCTGGGCCAGTGATGCTCTGTATCCATGGTGCTTGGGAAGCAACAGTGGGAGGGCTTCTGGAGTTCTGGCCTCGCTGGTGGACCTCCTGATGGCACCTGATTTTTGGCCACTGTGTGACACACAAAGTGTTGGACTGGGTGGGCCATTGGCCTGATCCAACATGGCTTCTCTTAAGTTCTTATGTCAAAGCACCTGAGATGTAAGAAGTGTTGTTTTACACACCAGTCATGAAAAACGCTCTGTTTCTCTTTCATTTTCCCATGCCATAGGCTGATCTGAGCTTTCCCCTCCCCGAAGAAGAGCCAGGGGGCACAGGAGGGGCCTTCTATGGGGTGAGCAGCCGATACGAGGGCCCACGGGCTCTGACTCTGAGTTGCACCTCCAAGGTCTGCTCCTTTGGCAAACAGGTGGTGGAAAAACTGGAGGTGGGTGCGGGCGGGGGGGGCTCTCGGAGGGTGTGAGGGAATGGAGGGGTTGAGCGGGCAGTGGAGAGGTGGAGAAGAGCACAGCCTTACGGTTAACAGACACCAGCCCCATACAACGTAGCCCGGCGTGAATCCAAGCTCTGTAAGCAGACAAGCAAGAGAGAGCTGGGTGGAATGGCAGATAAGAGCCCAGCGAAGCCAGAATTCCTGGCTGCCTTTCTCTTCCCTTCATTTCTCAGCTTTGCAGCTGATTTTCCTTAAGAGTTGGGGAGGGAGAAGAGCAGTGGAGAGCACCAGCTGCGAAGCTGAGAGAAACAAGCAGAAGGGGATGGGAGAGGCAGCATCTTCTCCTTCCCTGTACCTTCGCCTGTGATCTCCTCCAGCTTTCTCTACAGGTCTTCAGAGGACCAGGATAATTCTCAGCTGTCAGAGCTCGGTTACACGGGACGGCACGTCTGGTGGCGAGTCGTCTGTGTAGCCAGGCTCTGAGTTTGGAGTTGGAGGGCTGCAGATTTGGGAATAGAAGGGCTTTCTCAAAACCTGGGCTTTAGTGCTGGAGTTCAAGACAAAGTAACCCGCTGTACCCAGAGCTCACATATTTGGTCTTCAGCAGGGGAAAGCTTTCCAGGTCAAAGATCAGGAGTTCAAGTCAGGCTTGAGCCCTGGTACGCTTTTTGGAAATTTAGATTTGCAGGAGAGATGGTTGGGGGCTAGCATAAAGACGATTTCTAGACCTTTAGCAGCATAGAGATGGGGACTTTGGGATTAAGGTTGTGGATCTGTAGTTTAGCCAGAGTGGGGACCTCGGGGAATCAAGAAAGTTCTGTGTTTGGGAAAGACTTTAGCCAGTTCTACCTTGGCGTTTGTGGGTTCAGATGGCTTATATCTCAAAACTGACCTAACTGGAATTAGAAAATGGACCCCACTGATATTCAGTGGAGCTTACATTCTAGTAAGTTTGTGTGGAATAGCAGCTTTGTTCCTTGGGAACCAATCCTCTTGTGGGAGGAAGAAGGGTATTTGAGATATTAGGGGGGTTTCTCTGCCCAGTTTGCCACTAACCATCCTGTTTCACTTGCCCCGTCTGCTTAGACGGCCGAGCCGCCCCATTGGGAAGACGGACGCTTTGTTTTCTGCCTGCCGCGCTCTCCGCTCTGCGAGTACCTCGTTAATTTTATCCGCAAACTGCGAACGCTGCCGGAAAAGCCAATGATGGATAGCGTGCTTGAAAACTTCACCATCCTGCAGGTATTGGGGGGCGGGGGCGGATGGGGAGGAAACGTCTTACAGTGGGACTTTGTTGAGGAAGAGGAAGGGAGCCAGAACAGAGATTTCTTGCCAGATTCAGAGTTTCATGTAAACAGAAACTGCACTCAAGAGAACGGATACAGAAAGCATCTCTTTCTCTCAAAACATCACTGATCAAAGGAGGATGAGGAGAACACTACTGCATTTTTCTTCCCTTTCTACCTGGGTGTAGAATGCTGGGAAAAGGCGCAGACTCTCTTCTGCCGGCAGCCACTACAGGTAGATGGGGCTGGAGAGGCTTGCTGGGCGTGGTCTTTGCTGCAGCTGCCTTTGCTTTCTAGAGGGAAGCAGCTACTGCTGCCTTATGGGGAAGCCTCATTCAACAGAGTGGTAGAACATTCAGGTGGTGGTGGCATGAATTACAACTTGCAGGTAGGGCCAGCAATTTTATTTAACAGTCCCCATGTTTTGTTTACAATGAATACCATAAATGGACAAATGTTTAATAAACTCGCAAATACATTAATCACAGCAAACCAGGACTAGGGGGTGTTCCAGTAACTACAGTAGAATATATAACAAGGCTGACAAAAGTAGATCTCAAGTAGCTTGTAAGTAACTTACATTAGGCAGTGTCCAGAAAAGGGGAAGGATAGTCCAGAGGGTAGCAGATCTTTACGTGTAGAAGGATGAAATCCACCCGTAGATACAAACAGAGCAGTATCTGAAGGGACGTTTACAAAAATCGTTTTGCTCCAGTATTCCCCATGTTTTAGAAAGCGTTGAAGAGAACGAAATCAGCATGCTAGAGTACACACAGCGTTGCCTTACACTGAACCAGACCATTGGTCCATTGAAAGTCAGTATTCCCAGCTCAGACTGGAAGTGGCTCTCCAGGGTCTCAGGCCAGAGGTCTCACGCAACACCTCTTAACTGACCCTTCGAACTGGAGATGCCAGGGATTGAACCTGGGACCTTCTGCATGCCAAGCAGATGCTCTACCACTGAGCCACGGCACCTTCCCTAGACAAAGGCTTGTATGCAAACTAACTACCTGTTGTGGTGCTGTCTGGACACCACGGTGAGAAGTACTGCAGTCAGGGCCGGCTCACTCACTAGGTGAACTAGGCGATCGCCTAGAGCAGGACGGCCCTTAGGGGCACCAAACTGCACCCGGACCCATACTCTGGGAGTTTCTTGATTATTTGTGTTTTTCATTCTTCCTAAAATGCATTTATTTTTTTTTTGTTTGGGTGGGGGGTGGGGGGGGGGGGGGGGGGGGGGGGGGGGGCGCAGAAGGGATCCTCGCCTAGGGTGCAAAATAAGCTGGAGCCGTCCCTGACTGCAGTCCATTCAGCCACCTTCGCAGTTCATGCTGCCCGTGCAGACCAGACTTATAACTACTGGCTGCTGCTCCTCCTTCTCCAGGACCACAAGCGTGAGGCAAGGCAAACCAGACGCGGGAGCTTCTCCAGCTTTGTGTGTCTTCCACGGCCGCTGCCAGAACAAAAAAAAAATCTGCTTCCTTTCCCAGCATTCCAAAGCAAGCCAGTAAAGTGTAGCCCCCAGCTTGTGAGCTGGCCGAGTGTGGAACTTGGAAGAGCCAAGAAGGGAAAGTAAATTTGGGTGGGTGTCCCATAACTAAATATGGTTTAAGCGGCTGGGTCTTACAATAACAGAGGCCGGGCAGGGCTTTTTTTGTAGAAAAAGCCCAGCAGGAACTCATTAGCATAACTGGCCACACCCAACAGCAGAAACGTATTATCTTATTAGGCCACACCCCTGACAGCACAGGTCCTTAGCATATGAGGCCACATCCCCGTGTTGCCAGAAGTGTGCTCATCCAGCCACACCCACCTTTTGCTTCTTATTCTGTTTACCTTGTTTGTTGTCAAAACCCAGGGCCTTTTTATAGCAGGAACTCCTTTGCATGTTAGGCCACACACCCCTAATGTAGCCAATCCTAATGAGTTTCTGCTGTTGGGTGTGGCCTGTTATGCTAATGAGTTCCTGCTGGGTGTGGCCAACTCGGGAGCCAGCCGGAACTCCGTTCCTGTGCGTTCCTGCCCCAAAATAGCCCTGAGGCCGGGAGAAAACAAGATCCCTGGGTAGATCAGCGGGGCTGGGGCAGATTCCCCGTAAACCGAGTAGCTCTAGGAGAAGGCCATCCTGTGACGAAACTTCTGCATGAATCTTCCCCCTACAACAGGTTTTGCGGGATCAAGAAACTCAGGAGTTGCTCTTGTGCGTGGCCTTTGTGTTCGAAGTCTCTGCCAGCGAGCGGGGAGCACAGCACCACATCTATCGGCTGGGCCGGGACTGATGGAAGGTTTACCTCAACGTTGGCGTGACCTGAAACGGGCCACCCTCCTCTTGACAACACGTGCCAGGACAGTAGACTGTGTGAACTGCTGAGCCTTCTGGGAGAACCTGTTTCTGTCCCCTGGCAACCATGGGGGACCTCCAGCAACCAACGCGGTCAACAGCCACCTCCCTTCCCTGGTTACAACAGGGCTGACGGTCCCTACTCTACAATGGCTCCTGTTGTTCAGTGGACATACTCTCTGCCACAGCAACAGCTTTGGAGATCCTGGCCTGGCTCATGAAGGGGGTTGGGCTTTTGGCCGATCCTTGTCACGTAGGATGGGAGCAGTGGATAACCTATGTGGCCCCTCCCCGATGTGTGTGGGATGGGTTTCACACTCCACAGTAAGACACACCATTTCTTAGTGTTGCTTTATAAAATGGGCGAAGACTGATGCCATCCAGCAGAGAGGGAGAATTTTCTGGGCTGGATCACGTCCGGTTGCAAGCATGGATTTACGTGACTGACCGGCTCTGGATTGAAAAACAAAAATCTGGCACACAGAGAACTTCCTGGCCCTTTCTGTCAGCCTTTTTAATGAGTCATAGACATGCTTGTTTTCTCTGCATAGAGAACTTTATCCCATCATTGGTGTGTGTGGGGGGGAATCCCATCGCAGAATGAAGTGACACAGCCCAGCTCTCACTGCCTAAGAAGACATGTACTTTGGCCTGATTGAAACATGACACTGACGGTAAAAGTAGAAGAGCGAGATTTGAGTCCCGTCGCACCTTAAGAGACCAACAAGCTGGGGGGGGGCTTTTGAGAGTCCAAGCCCCCTTCGTCAGATACCAGGGTAGAAGTCCTTAGTCCTGGGCGTTCGCACTCAGCCTGCAGCTCATTGAAACTGGTCTGCTACATGTATGTCATGACTCAGGTCATGTGATGCCAGCCATGCCTCTTTAGTTAAAATATCAGGCCAACACCTACCCATGTGCCCAGTCCCTGACGTGCCACCCAGGCAAGGTCTCCTAAGTCAGGCCTTTTTGTCTCGCCAGCATCAGAGTTTAAATGGGGTCTAAGAGGGGGCAAGGGAGGGAACACTTGCCCAAAGCTCGAGATGGCGATGATGCAGGTTGTTTTAAAAGGGAATGTGTGCCAGACCCAGCCGGGGTTCACGCCCTCTTCAAACACTTGCCCAAAGCTCGAGATGGCGATGCAGGTTGTTTTAAAAGGGAACATGTGCCAGACCCAGCCGGGGTGCTCTCAAAACTCCCAAGGCTGCTCCTGTCTTCCATCAGTGGCAAAGATGAAAATGTGATCTTGCATAAATTTTATTTTGACAGAACGTGGGTGTTTGAGTGGCTTCACAGCACGCTGCAGCGAAAAGTAGTTTTGAGGTGTCCCCACTGCAATACTTGTCACGAGAGCAGAAAGAGAGAAGATCCCCTTCCAGCTGTACCTGCTGTAGGGTTGCAGTTCTCACTCTGGTGTTGGTTGGCCATTTGGGATTGAGGGCTTTTTTTAGCACTATGTGCAGTCTACCAGAGATACCCTCTTGGATCCATCTAATCTAGCATCTGGTTGCTGTGGAGGGCACAGAGGCCTTTCCCCTGATGCTGTCACCTAGCAGATGCCTTTAGAGAGTTACTGCCTTGGGGCATGAGGTGATGTATTCTCTCTGAATTGGATTGCTCTCCTCTTAAAGGGGGTCTGTCCCCTGGCATCAGATTCTGCACTTTTACTGAGTTTTGAACTTGTCCTTTCCAAGGACTGATTTGGCCAAGCAGTATATTCAAGCAGAAGGCTCTTTTATTGCTGAAAGCAAGCAAGCGGGCAAATCTGACCAACCAGAGTTAAGGGGTGTGGCTCTTGGTCCTTCAATGGAAGTCATCCCTCTGCCTATCTCTGGCCCCGGTCACACGGAGCATTAGGCACGCTAGAGACAGAAGATAGGCAGATTTTCCAGGCGCGATCTCACCGCCACATCTGGGAAGCGTAGAGCTCCCGTGGCTCACCCGAGGCTTCACTCCTAAGATGTGCTGTAAAAAACTAGTACCTCCGAGGTACTAGTTTCCAGACACCACGGGGCAAGGGCGGGCGTCAGATCATGTTTCCGGTGTTAGCTCGTGGCATCCGGGTGCCAACGGCGCATGTGAACACTTAGGTTAAAAAAAAAAAACACAACCCCCGCGGCGGTGCGATCGGCACCTCCCCCCAACCACGGGACGTCGGCGGGACGTTTGATCCGGCTGTCGCGCGGTAGTTCGCTCCAGGGCAAACAGAGCCACGCCTCCCCCCCACAATATCCGGCCCGTGTGACTGGGGCCAGTGTTGGTTCAGCCTTCTATGGCTCCACATACAAACCAGTACCACAAACGATCATTTGTGGATCTATTTTTTTTATTTACAAATGAAGACTACGTTACAAAAAAATCCAAATACTGTTAAAATGACAGAAAACAGCTAAAGAGAAGGGTGAAATGATATATGTACCCTGTTCCACCCCCTATCCTTTCAAAACCTGTGTGGTCCTTTCACAATGCCACCATCTTAACCATTCATGATTACCTGCATCCGTTCGTACATATCTTAACTTTTACAAGTATGTGCACCTGTCACCGTGTGGCTATTAAGGTAGACAGAAGACAAAAAAAAAAAAAAGCTTGACAAACAGTTGCTCACCCTAGCTTGGAGCTCAACAAGAGCAGGCCCATAACCCTTGCCGAGAATGTGATACGGGAGCGCGAGGCCCTATCAAAGTCTCTGGGCAAGCACCAGTGCGCACATAGCCTATGCAAGCAAAGGCTTTCCCCTGTATCATCCAGGTCACAGTCTCACTCCTATGAGAATGTGGTTATGGATCTGCTCCTGCGGCTGAACTAGAGGAAGAACCCTTTGTGTGGGAGCTGACTGTACCCCGGGGTGTTTCTGCACACACGAGGAGCTGTGAGCGTGTGCATGCATGGTAGAAGCGTAGGCAAAGGGCTGTGATGGAGCAAAAACATGATGGGAAAACCTTTGTGACAAGTCCAATAATCTTAATATGCATATCGGCAATTACAAAAGGAAAATAGAGGGAGAATCTGGGGCCAGAAAAGGGCCTTACAGCTAGGAATGTTTAGAGATGGCTGTAGGGAGCAGGAGGGTGAAGTTTAAAACTGGGGCATTTGAATCGTTTTCCTCTAGGCGCTGGTGAAGTCAGGCTGAGGTCAAGACCTTATGCACTGGCATGGCGTTAAGGAGAGGTTCTCCCCATGTGCTGGTCCCAGATTGGGACACATTCACAAGACTCCTCAGGTAAACCTCCTGTCGCCTGTAGCGCACTGCACAGAAGCCCAAGCACCAAATAAGTGGTCCAGCGAATGCACCCTGGCCTCAACGTTCCCACTTAAAAGCAAGGCTCACCAGCTGGGGGGTCATCCTTTGTGTTTTACTACCTCTCACTGGAATGTCAGCTATTTAAAAGGCATGTGTTAAAAATCAGATTGCTCTCAATACCGAAAGAAACTTAAAAGAAGGAAGGTTACAGGCTCCTGCTGGCAAGAGCGGGGGACCCCCCCCCCCAGTTTATCATGGTAGATTATTGGGTAAAAAGACTAAGAGCTAGCAGACGACCCCACTCCGACTTACCCAAACATTTTAAAATACTGATGTGTGTATACTGCTTTGAGACGTCCCGTTCTGCAGCTTCCCAGTTTGAATGTGATGAGCCATCGGGGACTGGCAGTGGTAACCTTGCTATAAAACAAGTTTTCTTCACGCTGAAGCAGGCTCCATCTCTGACGGACGTTAAAATGCAAAACAGTATCACAGTGCGGGGGGGTACCGATTTGACTTTGGAGATAGTCCGTACATTTTTGGGGGGAAAGGGTTTTGCCGGTGAATCAGGAGTCATATGTTTGTTCTGTGAAGAACTCGGCAGGTTTTGGCAGGTTCCGTTTCTTGCTGGGGCCTGCAGGTCTTGAAGGTTTACGCTTCATTTGCCAAGACAAGGTTAGACTCAAACCCACACTTTGTACCAGGGTGAATATAAAACTAGGCAGAGAAACCTGTTCAAAGTACCTCGCAGCCCAACAAGCGCTGCTTTAAACTCCTGTGGTGGAATGCGTGAACTGGAAGGAGTGAATTCCGAGGCAGCCCTTAAAAGACGGAGAATCCGGGAAGCTGAGATGTGTCTCCTAGGAATAGCGGGCGAGCTTGTCGTAGTTGGGCCCGATGGTCTTACACAGAAACATCGATAGCGTCATCAGGAAGAGCTGTGGGGGGGGGGGAGGTAATTAAGAGGGGCTTCGGGGGGGGGGGGGGTGGGAATTAAGAGGGGCTTCAGTTCCATCTTTGAATCATTTCTGATATCAGCAGTATCAATATAATCTATGTCAGTGATGGCGAACCTTTTAGAGACTGAGTGCCCAAACTCCGACCCAAAACCCACTTATTTATCGCAAAGTCCCAACACAGCAATTCAACCTGAATACTGAGGTTTTACTTAAGAAAAAACAACTCGTACATTAACTTAAGATGATCCAAACAAAGTAAGGAACGCAATCCCAAATGCTTCATTTACTTAAAATTATTTGGCAGAGAATTTGACACTTTAATGATGGTCTGGGCCTGGCTGGGGCGATGGCACGCGTGCCCACAGAGAGGGCTCTGAATGCCACCTCTGGCACCCGTGCTGTAGGTTCGCCACCACTGATCTATGTCATCCAAAAGGGGATTCATCGGTGGGACGCCACTCATCCAAATGGTCAAGCCCACAAGTTATATCAGGGAGGTTATCACATTTTGTGGACGGCTGCGTTTGTTCTTTGAGTCCCAGAAGAAGGGGAAGGAGTCCATTCCCCTCTTCCCACCACCTCCTTTCACTGTTTTTTTACAACCAAATGCTGTGTAAATCCAAGGCCAAATACAGAGGAAAACCTTCAGCAGCTACAGGACACATTCCTTGTCTGGAGGGTGATCCAAACCTCTCATTTTTCGAACCGCGGCCCCAATGAAGTAAACCGTTCCTACCACCACCACCCTCTTTTTTTTCCAGATGAGGCGTTTGAGGCTGGGGGAAGAACATGTGTGGTATGTTAGATTTATAAAAGTGGCTCATTCTGAACCCGCATCTCCTGGATAAAACACTGCCTAGCTGACTGCCTGAGAGCTCAGTCTGGGCCGAGCTTGTCAGGACTTGGGAGCTGAGCAGGATTGACCCTGGTTAGTACTTAGATGGGAGATCGCCAAGCAATACTCTCTCTAAGCTGTGGAGTCCTGTGAGCAAAAATTCTGCTTTGTGAGCTACTGGGATTAACGTGAGCGAGTGATTTGGCTACTGCATGAATTAGGTTGCTCTGGAGCTGTCTTTCCTGAGCTAAGACAAAAACGTGTGAGCCGGAGGCTAAAAAAGCTGTGAGCTAGCTCACACTAACTCAACTTAGAGGGAACAGTGTCGCCAAGAAAGTGCAGGGCGGCTACATAGAGGCAAGTGATGGCAAACCATCTCTGCTTGTCTCTTCCCTTGCAAACGCCATGGTCCTGAGGGTGCCGTGAGTCAGTTGCAACTTGATGGCGCCAACCTAGCAGTTCGAAAGCAAGAAACTGCAAGTAGATAAATAGGTACCACTTCAGTGGGAAGGTAACAGCGTTCCGTGTGCCTTGGTGTTTAGTCACACCGGCCACATGACCACAGAAACGTCTTCGGACAGCGCTGGCTCTTCGGCTTTGAAATGGAGATGAGCACCGCAACCCTAGAGTCGGACTCGACTGGCTTTCGAGCAAGGGAGCCTTTGCCTTTATTCTGAGCTCTCCAGAGCCCGCTCTAGCTCCATTTCCCTCTCCTATCTTGCACACAGAGTCAGGAGGTGGCTGGTACAAGCACACCATGCCTGCAAGTTTACCCCGTGCTGCTTTGCGGCCCACAATATTCTTTGCACAGGCCTGTCTGTACTTCAGCCGTGGAAGCAGCAGGATCTACCGAACCCAGGATTTGCCTGAACCGCAGTGATTCAGGAGGGTGTGTCAGTCAGTGCCCCCGCAGGGGCTGCCTTGTGCATGCCCAGTCCTGGCTGCCACTGCTCTTCCTGTTCCACCCTGTGCACAGGGTCATAAGGGAAGAGGGCAGATAGGCCAGGGCTGCCAGCAGCCACCCTGAGCGGCTAAGAAAGATACCAGGTCACTGATGACGGGGGAGGGTCATGAGAAGGCATTCCGAGGGCTGGCTCAAGCGAAGGCGTGGCTTGAAGGCCAGGAACGGTATCAAAGGATCTGTGGTGCATTCTTGTTTTCTGCTGCTCTGGGGAGGGGGGCAAAAGATCATCTTAGAGCTTGGAGACAACAGTGGAAATTAGTTACCTGCATACCCTGACCAGGACGGCCTAGGCTAACCTAATCTCCCCAGCTCTCAAAAACTAAGCAGGGTCAGCCCTGGTGAGTACTTGGATGGGAGACCACCCAGGAAAACCAGGGTTGCTATGCAGAGGCAGGCCAACCTCTCTTCCTCTCTTGCCTTGAAAACCCCTGCAGGGGTCGCCACATGCCGGCTGCTACCTGATGGTCCTTTCTGCCACCAATTAGCTGTATGGAACATCTCTGTCCGCTGCCCCAATTTATAAATGGATGTGGCATACAGGAAGAAACCCAGAATTTAATTTCAGGATCGGGAGGAGGGTCCTGTTTGTTTAAAAGCAAAGCCACAGCATGACTTACGACAAGGCCCCAAAAGCTCAGAGTTAACTTGCATCCCTGACCTCTGACCTGTAAACCCTTCCCAGATGCGAATGGGCAGGCAGTAATTACACAGCAGGGGCAAGGCAAATGCACTCTAGGTACATGCAGAGGGCTTAGCCTCCGTTTTACTTGCTCCAGATGTGAGCTCTGGAATCCAGAAGAGGTGGTGTCCCTGACTGTTTGCTTAAGTCCTTCAGCAGATAAGGATGGAAAGGGAAGAATAGGAGATAAAGGGACTGAATAATGCAGTACACACTTCAGGGAAGGTAGTTATTAATAGTACTTCTTGAATTAAGAGCCCTCCCTGCCGTGTTTATCCCTCCAATGAAATAACCGCACTGTGAACTCCCTGTTGCCTTGCAGGCTTTTAAAAATGCCCTTTATTGCTCTCTGCTGTTCGTTGTCTCTCTCTCTCTCTGTCTCTCTCTCTCTCTCTCTCACTACTTCTCCCAGCCGGCTGATCAGATCACTGCAACTGCACTGCTGCCCAGTCCAGGGCCAGGTCAGATCCTGAGTCCTCTCCTAACTTCCTCTCTTAACCCTTCGAGGGCATCAGAGCTCTCTTCGCCAAGCGCAACAGATGCTAGGTACATGCCATTCATCTGCAGGGAGGAAAGGGGAGTAGTTGCGGGGGGAGGTGCCGATTCAGATAGGTACACAGCCGCTAAATCCCCAATAGACCCGGCGAGAAACTCTCGACCCCCACCCCACCCAAAACCCCAACTCCTGTAACTGCCTGGAATAGTTACCTTGCCAGTACTCCAGGTAAATGTCCCTGTGCCACAGGAAGCAATGGGTTAAAACAGACCGGGAGGGGGAGAGTTACTACGCAGAAAGGCCAGGAAGGAGCTTGAGACAGGCGCGCATGCACTGGCTCTGGAGCGTGTCGCTTTGTAGAGCCGACAACACCAACCAGCGCAAAAAACGAACAGCCACACACACTCGGAGACATGTCTGAAAGTTTGTATTGGGGCGGGGCAGGGCAGGGGGAATCCAGCCGCCAAGCTGAGCAGACAATGCACAAAGCCTGTATCTGCTCAACAGCTGGCTTTGGCCTAGCAAGTCCAGGGAAGCTGGATGTCCCTGTGGGATGATTCACACTAAACCTTTTTCGGGCATGTTCAGTTCACGAGATAAAAGGGCCCCAACAGACCAGAGACGCAGCAGCTGTTTCTAGCAGGAGGCAACGGTGGGGAGAGCAGGAAGGATGGTGGGGAAGGAAGTCCCATCTCCCCGCTCAGGCGACACCTAGATGACAGGAGTCGGAACATTTTCCAGGGAGGCATGGGAACAGGGGCAGAACACATGCTGAAAGCCCCGAGTTCATGAGCTGGCACCTCCAGTGAGAGGATCTCAAGGGTTGAGAAAAGTCTCTGTTTGAGACCACAGAGAGCCCCTGCTAGTTAGAATAAAGAAGAAGAGGTTGGATTTATACCCTGCCCTTCACTCAAGAGTCTCAGAGTGGCTTACAATCTCCTTCCCCTCCCCACAACAGGCACGCTGTAAGGTAGGTGGGGCCGAGAGAGCTCTTTCGAGGACTGCTCTTGAGAGAACAGCTCTGAAAGAACTTGTAACTGACCCAGGGTCACAGGAGGAGTGAAGAATCAAACCTGGCTCTCCCAGATTAGAGTCTGTGCTCTTAACCACTACACCAAACTGGTATAGCAGCCAGTACTAGGCTAGGGGGACCAAGAGTCTTACCCAGAAGGCTGCTGTTTCTAATGCAAGAGTTCGGACTTGCTTGGTCTCTCCCCCCCCATCTCTCAATCTGTGGCTGAGGACACTGTTCGCTTCCCTGCTGAGATCCATCTTGGATTATCAGCCGTGCATGAGAGGGTCTGTGCATCAGTTCCTGGCTTTGCAGCACTACTAACAGCTACAGTTTGCTTTCCCAGATGATCAGTGTAAGCACGGAGTTTAAGTGCAGTTCTCTAAAACAACTGCTAGTTAGGGAAAAAAGCCACCTCAGGGCCACCCCCCATCTAGGGACGAAATCTCCATGCATGGCCCAAGTACACACACAAAGCCAATACCAGGAAACAGAGACTTTGCTAGTCATCCACTTTGCAAGTACACAAACTCAAACACTGCAAAAGGGCCTGAAGATTGTTGCCAGTTTCCTGGCCCCCATACACCTGGCAAAGTTAGTGGCTTTCCCATACATGTATGGCCCATACAATGGCCATATATGCACCATCCATACAAAATGCATGGGGGGGTACCCACCATATACCACAGGTATAAAGCATGCTAGAAAGCTAAACATATCCATGCATATATATATATAATATAGTCACACTCCCATGTGCCACCTGCTGGGGAAGTAGAGTATCTCCTGGGAGCCACCACTATGCAAGTCCCTGTGCTCCAGCACGCTGATCAGCATCCTGCACCAGAGCTGCAGGAACTATAAGAAAGGTTTAAAGCAGGAAGGAGAAACACCCTGCCCACCCCTGCACACACACATTCTAGAGCAGAGGCCCCCAACATGGCTTGTGATTGGCTGTGCAGATTCGGCAGTGGCTGCCTCCACAACACCAGGCTCTTCACTGTGTGACTGAACATAAGCTGTGTCCATGCAAGGAAATATTTGTAAACACTATATTCATTTTAAAAGGCATCCTGTTAAACAGAACTTCCACCTGGAATCTTGAAGAGTTATTTATTAGAGTTCTGCGTAACCTCCCTCCCTGACATCTTGCGGTTGGCTCCACCTCCTGTGGCAGCCATTTTGTGTTTGCGCTCACCACCCTGTGTCAGAATCCCAAAGGTCCTCACAGCCTCAAAACGGCTGGGGACCCCTGCTCTAGAGTCAGCCGGCAGGGTCTAGAGGCCAAGACTGGGATTGTTCTGTAACCACCTCTTAACGGTTTCTCCTCAGTGACCCTCTCTAGTGGCACACTCCTCAAGGGGCAGCATCGACCCATTTCCCATTCTGCTTGAAACACCATCTGATGGCTGCTGTAGGGAGTGCAGCCACAAAGAACCCCTCCTCTCCCTTCTAGTGCCTTTTTTGAAGAAACCAATGATGGAAAAACTCTAAAGCTACACACTGTCACCAACTTTATTAGCAGCTCTGGTCTAAAACCTCACCGGTTTCCCGTTTTTAAATTTTCAATGCAAAGTAGTAGTAGAAGAAGAAGAGATTGGATTTATGCCCCGCCCTTCACTTGGAGTCTCAGAGCGGCTTACAAACTCCTTTCCCTCCCCCTCCCCACAACAGACACCCTGTGAGGTGGGTGGGGCTGAGAGAGCTCTGACACAAACGGCTCTTTGTCAAGGACAGCTGTGCCAGAGCTTGTGACTGACCCAAGGTCACATCAGCAGGTGAAAGTGGAGGAGTGGGGAATCAAACCCGGTTCTCCCAGATTAGAGTCCGTGCACTTAACCACTACACCAAACTGGCTCTCAGTACGTAGGGGTTTTACCACAAAGGGCCTGAGGGACACCACTCCTTACCTTTCCAGAACTGCAGCCAATGGCAGCTTTCCAGTTTTACTAGACGCTGAGGCTGTGGGGTCCCCTCTGCTCTTTTCCTGCCTTTACAGGGCCAACGCTCAGGGCTGGCCTCAGCATACCCTGAGGTGGGGCAACTGCTGGGGTCCAGGGCTTTCGGTGGGACCCACTGCCACTCTGCACACTCAGTAACTTTCGAGTGCTCCATCACCCGTACTCCTGGCTGCACATGCTGCTCAACAAGCCACCGGAGAAAGCTGTGCTGGCGCTGCATAGTGGAAGCACTCCTGGTGTCCACAACAGTGGTATTCCCAGCTGCGCTCACTGCCCAGTACCAATAGGGAAAGGGCATCCATGTGATGATTCTGAGTAGCTACGACTGTGGGTAGTGAGAGGGCTTGTGAGTAGGTGGGGGTCATGCAGGTGGGCAGGAAGGAAGGGAGTCATGAGTGAGAGGACTGGTGGTAGGGAGAGGGGCTGAGGTAGGGTTGCCGTTCCCCAGTTGGGGGCGGGGGATCCCCCGGGTTTTGTGGGCTTCTGCCTGTTGCCGACCAGCTGGTCAGCGGAAGAAAAACACACACACCCCAAACAGTGACACTGTGGGAAAATAAAAATGACGTGCTTACGTCACCCAGAAGTGATGTAGGCATATCAGTGCCATCGTGGGGGGACACTCTGGTTTTTGGGCAATACTCAATGGTTTGAGGCTGATTTTACCATAGAGTTTTGCCCAAAAACCACAGCATCACCCCCGATGTGCCTCCATCACTTCCAGGTGACGTAGGCACACTGTGCAACATCACTTCCCGCTCCCAGAACGTCTTCCCCATCTCCCCACTAGTGTTTCCAATGAGCCTAGCAACCCTAGGCTGGGCACTCTTTGCCCAGGGCCTACCCAAACCTGGAACTGGCCCTTCCAATTCTATAAGGGTTAGTAGGACTGCCTGCCTGGCTTTCTTTAGAAGCTAGCACCCCTACTGGAGGGGAGGGGAGCTGCCAGGTGAATGGTTCTAACAGATATTCACGGACAGAGCGACAAGACTGCCTCCTCCGCTTACGCAACTGCAGCACTGTGGGAGAGCCTAGAGCCATGCCAGCTTCCCAGAGCAAATCCACATCTCTTACCTCCATGAGAGCAATTCCAAGACAGAGTCCCACAATGGTGATTATATTATTGGCAAGCCAGTTCTGGACGTTGGCCATGCAGCCCTACAATAAGGACAAGAGTGTGTTAAAAAAAGGGACTGAGTGAGGGAGAACGAGGGGGTTACAAATTTCTCCTAGAGCCACGCCCATGCTACTTACCTCCTTGTAGACGGGCCACTCTCCCTGGGCAACACAGAAACCTTCAGGGCGCTCTGGAGGCTTGGGGGTCCCTGTGTTGTTGGTCAGCGGCTGGCCAGCCTGAGACCGGTTTCGGCAGGAGCAAGGATAGATGGAGGAGCCATTGCTGGCCACCACATGGTTTTCTCGCCAGTCTACATAGGAATTCCATCCACAGCACTGGAACTGGGGGGGGGAAATGCGGAGCAGGGATCATGAGGAGCAGAAGTCGGGGAAGGTCTGAAATGCGAGCCACGAACAAGGTCGCTGCTAGCAGGTAATAACCAGAGGGCAAACATAAATAAGAACAGACAAAGACACCTTCTACTGAAACAGACCATTTGTCCATCTAGGTTGGGGGGGGGTCTCCAGCATCAACACCTTTCCTGGCACCTGCCAAGTGTTTTTAGAAAATGGGCAGGGCTTTTACCCAGCAAGGCTTCTGATTGGCCACTGGAGCTGATTGGCTGTGCAGATTTTTAAAAACACGGCTTTGTCAGCAGTTGCCACTGCACAACAAGGATCTTCACTGGTGACTGAAGTGTCAGCAGCCATTTTGTGGATAGCTCCACCTTTTGCGGCAGCCATTTTGCGACTGGGCCCACAATGCTGTGTCAGGATTCCAAAAGTGCTCACAGGCTCGGAAAGGTTGGGGACCTTGATGTAGCTGATCAGCACGGTCTACTCTAGCAGCTAGCAGCTCTCCAACCTCTCAGCTCTTTCCCATTACCTCTGCCTTGCAATGCTGTATATGGAGAGGTCGAACATTAACCCAAGAGCCCCTTCCCCAAGGGGGCAGAGAAACCTGAGGTGCACATTGCTCCTGGAGTATCTTACCTGCTCCTGTACAACGTCCCAGCTCTCCTCCTTGGCTGTGCAGATTTTTAAAAACACTGCTTTGTCAGCAGTTGCCACTGCACAACAAGGATCTTCACTGGTGACTGAAGTGTCAGCAGCCATTTTGTGGATAGCTCCACCTTTTGCGGCAGCCATTTTGCGACTGGGCCCACAATGCTGTGTCAGGATTCCAAAAGTGCTCACAGGCTCGGAAAGGTTGGGGACCCTGATGTAGCTGATCAGCACGGTCGACTCTAGCAGCTATCAGCTCTCCAACCTCTCAGCTGTTTCCCATTACCTCTGCCTTGCAATGCTGTATATGGAGAGGTCGAACATTAACCCAAGAGCCCCTTCCCCGAGGGGGCAGAGAAACTTGAGGTGCACATTGCTCCTGGACAGGGCTTTTTTTGTAGAAAAAGCCCAGCAGGAACTCATTAGCATATTAGGCCACACACAACAGCAGAAAAAATATGCATATTAGGCCACACCCCTGACAGCACAGCTCATTAGCCTATTAGGCCACACCCCACATGTTACCAGAAGTGTGGTCATCCAACCACACCCACCTTTTGCTTCTTATTCTGTTTACTTTGTTGTCAAAACCCAGGGCTTTTTTTGTAGCAGGAACTTCTTTGCATGTTAGGCCACACACCCCTAATGTAGCCAATCCTAATGAGTGTCTGCTGTTGGGTGTGGCTTATGCTAATGAGTTCCTGCTGGGCGTGGCCAACTCAGGAGCCAGCCAGAACTCCATTCTTGTGCGTTCCTGCCCAAAAATAGCCCTGCTCCTGAAGTATCTTACCTGCTCCTGTACAACATCCCAGCTCTCCTCCTTATCTGTGAGTGACCCGTTCAACTTGTAATTTTGAATTATCTCACCAACATAGACTCTGACTCTCACATGGATCTGTGTGGTAGCAGAAAAAACAGGATAAAGGAAGGTACCTCACAGTAGCACCTTGCCCCACCTCCAAGACAAGACTCACAATGCTCTTATGATCTCTGTAGCAATATCCCAGTTCCCAAGCTGACTTGGCCAAATAGGTCCACAGGGCCTAGGGATACCAGCTGTTCCTTTACCAGCCACCTCCGTTCCCCACATGGAAGAATACAACTACTAAAACCAAGAGTACAACAATCCCCTTGAAACCCCAGCCACTTTCCTTTTGGATTCCCAGGTGGGGCCCGGAATTCTCTCAAAATTACACCTGATGCCCAGAAATCAGTTCCCCTGGATAAAATGGCTTCTTTGCAGCGTGGATTCTATGGTATACCATAGAGCCTAGGAGAAACGTCAGTTCCTCCCCACGCACCACCCCCACATGTCTAGGAATTTCCCAAACCAGTTGGCAGTTTCCTTCCCCTTGTGCTCCACCCTCTTCCCCATCAACGAAACCCAAGAACAGGGACAGGGTGCATGAACAACCTCTGTGTACCTTGGTAATTCTCTCCTCACTCAATTTCCCTAAGCTGTAAAGGGAAGCAAACTGAGACCGGACATACAAAAATGTAAGGAAAAATGTAAGGAAAGAACCCCATAATTTCTCTGTGTGCGCAGATTGGCTTCCATTCTGTGTTGAAAACTAAGACTGTCAGACTAGGATCTGGGTTCAAATTCCTACTCTGCCGTGAAGTTTACTGGGTGATCTGGCCCAGCCATTTTCTATCCGCCTCACCCGGCCTCACAGAGCTGTTGCGAGGAGGGGAGAACAATGTATACTGCTGCCCCTGAGTTCCTCCTGGGGAAGAGCAGGCTAAAAACATACTAAATAAATAGAGAAAGGTGTCCTTCCCATGGGATGTAAGCGCCTGTACTCGCAAGTTCCCTCATGGCATGACTCACCGTGTCGCGCTGTGTATACACCAAAATTCCAATGGCGATTTGAGCAACAAAGAGAAGCAGCAGGAAGGCAAAGTACTGTTGACAAGAGAAAGACAGGCCAGTGAACCTCAGGCACTTTGTGAGGGAAGAGGGGGATGTGCCTATTTTCTTTTTCTTTTAATTTTTACTACCGCCTTTTCAAAAAAAGGAGCCACGAGAGAAAAGCTTGAAAAAGCTAAATGTCATATTTAAGATGCTGTGATGTCTGTTTCAAAATATACACGTTAAACAGATACTACTACAACAAAATCCTAAATGTGCCAATCTATACAAGGAAATAAATCATGGAAGATTCCTGGGACTGTACCTAGGCAGGAATGGGGGGGTGGCTGGACAGAAACTCACATTTGCGTTTCCTACCTTGCAAATGTTCTCCCCTTACAAAAAGTCATGTATCTGGGAAGGCGATCTAACCTACACTGCTTGATATGCTAACTTTCTACATACAGGGATTATCCCCCACACCAGGACAGTATTCACACATGCAGTTTGCCACCTTCAGGCTGAAAAGACAGTGCCTAGGAACTCTGTGCCACATGATCTTCTGCTCATGTGGATTGGCTTCATAACAATATTCAGTACAGCAAGGCAAATATGAGGCATTTCTCTGTCTTCCCGATGGGAACTCAAGGTGGCTTACATTGGGGTATACCAGTGGGGTATAAGTGAAGTACCTAAATACATATAAGTTCGTTTCCTCTTGCAATTGTTGGGCAATGTGTTTCTGATTACATTGACTAGAGTCCCCACTCACTAAGGAAGCAATGTTTAAGCCGTTCATTTTTCTACCCATAGTAGAAGTGCCCCGTCAAAAAAAGTGAACTCAGCTTTGTAATCAACAATGGTGCAATGTTATAAAATGTGCCGGAGGAAGAATAAAAATAGTCCCATGAGTCTTGAGCAATGTTCCCTCTAAGCTGCGGAGTCTTGTGAGCAAAAATTCTCCTCTGTGAGCTCCTGGCATTCAAGTTGTGAGCGAGCAATTTGGCTACTGTATAAATTAGTCTCCTCTGGAGCCCTCCTTCCTGAGCTAAGGCAAAAATGTGTGAGCCGGAGGCTAAAAAACTGTGAGCTAGCTCACACTAACTCAGCTTAGAGGGAACACTGGTCTTGAGAGGGTTGCACTGTGACTGTGGCATTGCCATGAAGTCTACCCCATTCTTAATTCCTTGATGGCTTAATGGAATCTCTGTGTTCAGAGCCCTGCTTGTAGGAAACCCCGAACTCCCAGAATGCTCTGCTCTGAGCCTAGACCTCATTGACTGTTCCTAGGGAACTTTCGAGTACCAGCTCCCTACATTACTTACAAATCCCAGCATACACTTGACTTCTTTGAGGGAGCCCAGGCACCCGAGGAATCCCATCAGCATTGTGAGGATGCCCACCCCAGAGAAAATATAGGACCAGATCTTCAACGCAAAAACTGAGGACCCTGGAGAAAAGAGGAACAGACGCATCAATCCAAGCTGGCTTTGTAATATACTCAAGTTTCACTTGAAGGAATACTTCCCTGTCCTTCCCCCTTGCAGAGGGAGACTGGGGAATAATTCTGGATTATCAGATCATGTCCAGTGGAATCCAATGCAGGAAACCTAACAAACGTCCTCTCTCCCTCTCCCATGTGGAGCCCAAAAAAGAAAAGGAAGAGGAGCTGTCAGTGGACGGGTGGGAGCAATGGATGTTGGCTGGAGCAGAGACGCCTGGGTTGGTTGGTTGGTTCCCACTGGGCCTGGAAAGGGGCAGGTTAAGAGTCACAGTCCTTGGGAACTCACCTAGGGTGGATGCAAAACTATTCTGGTCAAAAAGTATCCATAAACCAAAGCTGAAGAGGAGGCTTCCAAGAATCTGGAGTTAGGAGGAGAGAACAGAAAAGGGGTGAAAACTCTAGGCGGTTAACTGGCTAAAGATCTACCGCAGTCCTCCCCCCTGACCCATCAAAGTGTGCCTGGGAATGGCCCCCGTAGGCCCACCTGACCAGGCCTCAGGCCTGCTCTCCCTAACCAAATACTCACAAAGAAGAAGACATTGAAGATGAAAAGGAAGTACTTGGTGACGCTGAGGCATCCTTTGTGGGACATGGTGCCTTCCTGTGGGGAGGGGCAGGAAAAAAAGAGCTGTCAAAGAGAGTGAGAGACATGCACACAAACACGAAATAGGAGTTCTGTCTGTTTTAGGTGGGGCCTGTTCCCGCCTCATTCCACAGCCATCCTGCGAGGAACAAGGTTTGTTTGTTTTTTTAAAAAGCCTTCCAGATAGATGAGGCCAAAGCCTCTTCCTTCACCCTGAAACCCGGTGGTCGAGGTCACAGTCGTGCTCAGATGGGTTGCTGGGGAAACACAAGCCCTCATCTTGGGGGGTGCCAGCTTCACTCAAGGCCTTGCTGGTTGTGGGGGGTGAGGAGAAGCAGCAGCGGGGCCCACCGAGGGCTCTCTGATCCAGGATTTTCGGTTATCTCTTTGACACCTGCTTTCAACTGATAGCGTGCCTCCACCCAGCCTTCCAGCCCTGTCAAGCCCCACACCCTGCCTAGCAGGGCTGCCAACTTTTCAACCGGCCCAGCCCGCTCTAGAGCCGCCACCAGCACCTTGAAATATTATACAGACTGCGCGGGATGATTAGTTTGTGCTCTCCAAAAAGTTTCACAGGCTGATTTTGGCACATTCAAGTGGCTCTTAAAAGTCCCCCCCCCCAAAAAAAAACCCCACAGGGCAGACTCTTTATTTCTTCCCAGCCAACTGGCAACTCTATTCCAGCCCAGACCTCCTATCCAAAACACAACATTTCTATTTGTCTCAAAGTGTAGACTCTGAAGCGGGCCTGTTGCCTCTGAGCCTCGGAGTTCAGATGCCAAGGCTTGGGGACTCCATTCCACACCTCAAAGAAACAATGTACAATATGATGAACCACTCTGAGGTAGCATCCATAAAGCTGGTGGTCAGGGGACTCAAGACGGCACAATGGCCTTTCTGGGACAAACAGCAGGACTTAAGTTTCCAAATTAAGACATGCAGGGGCTAAAAAGGAGACTCTCCTGAGATGCCGAAGCCCCCTACAACTTAATCTCACATGTCAACCGTTACTCTGTGCTCAAGAACACATACTTTGCCCATGCCCAGGGGCCATCTCCCCATACTTCACATGTTCCAGGTCAAAAGCTGTTTCAGAGCTGAACGGTGTTAGCAAAACCGCTGATGTCAACAAGCGACAGATAGAAGAGGAAGTGGTGGGTTTCGAAGCTGCCACACGTCACAGATTCTCAGAAAGATCCACGCAACTTCCTGGGGTCTTTGTGAGGATGACTCACATCGGATTTCACAAACGACATGGCTACCTTCAGCAAGGGACCTACGGACCAGATCCTCTAGCACTATACTAGTGGCTAAGCTACCAACAACCACATATATACCCAATAGCCCGCATCACACAGTGCCTCCATTTCTGAGCACACTTGCTAGTACAGTGCTTGTTCCATTGCAAGTACACTTCCCTATGAAGAAGCACATACTCTCACTTCTGTGTGCTCTAGGATCTGGGAGACCCAGGTTCGAATCCCCACTCAGCCATGGCGACTTGCTAGGTGACCCCAGGCCGGTCACGTGTTCTCAGACTAACCTACCTCGCTGGGTTGCTGTGAGGATAAAATGGAGGAGAACAATGTAAGGCGCTTTGGGTCCCCATTGGGGTGAAAGGTGCAGTATAAATGAAGAACATAAACACACAAACTCTTTGCCAGGCACAGTTCCTTGATGTACATTTCAGCATGCTCTGCCCAGTGTAAAATTTAGCCATATCATTTGTTCACATGCCTCTTCCGTGCCTCCTCACATGTACCCTAATTCAGGAAAGACGTCTCGAGGCATGCTCACCACAATGCATACAGAAGAATGTGTAATCCATGGAAACTTATGTAACCCCTGCATGACACACACGCTCATCCCTTCACAAGATTTTTCTCAAGTTGTACAAGCGATTCTCAGACCCTATGCACAAGCATGCGCACTCTCTCTCACAAACAGACAAAAACACACACAACACAGCCCCTTGCACTTACACCACACACCAGGATTCACTGACACATTAATTCTTCCTTGGGGGCACTTTTAATTAGCGCATATGGACCAAGTTATATTTATCGCCATGAAACACGTTTTTACCCCATGTCATTAGCAAAACACAAGGACCCTCGTTCTCAGTCCTTCCTTCCCAGATTGTGAACCAGAGATACATACATCAGTCCCCCTCACTTCACACAACCAGCCTAGCTCCCATTCCCCCCTACCTCAAACGACCCCTTCTAACCCCCACATACCTAACCACTTCAGGAACACAAGGACCCTCGTTCTCAGTCCTTCCTTCCCAGATTATGAACCAGAGATACATACATCAGTCCCCATCACTTCACACAACCGGCCCAGCTCCCATTCCCCCCTACCTCAAACTATCCCTTCTAACCCCCACATACCTAACCACTTCAGGACAACCAAGCCCCTCTCTTCTACTAGCTCTCCCCCCCGAAAGTGCCTGCAGCATCCCAGAGATACAATCTCTCACCCCATCACACCAATACGCCCCCACCCCAAAATCCACCCCCGCCCCCAAAATATGAAATGCCCTAGTCCCCGCTTTTTCCTACTGACCCCCAACTTTTCCTCCCGAGGAGGACTCCCCAGTAATCACGAAGATCGAGTCCCTGAACGGCTTACCCGGGCTCCTACACGCTGGCTTCTCACTTCTGCAGTTTCTCACGCTGCAAACCCCACTCTACCCCCCCGCCCCCTTTTTCCTCTTCCAAAGAGCAAAGTTTCCGACCAACTTCACTCAGCCACCTCAAGGGGCCCTTTCTCCTCCATTCGCTCCGCTTATTTTTCATTGGCTGCCAGAAAGGGGGGGGAGGCTTGGTGAGCGGAGGAGGCGTGGTTTAGGCATTAAAAAATTAATAGATTCCAGTCCCGCCCACAGCTTGTATTTTCCAGCCAACTTCCCCCTCCCCCACGCCAGGGCTGCGGACCTGGGTTTTTTTTAAGGTGGAACTTTTACTTTCCGGAGCTTCCACACGCCGGGAAAGTTCCAGCGGGGCAGCCCGTGCGGTTAAAAGGCCCCGAAACTGTGCAAAAGGGCACCTCGTTTGATGGCCTTTTTCCACCTCGCAGTTCAAAACCTTTTCTATACATATCTGCTGACTCAGGATGCATTTCAGGCATCGGCTGCAGTGGGATGTAACCCCTGCAGACTTATGCTTCCAGGGTGCAGTCTGATGAACGTTTGCCCAGGGTAGTTCAGTGTATCTGAGGAAGTGTGCGTACACAGGAAAGCTCATACCTTGAATAAACCTTTGTTGGTCTTAAAGGTGCCATTGGACTCTAAATTTGTTGTTATCTTTAATAAAACTGCTGGTCTTAAAGGTGTCACTGGACTCAAACTTTGTTAATAAAAAAAAAAAACTGGACTCAAACTTTGTTCATTCAAAAAGGTAAAGGTTCCCTTGCTCGAAAGCCAGTCGAATCCGACTCTAGGGTTGCGGTGCTCATCTCCGTTTCAAAGCCGAAGAGCCAGCACTGTCCGAAGACTATGGTTGCCAGCCTCCAGGTGGGGCCTGGGGATCTCCCGCTTTTATAACTGATCTCCAGCCGGCAGAGATCAGCTCCCCTGGAGAAAATGGCTGCTTTGAAGGGTGGACTCCATGTCACTGTACCATGCTGAGGCCCCTCCCCTCTCCAAACCCCACCTTCTCCCAGATTCACCCCCAAAGTCTCCAGGTATCTTCCGACCCACACCTGGCAACTCTACCGAAGACATTTCCGTGACATGTGGCCAGCATGACTAAACACCAAGGCACAGGGAACACTGTTACCTTCCCACTGAAGTGGTACCTATTTATGTCATGCGGCACACTCGGGGCTCGAACTGCTGAACTACCGACCTTCCACAGTCTGCAGTTCAGCGTCTTAACCACTTAAGCCACCGCAGCTCATTTACCCAGGAGTAATTCAGTAGGATTTACTTCCGAATATACATACACAGGATCGGGCTGCATCAATGGGACAGTTTGTAAACGGGGACAAGACTCTCTTTCTTGTTTCTGACCACTCACATTATTTATGCCAGTAAAGTACACCACCAAATCAAAGGTCACATCTAGCTGTTCTGGAGGGTGGACTAGATGGCATTACACTCCACTAAGGTCCCTCCCCAAACTCTGCCTTCTCCAAGTTCCTTCCCCAAAATCTCCAGGTATTTCCCAACCTGGAGCTGGCAACCCTAGTTACAGTCTTGTCCACAGAGACTAAATAGAAACCATACCTCTGTTACAGGCCACCCTGTCCTAAGAGAGGAGAGAGAAGATTGGATTTATATGCCGCCCTTCACTACCCGAAGGAGTCTCAGAGCGATTTACAATCCCTTCCTCTCCCCACAACAGACACCCTGTGAGGCAGGTGGGGCTGCGAGAGCTCTCCGGAGAACTGCCCTAAAGAGAACAGCTCTGAAAGAACTTATGACTGACCCAAGGGCACACCAGCAGCTGCATGTGGAGGGGTGGAGAATCAAACCCAGTTCTCCCAGATTAGAGTCTTTCCTCTTAACCACTACACCAACCTGCCCCAGGTAGGCCTCCAGTTGGCATATCTCCTTGGCGTAACTTGGGGATATGCCAGTGCAGCTCTTAGCTGTCATTCTAAGCCCTTTTGAGCTAGGCATGCATAGCCCCACCACCACCCCCAGCCCTGAACTCTCAGAATTTGTATAGGTTCTGTGCCTCAAAGCCCACAACCAATCATAGCTCAAAGCCCAGATCCACCGGTGTCTTGTGGCATCACCGCACAGGGTTGCCAACTCTGGTTTCAGAAATTCCTGGGGGTCTGAGAGTGGAGCCTGGGAGAGTAGGGTTTAGGGAGGGGAAGGACCTTTGTTGGGTATCATCAGGGCTATTTTTGGGCAGGAACGCACAGGAACGGAGTTCCGGCTGGCTCCTGAGTTGGCCACGCCCAGCAGGAACTCATTAGCATAATAGGCCACACCCAACAGCAGAAACTCATCAGGATTGGCTACGTTAGGGGTGTGTGGCCTAACATGCAAAGGCGTTCCTGCTACAAAAAAAGCCCTGGGTTTTGACAACAAACAGGGTAAACAGAATAAGAAGCAAAAGGTGGGTGTGGCTGGATGACCACACTTCTGGTAACATGGGGGTGTGGCCTAATATGCTAATGAGTTTCTGCTGTTGGGTGTGGTCTGTTATGCTAATGCGTTCCTGCTGGACTTTTTCTACAAAAAGAGCCCAGGAAGTTGACAATTCTACCACCACATCATAAAACCTTGATTTGACATGTGGATCCTGACAACTTTTACGCTGAGACACACACCAAAGAATACGATTCCTCCATCCATCTCCACAAGAAACAGCTTTTTAGTAAAGGAAAAGGAGGATTCATACCCCACCCCTTTACTTGGAGTCTCAGAGCGATTTACCATCGCCTTCCCTTCCTCTCCCCACAACAGACACCCTGTGCGGTAGGTGGGGCTGAGAGAGCTCTGAGAGAACTGCTCTTGAGTGATGCATGGGGTAGAGAAAGGGAACAGGGGTTCCGGTCACACGTGCGAGATAATGTGTGGGGGAAGCGAGGCTATTTACCCCGGAGGAAATTGACCCGCAGTTGCATGATCACACGGTTCTTTGAAGCTGCGGGCATAGCCTGCCACTGCGCAATCATACGCAATCGCAGGTGAGTTCGGGGATGTGTGTGGGTGTTGCTGTTTGTTTTCAATTCACTTAAACCGGAGGATCAATGAATTGCATCTCCACATTGAGGGCTTCCTAGGAACAGAGTCGGGACAGGATGGCCTGATCAGACCATTCCAACGCCATGAGAGCGCGCTGGAGCGATCACACAGGGGAAAGTCCGTCTATGGCCCGTAGCAACCCGTTTGATACTGGACTTTCCCTGGTATTTTTTAACTCCACTTCTTCGGCGGAGCGAGACAGGTTGCTGACGGGTGTAGGACGCTTGCCAGATGTTCCTGTGTGATCCCGCCCTTCAAATCCGCCTGGCATTCATGGCTAATTCTGCATGTGATCGGGACCAGACAGAACCTTTTCTTTCACTCCCCCACATACTGAAACTCATGGGCAGCAGAGTCATTAAGTGAATCAAAGAGTGATTAATTTGTGGAATTCCCTATCACAGAATGAAAAGATGGCCAGTAGTTTAGCTGGTTTTAAAAGGCTACCTGACAGATTCTTGACAGACAAGTCCATCAATAGCTATTATAAACAATGACTAAATGGTGTGTCCGTGTTTATAAGGACGTAACCTGCTGGCCTGGATGAATCACAAGCGGGAATTAAGATTGCTGGGGAAAAGATCAACAACCTCAGATATGCAGACGATACCACTCTAATGGCAGAAAGTGAAGAGGACCTAAAGAGCCTCCTGCTCAGAGTAAAAGAGGAGAACGCAAAAGTGGGCTTGAAGCTCAACATCAAAAAAACTAAGATCATGGCATCAGGCCCCATTACTCCTTGGCAAATAGAAGAGGAAGTTGTGGAAGTAGTGACAGACTTCACGTTCCTGGGATCCCAGATCACCACAGACGGTGACAGCAGCCATGAAATTAAAAGACGCCTGCTCCTTGGGAGGAAACTTAAACAGCATGATAAAAAGTAGAGACATCACCCTGGCAACAAAAGTCTGCATGGTCAAAGCAATGGTATTCCCAGTAGTCATGTATGGCTGCGAGAGTTGGACTATAAGGAAGGCCGAGCGCCGAAGAATAGATTCTTTTGAACTATGGTGCTGGAGAAGGCTCTTGAGAGTCCCTTGGACTGCAAGAAGATCAAATCAGTCAATCCTAAAAGAAATCAACCCTCTGTTCCCTGGAAGGCCAGATAATGAAACTGAAGCTCAAATACTTTGGCCACCCAATGAGAAGGGAGCACTCACTGGAGAAGACCCTGATGCTGGGAAAGATTGAAGGTCAAAGAAGACGGGGATGGCAAAGGATGAGATGGTTAGACAGTGTCATAGATGCAACGAACATGAAGTTGAGCCAACTTCAGAGGACAGTGGAAGACAGGAGGGCCTGGCGGGAGCTGGTCCATGGGGTCGCGAAGAGTTGGACTCGACTGCGACTGAACAACAACAAAACCTTCTGAATACCAGTGCTGGGAGGGTATAGTTGGAAATAACAGAGTGAGCCTTTGTCCTCTGTGACCTTGTAGGCCTTCCAGTGGCATCTGGTTGGCCCCTGCGTGAAAGAAGGTGATGCTGGACTAGATAGGTCAGTGGTCCAATTCAATATGGCTGCTCTTAAGTCCTTGATTGCTTGTTTTGTGACTCTGTCATGGCAAATAAAACCAAAAGCCAAAGCACAGATCCTCTCAAGCTTTTTGTGGAGACAGTTTGGATTTCATCAAGCATTCAGAGAAAGAGAGAGAGCCACAGGCACACAGATTCCAGTGTTGTCTCTTTTTGTAGTTATTCTGTAAACTGCCATTCACAGTGATGGCGCTACATAAATATAATTATAACAGATAATAATGTGCTAGGTTTGAGAGAACCAAGGGTTTTTTTTACTTCAAGAGAGTACAAAAATACATGCAAGCTTAAATACTCAAAGACGGTCTGTGATTTCAAAGTAATCTACTCATCTTTCTCTCTGCCAATGAAATGTTAACTTTCTTCCCCTTTTAATGGAAATGGGGAGAAGTCATTATGTCCAGTGAATCAAATTCACAGCCACTTCCTTGCATGGTTACTTAGAAATACGTCACATTGTGATGAGGTAAACATGTACTATATTGTTGCCAAACTGGGTACTTACACTCAGGGGTCATTTCGTAGAAAAAGAGCTAGGGGAACTCATTAGCACAACTCATTAGCATATGCTACACCCCCTGACATCACCGGAAGTGTGTCATAAGGCCACACCCCCTGACATCACCGGAAATGTGTCATAAGGCCACACACCCCGCCCCCAACGGTCCCGGCCGCCGCCACCGGCCTTGCAGCTCCACTGCCGAGCCCCATGAGGGGCCCAGCGGTGGATTTGCAAGGCCGGCGGGAGTGCAAGGAAGCCCCGCGAAGGCCCTCCCTGGCCCCAGGCAGGCAGGGGTGGGGAGAGGCAGGGAGGAAGCAACTTACCCTCCCTCTTCTCCTGCATCCTCCTGGTTGAATGATGGCCGGAAGCGGGGCGGCCGGAAGCAGGGGGCGGGGCTTCGTCATGTGCCCCGCCCCCCAGTACCTCACCCGGGGGTACTGTGTTCCCCCGCGTTCCCCCCCGAAATGACCTCTGCTTACACTTAGGAGTGTTGGCTTGATTCACAAAGGGGTGCCAAAGACCAGGGCTATTTTTGGGCAGGAACACACAGGAACGGAGTTCCGGTTGGCTCCCAAGTTGGCCACGCCCAGCAGGAACTCATTAGCATAACAGGCCACACCCAACAGCAGAAACTCATTAGGATTGGCTACATTAGGGGTGTGTGGCCTAACATGCAAAGGAGTTCCTGCTACAAAAAAAAGCCCTGGATTTTGGCAACAAACAAGGTAAACAGAATAAGAAGCAAAAGGTGGGTGTGGCTGGATGACCACACCTGGTAACATGGGGGTGCGGCCTAATATGCCAATGAGCTGTGCTGTCAGGGGTGTGGCCCAATATGCTAATGAGTTTCTGCTGCTGGGTGTGGCCTATTATGCTAATGAGTTCCTGCTGGACTTTTTCTACAAAAAAAAGCCCTGCCAAAGAGCATTATTAAGGGTTTTAACAGGGGTTGCCTCCAGGAGATCTCATTGGATCACAGCTCATCTCCAGATGACAGAGATCAATTCCCCTAGAGAAAATAGCTGCTTTGTAGGGTGGACGCTGTGGCATTAGACCCTGCTAAAGTACTAAGCAGAGGAACCCCCTCCCCTGATATTAACCAGAGGACCCCCCTCCACAAACCTTGTCCTCCCCAGTCTCCGCCCCCCCCCCCAGTCTCCAGGAATTTCCCAACCCAGAGTTGGCAACCCTATGAACACATCTTTTACAGAATGGAGGAAAATAAAATGTTCAGTCAGGCTCTTGGACTTTAACACATTTTGACAAAGAATGAGAAACTAAAAGGGAAGTGGAAAATATTTGGGAGAGAACTCACTATCCCTTGCTATTCCTTGGAGTCACTGCTGGAGCCAGTCCCTTGAACTCTGTGGGAATTCCTACTGAGTAAACATGCACCAGATTGGGCTGCCTGTTCAGGACTTGCGTCATTTGCATAATTGTTGCTATAATCAGGTTAACAAACAGTTTGATTCACGACCTGGGTTGTGAACCCAGTAAACACCCACTGCTGCTGAATCATTTTAGCCTTGGGAAACTGTTCATCATATTAAGCCTTTTCAATTCTGACTTGAATTGTGAACTGATATGAATCAGAGGCACAGACTCTTGCACTGAAAGGAGACCAGCGGTACCCGCTGAAAGGAAAATCAAATTGTAGATTGGTGCAGAGGTCATTTCGGGGGGGGAACGCGGGGGAACACAGTTCCCCCGAGTGAGGTGCAGGGGGCGGGGCACATGACGAAGCCCCGCCCCCTGCTTCCGGCCGCCCCGCTTTCGGCCCTCATTCAGCCAGGAGGAGGCAGGAGAAGAGGGAGTGTAAGTTGCTTCCTCCCTGCCTCTCCCCACCCCTGCCTGCCTGGGGCCAGGGAGGGCCTTGGCAGGGCTTCCTCGCACTCCCGCTGGCCTTGCAGGTCCACCGCCGGGCCCCTGATGTCAGGGGGGGTGGCATATGCTAATGAGTTATGCTAATGAGTTCCCCTAGCTCTTTTTCTACGAAATGACCCCTGGATTGGTGCTCATACGCCCACAGGCTCACAAACCTGCCATGGCTCAAAAACATGAGATGCATACAATTTGCAAACCTTCCTAGATCCTCTTTAAATCTGAGGTTTAGGGATACCAGCCTGCAGGTGGGACCTGGGGATTTCCCAGAATTACAGCTCATCTCCAGACTATAGAGATCACTTTCCAAGGAAAAAAATGGATGCTTTGGAGGGTGGACTCTGTGGCCTTGTACTTCACTGAGAGCCCTCTCCTCCTTAGGCTCCACCCCCAAAATCTCCAGGAGTTTCCCAACCTGGATCTGGCAACCCTATCCCCCATCTCCTGCTGGTGGCCAAACGGGACCTGACAACCCTTCTCTAACAGAGGAGTAGATAATGTCTTTGCTTGTACTCCAAAACCAATGCTTTTATTCTCAGACTGTCAAACAGAGTTGCTGATGTATTCTGTGCTGATGGCTGACTTGCATTCCAGTTGGAGCAGAGCAGATTTTTTTTCTACCTATACTCAGGGGCAGGGCTCTAGTCGGGGGGGAGCTCTCAGGTACGGAGCTCCGGAAGAGAACCTCTAGGGGGCGGGGCGGTCACGTGGTGAAGCCCCGCCCCCTTCTTTACCCCGCCCTCTGCTTCGATCCTCATTCCGTTTGGGAATGAGGATGAAGCAGGAGGGTAAGTAGCCGGGCCTTCTGACACACTTCCGGTGATGTCAGGGGGTGTGGCCTTCTGTCACTTCCGGTGATGTCAGGGGGCGTGGCATATGCAAATAAGTTATGCTAATGAGTTATGCTAATGAGCTCCGGCAGCTCTTTTTCTACAACAAGACCCCTGCTCAGGGGTAATTTCCTACAGGAGCAGAGCTCCGGCAGTAAAGAGCCCAAGGGGCGGGCACATGCAACAAGCCCCACCCTCTGCTCCCAGCAGCCCTCAGTCAGAGCAAGAAGCAGCCAGGTAAGTTGCAGAGCTTCCCCTGCCGCCGCCCCCCGTCCAAAACAGTCCAGTAGCACCTTTTTTTATTTATTTATATTTTATTATATTAATGATTTGAACAAAACTCAAATAGCATAGGATATCATAACCAGTAACTAGTATAGCAAAAGATACATAGTGCAATGTCTATAAAGATAAGAAATGTACATTCGCTTAACAAACAAATATAACCAATATCCATAACAGTGATGTACAACTTATTTTCTCTTGATATCTACTGCGTTATTTACTTTAGACAGATATTATTTGGTACTGATGCGAACTCTGTAAGGTGAAGAACAAGAAATATTAGCTACGGTGCAAGAACAATCACATCCATCTCTGTAAGTGTTGCCAAGAAGCCGGTAAATATTCCTGTGAGGCCAAAAATTCAAGTATGGGGGTCCACTTCTCCTTTATCGGTCTTAGTATTGGTTTTAAAGCTGAATTGTTTATTTTGCCAGTAACTGAATCCATTAGAAAATGGTCCCAGAGCTTCTGGTACCATAACATTACAGTCGGAGGTTTGGTGTCCTTCCAGCAAGTGGCAATTGTGGTTCGGGCTGCAGTAGCACCTTTAAGACCAAGTTTTATGCAGGTACAAGCTCTCCCTCCTTTGCGAGGGCAGATCTGCACGTTCCCCCCCCCCCAATAGTTAGCAATCCAAAACAGGCCAGTGGAGCCTGAGCGGTGGGTGTTGCCTTCTGACACACTTCCAGTGATGTCAGGGGGTGTGGCATATGCAAATAAGTTATGCTAATTAGTTATGCTAATGAGCTCCTGCACCTCTTTTTCTACGAAATGACCCCTGCCTATACTGAATGAGACTGTTGGTCTATTCAGGTCAGTATCCTCTGCTCTGTCTGGAGGCAGCTTTGCAGGATCTCAGGAGGAAGTCATTTGTGTCATCATCTGACCCTTCGCACTAGAGACGCCAGGGTTTGAACCTGGAACCTTCTGCATCCCAAGCAGATGCTCTGCCACGGAGCCACAGCCCCTCCCCTCTTGTCACAGACTGTTGACCAAAACAGGCAAGGAGAGGGACAACGATCACGTTTCCGGTCTCAGCTTTTTAATTGCAGTCCTGGCCATATTTCTTCTGCTTTGCCTTACAAAGGCCCCGTTCACACGGAGAAGTTGCCACGCTGAAGACACGGATGATAGGCGGATTTTTTGGGCGTGATCACACCGCAACATCTGGGAAGCGTAGTGCACCCGGGGCTAACCCGTGGCTTGTTGCCGAAGATGCGGAGTAAAAAACCACCACATACGATGTACTTGTTTCCGGAAAACGCGGGGCAAGGGCGGGCGTCTGATCGCGTTTCCGCTGGAAACCCTTGGCATCCGGCGCCCGCCCATGTCCCATTGTAAACCGGATTAATGCTGGTTTTAATTGTGAGTTTATTATGTATTAATCTGCTAGTCGCCTTGGTGGCCCTTCTGAGGGCAAAAAGGTGGGATACAAATTTAGTAAAATAAGGTCCTTGCCACACGAGGGACAAAAAGGAGAGGCAAAGTGCGGCTTTTAAAAGCCGCACCAAAATAGGCACCCGGCGGCGGGATCATACAGATCCCGTGAGCTGCCGTGCAATTGCTCCCCGGCACGATCAGATGCCGGGAAGACCGGGGAGTAAGCCACAGGAGGCTGCCGAACTGCGCAGGTCTGAGCATGCGCAGTTCGGCCAGGACCCGGGGATGCGCCGGTGGAAGAATGCGCCGGCGATCCCATGGCCGGCTTTGATGCGGCCTTTTGGAAAGAACCACCTTGGTAGGTGGTTCTTTTTTGCTGTGGGTTATCGTTGGAAGGGCCGGATCGGGGACAGGCGTGCAACGCTTCCCAGATGTTGCGGTGGGATCGCGCCCGTTTGCTCCGCCCCTGATCCGTCCCTCTCCCGGCCCAAATCCTCTCGTGTGGCCGGGGCCTTTAAATAAGTCAGCCCTATTAAGTCCCTGCCTGCAATCAAGTACCCTTTCATAGAATCATAGAGTTGGAAGGTACCTCCAAGGTCATCTAGTCCAACCCACTGCACAATGCAGGAAACTCAAAATTACCTCCCCCCACCCACCCTCAGTGACCCCTGCTCCATGCCCAGAAGATGGCCAAAGTGGCGACCGGCATTTCCCTGGGCGTGTACGAAAGGGCCACAAGAACTAAGCACTGATGCAACCCTTCCTGCCCCTCCCTTCTTGTGATCTGCTTAAGTTCACAGAATCAGCATTGCTGTCAGAGGGCCATCTAGCTTCTGCTTAAAATTTTCCAAAGAGGAGCCCACAGCCTCCCAGTCCCGAGGAAGCCTGTGAGGAACCTCTCTGTCAGGGGGTTCTTTCTAGTGTTTAACCGAAAACTCTTTTGATTTAATTTCAATCCGTTGGTTCTGGTCCGACCTTCTGGGGCAACAGAAAACACCTCTGCACTATCCTTTCGTCAGGCGCACACCCAGGGAAGGAAACATGACCACTGCAGCTGCAGCATTCTTATGCTTCTGTAGCTCACTCTGCAGAGATAACCCTGCTAGACTGCTCAAGATCCCCCCCCCCCCCCGCGGGACAGGTCTCAGGTGGAGGGGCTGGGCAAGGCACCAACCGTTTGCCAGGCAGAGGAATGCAGACACTGGGGCAGCAACAAGAGAACGAATAACTTCATAAAAGGTGTTAAAGGTGTTATCTACCCAGTAGATAAAAATATTATATTATAAAGGTTTGGAAAGCCTTAAATTTCCTGGTGGCAGCCGTATACCCAGTTGAACAAAACATAAAGAACAATTTTAAAGTAAAACCAGACCTCCCCAGTTAAGGGGTCGTCACAACTGGGTTCTGGACGCATTGCAGTGATCAGCTCTAGTTTATTTAGTGATTTCAGGAACACAACAAGGACACCCAACAGGGTTTGAGCCCTGCTTATAAAGCATGCAAACACCACATCCCACACCCACCCACTCCCTAGGATAGGCTATTTACATTACACTGCTTATCTATAGGTCACTTCCAGGATCCTGGTCAGCTATTGTTCTTGGGGAGCAAACTCACCCAGTTCAAGGTCCACATTCAGAGTTGGCTTAGGCTCAATACATAACAAAACAGATTCTGGACCACCCCCTCCCTCCCCTGTAGCTCTCCTGGCTAACCGGAAGCAGGGGTTTTGTGCCTATCACAAGGGAGATACTGTCAGATAGGCAAGGATAATTAATTCTGGTGTAATTCTGCATAGAACTGGACTGTATGGCAGCTTCCACATCGGGATTTCTCCCCCCACCCCCCGCATGAAGAGGAGGAAGTCCACATGGTTTGCAGTGCAGCTGGGATAAGAAAGTAAGGGAAGGGGGGTGTCCAGACTTCGGAGGGGGGAGGATAATGATTGTTGTTGTGCTGTGCTTTTGCACAGGCATAATGGAGGAAAGAGGAGAGGTGCCTGGGATGGGAGGGGGTGGTGGAAGCAGAATTAGGATGCTTGCCAACCTCCAGGTGGGGCCTGGAGATCTCCTGGTATTACAGCTGAACTGCAGATGACAGAGATCAGTTCTCCTGGAGAAAATGGCTGCTTTGGAAAATGGGCTCTATGGCATTATACCCTGTTGCGGTTCCTCCCCTCCCCAAACTCTGTCCTCTCCAGGCTCCACCCCCAAATCTCCAGGAATTTCCCAACTTGGAGTTGGTAACCCTAAGCTGCAATGAGTAGAGTGAAAATGGGTGTGTGTGCAGACCCTGTGCTCACCCACTCTTGCTGCTGTGCTACTGCTTTCGGAGACTTCCCCCTCCCCCTGACATTTGTCAAGTGGGTGTAAATAACAGGGCCTTCTCTGTAGCAGCACCATGACTGTGAGCTCCTGCCCCAGGGATCTCAACCTTGCCATCTTCACTCCCAGTTTCCTGCACCAAGCTTAACACTGTTTTCTTTTGGAGAGGTCCTCTCCTCTGACATGTGATGCCGCAAGTCTTTTTTTTAATCTGCTCATTGATCTATGGGTTCGGGGCTTTTTGGTTTTTTAAATATTGCTTTACATTACACCATATCTTAAAATCTGCTATAAGCAACCCTGCTGATCCACCTGGATGAAAGGCAGGGTGTAAATGTGTTGAGGATAATAAATGAGGCGTAATTAATGCAAGCGCCAGAGCAGTGGGTGTGTAGTCTCTCCAACCGGGATTGCACTGGGTCATGTTTCTCATCTATGATGTTTAAATTGCTTCTAGGTGGCTGTAGTCTTGCATTTATCTAACCTGGCGTCTGCTATCCAATTAAGGTCTTTTATTATTATTTTTTCCCTTCTGTGTTCCTGGAGCAGCCAAAAGTTTTCCCAAGGACTCTAATTGCATAATGATCCAATATGTTAATCTTTTTCTTGTTGAGATTCCCTTTAGTGAAGGATCCTCTCTCCACTGATGACAGTTCTGCAAGTAAAATTGACTTTGCTTGCAAAGGCAAGGGCCACACCTTGACATTTCAAGGTGCTTGGGGCAGAACTGTACTCCCCATATCACTGTAAAGTTAATAGCCCGTGTCATTAATTCTCTATTTCTTTGGGCACTGGGTAATTAGATTCATTCCCCCGCTCAGCAGGCTCAGCTGACCTTTTGCAATTTTGTTTTAAATTGCTGGTTTCATTTTCTGTTCTCTTCCACTCGGTTTCAGAACCTCTTACAGAGCTTGATACTGCCATCTGCTGCTTAACGATTGAAAAAGATTTTTGCTGCTGCTGATTTAGGGTAGCCGGCTCTGGGAGGGGAAATTCCAGGAGATTTGGGGGTGGAGCCTGAGGAGGGTGGGATTATTTGGGAAGGGGAGGGACCTCAGCAAGGTCGAATGACTGTGGAGTCCACCCTCCTACTCAGCCATCTTATCCGAGGGAACTGATCCCTGCAGTCTAGAGATCTGTAGGCTGATCTTTGTCAACTGGAAGTAGTGACAGACTTCACGTTCCTGGGATCCCAGATCACCGCAGACGGTGACAGCAGCCATGAAATTAAAAGACGCCTGCTCCTTGGGAGGAAAGCGATGGCGAACCTAAACAGCATGATAAAAAGTAGAGACATCACCCTGCCAACAAAAGTCCGCATGGTCAAAGCAATGGTATTCCCAGTAGTCATGTATGGCTGTGAGAGTTGGACTATAAGGAAGGCCGAGCGCCGAAGAATAGATTCTTTTGAACTATGGTGCTGGAGAAGACTCTTGAGAGTCCCTTGGACTGCAAGAAGATCAAATCAGTCAATCCTCAAAGAAATCAACCCTGACTGTTCCCTGGAAGGCCAGATACTGAAACTGAAGCTCAAATACTTTGGCCACCCAATGAGAAGGGAGCACTCACTGGAGAAGACCCTGATGCTCGGAAAGATTGAAGGTCGAAGAAGACGGGGACGGCAAAGGATGAGATGGTTAGACAGTGTCATAGATGCAATGAACATGAAACTAAGCAAACTTCAGAGGACGGCGGAAGACAGGAAGGCCTGGCGTGAACCGGTCCATGGGGTCGCGAATAGTCGGACTCGACTGTGCGACTGAACAAGAACAACTGGTAATTCCTGGAGATCTCCAGGGGCCACCTAGGGGTTGGCAACCCTATGCTGATTTTTTTTTAAATTGGTGTGGTTGGTTTGTTGAAGTGAAACAAGAGGTTCCATATCAATCCTTTCACCAGACTTAGTGGTTGTATACCCTGCATATGTATTGCCCTGGGACTGCATAGTACATTATTTATTTATTTATTTAATTTTTGGATTTATATCCCGCCCTCTCCAAAGGCTCAGGGCGGCTCACAAAGAGGCATAAATGCCAAGGTTAAAACAATATAACTATATAAAGAACAGTATAAAATACAGTATAATACAATTCACTAAAATATCGGTGCTCCAAAAAGTCACTTAAATCGTGAATTCCAAGATGGGGTTCTGGAGTTATTTATACCAGAACAACAGTATATGTCCCAGCAGCACTGTCATCCACCAGGAACGTCTCGCGCCCCCGATAATACCCGCTCAACCGGTGGTCAAAGTGCAGAGACGGAGGAAGCGGTGACGGAATAGTGGTGGCGGTGGCTCCAACTCAAAAGCCTAGCGGAAGAGCTCCGTTTTACAGGCCCTGCGGAATTGCACAAGGTCCCACAGGGCCCGGATCTCTTCTGGGAGCTCGTTCCACCAGGTAGGAGCCACCACCGAAAACGCCCTGGCCCTGGTGACAGCAAATTTGATGTTCCTGGAGCCTGGAATGTCCAGGAGATTTTGACTCCCCCACTGTAGTGCCCTTGGGGGGAACATGCGGGGAAAGGCAGTCCCTTAGGTAAGCCGGACCCTGGCCATATAGAGCTTTAAAGGTAAGAACCAGCACTTTGAAGCAAATCCGGTACACCATTGGCAGCCAGTGCAGCGCTTTCAGCACAGGCCGGATGTGATCCCGTCTAGAGAGACCCATTAACAGCCTGGCTGCAGCATTCTGCACTAGCTGCAGCTTCCGAATTTGCGACAAAGGCAGTCCCATGTAGAGAGCGTTACAGTAGTCTAACCTCGAGGTGACCGTCACATGGATCACCCATCACGGTCGAGGAAAGGGACCAACTGCCGCGCCAGCCGAAGATGGTAAAAGGCTGACTTGGCAGTGGCTGCCACCTGGGCCTCCATCATTAAAGAGGAGTCCAGGAGCACACCCAGACTCCTAACCTCCGACGCTGGCACCAAAGGCACCCCATCGAAGGTCAGGAGAAGGAGCCCCAACCCCGAACCGATCCGAATCAGACCCAGGACCTCCGTCTTTGCCGGGTTTAGTTTCAGCCAACTCAGTCTGAGCCACCCAGCCACGGCCTGTAACGCCCGATGAAGGTCATCCGGGGTGGAGTCTAACTGGCCGCCCAACATCAGATAGAACTGGGTGTCATCTGCATATTGATGACACCCAAGCCCACAACTCCAGGCGATCTGGGCAAGGGGGCGCATGCAAATGTTAAACAACTTTGAGGACAGCACCGCCCCCTCAGGCACCCCGCATTCAACAGGCCACCTCTGGGACCGCTGATCCCCTATCACCACCCTATGTCCCCAGCCTTGGAGAAAAGAGGCAAACCATTGAAGGGCAAGCCCCTGAATCCCCACGTCGGCGTGACGGTGGGCTAGCAACTGGTGGTCGACCGTGTTGAATGCGTCCGACAGTTCTAACCACAACAGTGCTGCCACACTGCCACGATCCAGATGCCTACGGAGGTCGTCAGTCAGAGCGACCAGTACCGTCTCCATCCCATGACCCGGGCGAAAGCCGGACTGAAAGGGATCGAGGACAGAAGCGTCATCCAGAAGGCCCTGTAGCTGTGTCGCCACCGCCCTCTCAATAAGTTTGCCCAAATAGGGCAAATTGGACACCGGCCGATATTTGGCCAATTCGGCCGGGTCCAGAGATGGTTTTTTCAAGAGAGGGCAGACCATTGCTTCCTTGAGTGCCCTAGGGAACTGTCCCTCCAAGAGGGACTTGTTGACAATCTCCCGCAGGGCACCTCGAAACCCCTCGAAACCTGCTTTAATGAGCCAGGAGGGGCACGGATCAAGTTCGCATGTGGTTGGGCGCACAGATACTGTCAACTTCCTCCAGGCTGAGTGGGCTAAAACTCACTAAACCCGGCACCAAAGACGTGCACGGGGCCTCAAGTTCACTCACTGTATCAATTGTGGTGGGGAGGTCACGGCGGAGCGCCAAGACTTTCTCTGCAAAATAGCTCGCAAAAGCCTCACAGCCAATGTCCAATTCCCTAGTGTTTTGCCTGCCCTGTGGCAGAGCTGTCAAAGACCGAATCGTACTAAATAATTGGGTCGGGCGTGAGCTAGCAGATGCAATCATGGTCGCATAGAAATCTCTCTTTGTGGCCTTGACTGCCATCTCATAGGATCTCATAAGCATCCTATAGGATGTTCTTGATGCCTCGTTGCGAGCACGACGCCACCGTCTCTCTAGTTGTCTCAGTTCTTGCTTCAGCTGACGCAGCTCCTGTGTATACCAGGGCGCCCGCCTAAAACGAGTGCGGAGAGGGCACCTGGGAGAGCCAGTCATGCCAGTCCTCCACCAGCTCATCCAACGAACTGCCAGGGGGCCTCGGATTCCGCACAGCCATCTGGAACCGCATAGGGTCCATTTGGCAGCGCAGGCAAGCAAAAATCCGCTCGCCACCTAAACAGGGTCGGGGTGGAACATTCAGACGGGCCTTCAGAGCTTGGTGGTCCGACCACGGCACTGCCTCCGCAGTGATCCGGTCCACCATCACCCCAGCCGCGAAGATCAAATCGAGCGTGTGACCGGCCCGGTGTGTGGGGGCCGTAACACGTTGAGAGAGTCCCAGTGCCGCCATGGACAACACTAGGTCCGTAGCCCGGCTGGAGGCCGCATCCTCGGCATGGACGTTGAAATCACCCAAGACGATCAGCCGAGGGTGCTCCAACGCCCAGCCTGATACGGTCTCCAGCAGGGACGGCAGGCTATTGGCATGATGAAACTCAAATGCTTTCCCCCCCACCCTGACCTGGATACACTAGGCTAACCCAGAATACTACTCTGGTTTTGTCAGCAGTGTTCCCTCTAAATTGAGTTAGTGCGAGGTAGCTCACAGTTTTTTAGCTTCCAGCTCACACATTTTTGTCTTCGCTGGGGAAGAATGGCTCCAGAGCAAACTAATTCATGCAGTAGCCAAATCGCTCGCTCACCACTTTAATGCCGGTAGCTCACAAAGCAGAATTTTTGCTCACAAGACTCCACAGCTTAGAGGGAGGATTGTTTGTCAGCGGGGCTTACTCCCAGGAAAGGAGTGCAGTGTTAACCACTAGGCTGCAGCAACGAATTCCTAACAGGGTTAGGATAATTAAAAGAAAAAAATTAAATGGTATGCCTAACCTGTTTACTTGAAAACCTTAACTTTTTAGTCTCCCCTGCATAATATCATTAGGTTACTGATGCACAATTCCTTATGAATCTTGACAACTACAAATGATATTACTGGCAAACAACATTACGACAGAACTTTTACACTACTGGGCTTTCCTCCTTTGATTTGTGCAGGTAATTCAGTTTTGTGGCTTTAGAAAGCAAGGAGGATGAACAGGAAAGAAGAAGAGATTGGATTTATACCCCACCCTTCACTCAGAGTCTCAGAGCAGTTTACAAACTCCTTTCCCTTCCCTTCCACACAGCAGACACTGCGTGAGGTAGGTGGGGCTGAGAGAGCTCTTCCAACAACTGCCCTTGAGAGAACAGCTCTGACAGAATTATGGCTTTCCCAAAGTCATCCAGCAGCTGCAAGTGGAGGAGTGGGGAATCAAACCTGGTTCTCCCAAATTAGACAAGTGGAGGAGTGGGGAATCAAACCCAATTCTCCCAGATTAGAGTCCGCACACTTAACCACTACACCAAAAGGAAGAGATGGAAACCTTCACTGGCCTCAGTGGAAGAGCCTCCACTTTGCATGCAAAAGGACCTGGATTCAATCCCCGGCATCTCCAGTTAAAAAGGACTGGGCAGTAGATGATGTGAAAGATCCACATCTGAAACCGTGGTGAGTAGCTGCCGGTCAGAGCAGACCATATTGACCTTGATGGACAGAAGATCTGATTCAGTATAAGGTGGCTTCCTTGTATGTTTATCTGTGTGTGTTCAGATATGTCTGTTCCCCCCAGCACCCGGTTTCTGACACTGGCTTGGCAAGCCAGCCTTTATACCTTACACAGTTTTGAATGTGTACACATTATTTGCTTCAGCAAAATCATGAAATATCAATATTCCACGACCACGAGGTAAGATGTGAACTATGAACCAAAAATATCCCTAGAGGTCTCTCCTGGGATAACCCTGCAGTGTCTCCTCTCAGTGGTACAGGAAGGTTAGCAGTTACACCTGGGTCACAAGATGGCAGCACTATGCTACTATATGAGGGAAACGGGAAGGCTTCAAGCTGATCTTTATGTCAAATGGGAAAGGTCTAGTGGTGGTGGGATGGGAGGCCAGCCTACCTCATTTCTTTCCCAAGCTGATGAATGGGCCTTTTGATCTGGTCTCTGTCCACTGTCTGGAGCATCAAGGCCTTGAGAAGTCATATTCCTTCTTTAAAGGTGGTAATCTGCCTTGAGGTATTGGCATGTGACATCTAAGGTAAAAGGAGAATCCCCATGAGCAGGGCTCTAGTCGGGGGGGGAGCTCTCAGGTACGGAGCTCCGGAAGAGAACCTCTAGGAAGCGGGGCGGTCACGTGGTGAAGCCCCGCCCCCTTCTTTACCCCGCCCTCTGCTTCGATCCTCATTCCGTTTGGGAATGAGGATGAAGCAGGAGGGTAAGTAGCCGGGCCTTCTGACACACTTCCGGTGATGTCAGGGGGTGTGGCCTTCTGTCACTTCCGGTGATGTCAGGGGGTGTGGCATATGCAAATAAGTTATGCTAATGAGTTATGCTAATGAGCTCCGGCAGCTCTTTTTCTACAACAAGACCCCTGCCCATGAGTATGCAAGGCCAGCTTCTCTAAGGAACAAGCTACACATTACAGTGGCCACAGGTTCAACCCGTGGCCACTGATGCTACTTTAAAGAGTTTGACCATTGATCTGGATTAGAGGTTGGGTAACTTTGGAAAATATAAGGTTGTTAAAAATAGAAGGCTATGATTTATTAATGGGGTGGCATGCTTTCCTATGATATGACAAGTATGAGATACATAAATATTTTAATCAACACCTCCTTAGAAGGCCGTTACTGAAAACATGGCAAGAGGTTAAGAAGCTACATTATACAAAAATGCCAAAGTGGGTATCGCCTTTGGAAGCGTTTATAAAACCCACTTTAAATATGAAATATCCCTTATGGAGATATGAAGATTTGCTGGATAACTATAACAACTTAAAATCAACCGCTGAATCACAAGAACAAAATACAAACCTTACATGGTGGGAGAGATTACAATTGGAAACAAGAATTAAAAAGGATAAAAAGAATGGGTTTTATGAGAAATTAACGTATTTAGATAAAATGTGGGGGGCTACAGAGGAAAAATTAATGAAAAATTGTATGCTTTTTTGTTAGAAACAATGATGCAAGATGAGATAGTTAAGGCAACAATGGTGAGTTGGGCACAGAATATAGGCTATAACATAGATTTAGACCAATGGGCAAGAATTTGGAAAATCAACATAAAAATTACCAGAGCAACATCTGATAAGGAAAATTTATACATAACGTTCCACAGATGGCATATGTCACCAGACAGATTAGCGAAATGCTACCCAAATATGTCCAGTCGTTGCTGGAAATGTAAACAAAATCTGGGAACGTACTTCCATATGTGGTGGACATGCGCTAAAGCAAAGAAATATTGGTTGTCACTACAGAAAATGATACAAGAAATAATAGACATAAAAATACTGTTTAAACCAGAAGTATTTTTATTGAATGTAATTTCAGAGAGATATAAAAAAGCAGACATATACGATAATACATATATTAACAACAACTAATGTTTGCCAAATATTGGAAAATTGAGGGAATTCCATCAAGGGAGGAACTGATATCAAAACTATTAGAAATGGCTGAAATGGATAAGCTTACGTTGATTTTGCAGGGGGACAGTCAAGAAATATTCGAGGGATCTTGGCTTAGACTGTACAATTGGCTAGAAAAATGATGAATACAATTATTTAATGATTAGCATGGTGAATTGAACGATATGTTATATGGTAGACTCTTTTGATTAAGATATATCAAAGCAACGATGTGCAGTATCTGAAAACACAATAAATATTTTCAAAAAAGTTTTTTTTAAAGTTTGACCATTAAAAAATGCCCCCCAACATGAAGGGAGCCAGGCAATCTTGCCCCTCCCCTTTCAGTTACCAATTGGCCAGACCAATCATCTCTCCCCCAGTGTTGTGGGCGCTACAGGATCAGCCTGTCAATATATTTTTTAAATGGTCAGATTCTTCTTAAAGTGGCCATGGGTCAAACATGTAGTTTTGCCCTCTGGATGGTGGTAATTTCATTGAAAAGTAAAGGAATTTTAGAATACTTGAATAGTGCTGTCCTTGTATCTAAGTTCAGCTCCTGGTTTAGTATTTCTAAGGAAAGTTTCTTTCGTTTTAGTCATCCCAAAAGTGAGAGCTTGTGTCTCTCTACCCAGTCTTACTTGATTACCACATGAAGCATATTTTATGGCTTTTTCTATCAAGAAAGAGGGTTGCTCGAGCAAGTATAAAATTAGTTTCTGTTTGAGGATGCCTTCAAGATCTTGCCGCTCTGCTCCCAGGGGTGGCTGTATTGATTCTAGAACCCTGGGCAAAAGTAAATGATGCCCCTCCCCTTCTCCATACCCAACCCACTCTGAAAAAGAAGAAAACGCATCCCATTTTGACAATGTGTGTCCCTTTAAAAATGCACTGCAGTTTGCAGTTGACTTTAGTCTGTTTTCCATAAGCATAGTCTATTACCCACACCAGCCAATTCCCCAGGCTGCCCCATAGGTGAGACCGCTCCTGTCTGCTCCATCTGGGAAGCCACAGAAGTATTGATTGGCCTGCCTCTCCCTGTATTTCCAGATCATCTGACTGTCTTCCCCTCCATCTCTTCTTCTTTACTATGGCTTTTAATTTGGTTTAAACTTTGACAGCCATATTAGCGTCTTTTCCACTCCATTAATATTTTCTGCCATATTATCTAGCATTGTTTAAATGAGAGATACATGTAAGGTGATTTTTGCTCGGCATCCTCTCTTATTACTTAATGTGTGCCATAATTTTGGCAGCACTTGCATGTATGCAGACCAGGCTGTTCTTGGGTCTTTTGGGAACTGAAAGCAGTCACTTCCATTGGGGGTCTTAAGGAATAATTTATTTGGAAAGTCTTTTCTCTGTGCAAGACCCTTGAAAGTCACTGCTAGGTGGAGTAGAGGATATGGAACTAGATGGAGGACACAATATAAAGCAGCTTAATATATCCACATTCTCCCAACTTAAAACAGCAGGTTGGATCCAGTGATTCCCTTCTGCTAAAACTTCCTTTGATAGTGAGACTTCCTTCAGTGGGGGAAATGCAAAAGCACTTCCTTTGAAGATGCCATGCTGTTCACATCTTGGTTGCCATATTAGGCAACCATTGGAGGAAATCCCAGAGGAAGATTTAGAGCGGTGATCCCCAACACAGCGCACATTGGTGCCATAGCGCCCACTTATGTATTTCCTAATGTCCATTTCCTCCTTCTTCTCTAAAGCTTCTGTCCCTCAAAACACCATTCCTGGCTTAAGTCCTTCTGAATAACCCAGGAGATGTCACCTTTGTATTTGCAAGAAGCACCCATTCAGAAACAGCTGCCTCCATCACAGAAGAACACTTGGAATCTCCCAGTGTTTTGTGATTAGCTCCAGCTCCCAGGGCAGCCATTTTGTGGCTTGCCATGCCCCTCATGGCAGCCATTTTGTGATGGTGCCCACTACCTGCTCTCATGAATCCAAAAGTACCCTGAAGTATAACGGCAGTGGAGACCCCTGATTTAGAGGAAGGGAATCATTGGATATAACACTTGACACAGCCTCAGTCCTAGGACTGTTTACTTAACTTTTACAGCCAAATGTTTTTCAACCCTAGTGCTGGGACAGAGAACAGAATTATCTGCTCTGGGGGAAAACATAATTTGCAAGAGGAGTACAAAGAAACACTGTCACTCCTACTCTTGAAAAGAGACTGTATTATATGTGGATAAAGTCAATTACAAAAATACTCAACTAAAACAGTCTAGCAAATATTTGCAGAGAAGGTGTGAAGGCTCTGAGCTAAGCTGCTTCTCTATTTTAATTTCTCTCTCAGTATGAACCTGAAAACACCCAGCCATTGATTAGAAAAACCAAGTTACATAACCAGGATATATTTTCCCAAAGAATACTAAACCACAGGTATGTGAGGTTAGAATGCAAAATTACATAATTAGACTGTCACAGAAGTAAAAAGAAAAAGAACAGAAAAAGAAAGTCACGGCACCTCTAAATGCCTGTGGGTCACAGAAAGACACAGGTAATTTTTGCACAAGTTATCTGCCCCAAGTTGAATGCTTTTGGGAAGTGAAGTTTTCCCCCCCAGCTTCTTCACAGCACTGGCTTTTCTCCAATCTTTCTCAAACCACAATCTTTCTCAAACCAGGCACTCCTGTCTTCCACTGTCGTCCGGAGTTTGTTCAATACTTATCTCAATATCTCACTACATGTGCTATATACTTATCCACTATATGGATTACTATGTGCATTGTGCCTTTGCATCTCGTGTTCCTTCTTTGCATCTCGTGTTCCTTCTTTGCCAGTGACTGGGATATAAGGACTCAGAAATCTCCATTCCAGCTTATATCTGATGAAGGGAGCTTTGACTTTGGAAAGCTCGTACCCCCAAAAATCTAGTTGGTCTCTAAAATGCTACTGGACTCAGATCTAGCTGTTCTACTGCGGACCAACATGGCTACCCTCAGAATGGTGTAGTTCATTGCTGGACTAGGCATGGGGAGTCCCAGGTTCAAATCTCCATCTGCCATGCATGACCATTCATAGGATAACCTAGGACCACTGAATGGTCATCTGTGTGTACTGAGGGGGCTGCGCCATAGCTCAGTGGTACAACATCTGCCTGGCAAGTAGAAGGCCCTGGTTTTAAGCCCCAAGATCTCCAATTTAGAAAGACTCAGGTCATAGTGATATGGAAGACCTCAGCCAGAGGCCATGGAGAGCCACCACCAGTCAAAGAAGACTGTACTAACCGTGACAGACCCAGAGGTCCAACTCCCCATGTGGCATCTTTCATGTGTACTTCCTCACCAGGGTGTTGTGAGGATAACTTGTAGGAGAGGGGAAAACCATGTAACAATAATGAAGGAGAGGGAAGGATTCCTGTTGGCAACAGAACGTGTCCCTGTGCTCTTCCCTCTCCTCCAAATACTGAATTTTGCATACAGTATTTTTCCACACACAAGAAGGCCACACAAATAGTAGCTCCCTTCAGTGTGTGGTGGGAAGTGCCCTCAAGGCGCAGCCGCCGATCTATGGCGACCCCCCCAAAGATGTTCAGAGGTGGTTTGCCAAATGCCTGCCTCTTAGCGACCTTGGTATTCTTCGGTGGTCTGCCTCCCATCCAAATACTGACCAGGGCCGAACTGTGCTTGGCTTCTGAGCTAGCCTGGGCAATGTGTAGCCAGCCACACCGACATTCCATAATCAAACCATAAACACGAGGACAAAAGGGAGAGGTTAATGTTCCCTCTAAGCTGTGGAGTCTTGTGAGCAAAAATTCTACTTTGTGAGCTGCTGGCCTTAAAGTTGTGAGCGAGTGATTTGGCTCCTGCATAAATTAGTTTGCTCTGGAGCAATGTTCCCTCTAAGCTGTGGAGTCTTGTGAGCAAAATTTCTACTTTGTGAGCTGCTGGCATTAAAGTTGTGAGCGAAGGATTTGGCTACTGCATAAATTAGCTTGCTCTGGAGTCATCCTCCCTGAGCGAAGAAGAAAATCTGTGAGCTGGAGGCTAAAATTCTGTGAGCTAGCTCACACTAACTCAGCTTAGAGGGAACACTGCCCTGGAGCCATCTTTCCTGAGCTAAGAGAAAAATGTGTGAGCCGGAGGCTAAAAAATTGTGAGCTAGCTCACACCAACTCAGCTTAGAGGGATGGGGGGAGCGGCCGGGGGGGGGGGGGGAGCGACGTAAATGTGGAGCCAAGGCCAAACAAAGGCTGATTCTCAAGCTGTCCTGGGTTCATCTTCCCTCCCGCGGTTCAGAAGAGGAAAGTGAGACAGGGGTTTGGAGAAAGAAGCACACTGTTCCATCGCGGCTCTTTTGGCCGCCCAGAAACCCCGACTGTGGGTGGGGACGCAGGCTGGGCTCGGGCCCGCCCCCCGGCCCGCCTCTCCCAACGCCCGTGGCTGATGCAACGTGGCTAAAAAGCAGAAGAGCGGGGCACGCGGTGGGCGCAAGCAGGTAGGGCGGCTCGGGGAGCAGAAATTGGGGGGGGGGTATCATATGGGGAGGGAATCGGACGGGGAAGAGGGGGGCGAAGAGTCGGACCGGGAAGGGTCCAAGGCGGGAATGAGCCGGGGGGGGGGACGTCCTCTCCCCCTGCTCTGGTGAGGAGAGGAAGAAGCCAGAAGGGCGGCTGGGGGGCAATGCGAGGTCCCGATTCGGAGACAGAGACCGTGTGAGGTTGTCGTTTTCTCCCCTCCCTTACCTTGAGTAGGTACCCCCCCCCCCTCTCAGCCGAGGAGCATGCTGTGCCTGCCTGTCATGCAGCTGTCGCCTTTTTTTTAATAGGAAAGAGGCCGGATCCTTGCCATAAAAAGAATTAAACAGGAGTCCTGCCAGGGGAAAAGCAGCCGAGTGGCGATCAGGGGTCACACGGAAAGCCAGGTTAGGGAGATCTGGGCTTGGACTGGACCCTGGTGGCTGTTCGCGGTGCACTGGTGTTTGTGCGAGTGCCCAAAGGCTTGATTTCCCCAGAGCATGTCCAAAGTGTCCAGTGTCTGATCAGGGTTAGCTGCTGCACCGCAAGGGCTGGAGGACAGGGCGGCTCAGACCGGACAATGCCTTCCAGAAAGGGTTGGTTCCCCGGGCACCTGTTTGTGTACAAGTTAATCTCTGTGTACGGAATGGAGTTTTTGTAGCCAGAACACAAGACCTGACGGTTTAAGGTGCAGGGGAAGGGCTGGTGTTTGGTAGGTTTGAGTCCGGATCTGTGAACATATGGGAGTTTGGTAGCTTTGAGCCCGGATCTGTGAACATATGGGAGTAAGGACCTTATCTACCCTATGCAGCTAAACGGAAGAATAGAAACCAGAGTGGTGGAGTGAATTGTCCCACTTTGGACAGCAGGTGAAATAATGGGGGTGGGAAGTGCTGTCAACTTGCAGCCGACATGTGGGGACCCTGTGGGGCTGAGGTGTCAAACTCATTTGTTACGAGGGCTGGATCTGATGTAATATCACTCTGTCGGGCCGGGCCACATGTGCCACAAAACGTAATGCCAGGTACCAGAGATAGAAACTGTGTAAAGGACAGCAGCTGGTAGGCTCTGAGCAGGTGGATCCTCGTTGCAAGGCCCCATGGGCTGGGAGGGGGGTGCAGAGGAAAACCTCCATGGTTTTGTGTTCTTCTGCTGTGCTGAAGCCACTCCCTTCCCAGCACTCCCTTCCTTGCATTAGTTGCTTGTGGGGCACATAAGAGCCCTGGGCAGTGTTCCCTCTAAGCTGAGTTAGTGTGAGCTAGCTCACGGTTTTTTAGCCTCCGGCTCACACATTTTTGTCTCAGCTCAGGAAGGAGGGCTCCAGAGCAAGCTAATTTATGCAGTAGCCAAATCGCTTGCTCACAACTTTAATGCCAGTAGCTCACAAAGTAGAATTTTTGCTCACAAGACTCCACAGCTTAGAGGGAACATTGACCCTGGGCGGGCCAGATCCGGCCCCCACGCCTTGTGTTTGACACCCCCCTGCTGTCGGGTCTTTCAGGCTTTTGCCATTTCCTGCCACTGCATAGCAGCCCTGAACTTCCTTGGTGGTCTCCTATCCAAGCACTAACGAGGGCTGACCCTGCTCAGCTTCCAAATTCGGATGCGATCCAGCTAGCCTGTAAGGGCAGCTGAAACAATACCTTTTCAAAATGCTTTCCGTCGGGGGGGGGGGAAATCACTGCAAGCAGAAAATTAGCTCATCTAGGAGAAAGACGGCAAAGGATGAGATGGTTAGACAGTGTCATAGATGCAACGAACATGAAATTGAGCCAACTTCAGAGGACGGCGGAAGACAGGAGGGCCTGGCGGGAGCTGGTCCATGGAGTCGCGAAGAGTCGGACTCGACTGTGCGACTGAAGAACAACAACAGGAGAAAGCTGCCAAGCCAGCCTACTTCCTCCATGATGTAGTCGTTCACCTCAAGGTGCTAGTTTAATGATCGCATGGAGTTGAGTACAGGGGCGCCCTAAAAATGTGACTCCTCATCTGCAATCTGAATCGGGGCACTCCATGTATGTTCTGTGCTTCTGGGTTTGTTTTTATTTGTGGTTTGTAATGTATGTTTTTATTGGCTGGGGTTTTTAATGGTTTGTTTTTATGACTTTATCTTGTTTCATTTTTGTGAGTTGCCTTGAAGAGTCAGCTTATAGTTCCTTTAAACAAAAAGAAATACATTTGACCAGCTCAGCGTTGGACCAGCTAGTTAATTTCTCGTTAATTCCAGTTCACCTGGAGAAAATGGCTGCTTTGGAAGCTGGATTCTTTGGTATTATTCCATATTGATGTCCCTTTCCTCCCCAAACTCCGCCCTCCTCAGGTTCCACCCCCCAAAATCTCCTGGTATTTCCCAACATGGAGCTGGCACTCTAGTTCCAGCTCCTGCCAACCTAGCAGTTCGAAAGCAAGAAATTGCAAGTAGATAAATAGGTACCACTTTGGTGGGAAGGTAACAGCGTTCCGTGTGCCTTGGTGTTTAGTCATGCCGGCCACATGACCACGGAAACGTCTTCAGACAGCGCTGGCTCTTCGGCTTTGAAACGGAGATGAGCACCGCAACCCTAGAGTCGGACTCGACTGGCTTTCGAGCAAGGGAACCTTTACCTTTACCTATGTCTACAGTACGCCTACCTTGTCTTTAAAAGCATTCCACTAATTCAAAAAACGGAAACCCCCCCCCAATTCCCCCCTTTCCTCCCAGGCCTTCTCATCTCTGTCCCCTTATGCTCCACAATCTGATTAGGCATTTCTACTTTGGCATTATGGCTGCATCTACCCTGTTGTTGGATATTGCACCATCGTTGTGCAACAGCAATCATATGTAATGAGGTTGTCTTGTCCACACAGGAAAATCCAGTTGTAAATAACCGTGATAATGTAGCAGTAGCACAGTTTCCAGAGGTTTGTGGATGTAGCTTGTGTCTGAACTGCCTCATGCTTTGGTTTTTACTTTCCTTGCAAATTAGGTTTCCCAAATGGTTCGGTCCTGGTTTGGAATTCTGGCCTTTAAAAGAAAAGGCAAACTGTGGTTTGCTGCACAGGCAAATTTATGCATCGGGCCTGATTTAAAAGGGAGGGAAGGATCTCCCTGTTCAGCTTTGCATGGTCTCATTCAAACTGTCCGTAGCAGCTATGTGTGTTTAGCCAACACAGTACCCATGGATCTCTGGCACGCACATTAAGCACACAGAACTGCTGGCCCAGGTGGCAGCACAGTTTAAAGAAGAAGCTGAGCTTGTGCACAGTTGCACAGGGAAGATTGTGCCTGGGCCATAAGGAGCTGTATACAAGAAGAGAAGCATGTGACCCTGAGGATCCCTCATACTAATTTCATGTAATAGCAGACTGTTACATCTGAACTATGCCTGTGCTGTTTGTGTACGTGGAAGGGGGAGAGACTGTGGGCGAGAGCAAATGCGCTGTTCCCACACTGCACCAGTATTTAAACCCCAGTGCCGTTGTGGCTTGTGGTTTAGGGTGGGGTAGCTTCAGTTTTTAGGGAGTAGCAGAGGATGGGAGTTGAAGATAGGAAGACTATTTCCACAATGCAGAAGAAAACTTGCCCCAAGGGCCCCTGAGTTGGAGTGTGGGGGTAACAGCTGGGAGGACGTGCCGTGTTTCCCATACAGTATTTTCCCACATAGGTAAGCTTCAGTGAATCCAGGAATTTGTTGCTCTGTGCAGCCATTTTGTAGTTGTACTGTGGAACACCAGACGTTACATTTTTAGTGTGTATAATGCAGATCTAGCCAAGAAATATAGTCTGCGGCGCAGGCAGCCCTAAGAGCATAACTGATTTTCACATCCTAAAATCTGCGCACATTTTAAATCATGCCTCTGCTTGGAGGGCCGTGTTTCCTACTGAAGTGCTGCCAGCTGCGTTTCTGCCCGGTTGTTCATCTGTCCTTGTAAGTTAAATGTGTAGAAGGTGGCTTGGTAGATGGCTTCTGGTTCGGTTTTGTTCACGCCTGTGTGTAACTGCTTTGACAAAGGCCATGCCGTGTACTGAAAAATTAATGAGTACGTAATATATACCAGGGGTGGCCAAACTGTGACTCAGGAGCCACATGTGCCTCTTTCACACATATTGTGTGGCTCCCTCCCAGCAAGCCAGCTGGGCAAGCGAAGGGGAGGCATACCTCCCCGCCCTGATCAGTCCTTCCTTCCCCAGCCAGCTCCCCTTCCTGTGTAGGCTTGGGGGGGGGGGGGGGGGAGAGAAAGAAAGCAACTTTAACTTTAAATGCATTCTCAAAGCCCCCCCCCTGCAAAGATCACTGGACAAATAAATATCATTATCAATATCTATTTTTATCCCTTTTGTTTTTTATTTTTGGCAGCCTAATTTAATGTTAATAAAAAGCAAATCTGCATATTTTTCAATAGAAACGTGTGTGTAATATTTGTTCATGGCATGCGGGTCTCAACGTTTGACGTTTCTTCTGTGTGGCTCTTACGTTAAGCAAGTTTGGCCACTCCTGATATATATCTTGGGAGGGAAGACTGCAGAGTGTAGCTCTCAGAAGCTAAGCAGGGTCAGTACTTGGAAGGGAGAACACCAAGGAATGCTCCGCAGAGGAAGGCAATGGCAAACCTCTGCTTCTCACTTGCCTTGAAAGCCCCTTGCTGGAGTCAGCCATAAGTTGGCTGTGACTTGACAGCTGTTTGCACACACACACGCAATATGTACTTTCAACACACACACACACACACACACACACACAATATGTACTTTCTGATATGCCTGAAATAAGCACTGTACTGTGACCGTGTGTGCACCACATTGCAGGGGGTGGATTGTGTTCTTTTTCCTTCTGTTTAAAAAAGTCACGTTTCTTGCACATTTACAGGAGACTGTCAGTACACGTGGTACACTCACTCCATTGTTTCACATGCAATTCGTCGTTGTTACCTGACGAAACTCTGGGCTTGCATGCTTCCCCACCCGTGTCCCGTGTGCCTAGATGCAATTAATTATTTCCTTCTTTTTTTTTGCACAAACTGTAACTTGCTGTTAGATCAGAACTGGCAAGCCAGGGTTTGTGCTGGCCCTCCAAACCAGGATTACAAGCCACAGTTTGTGGGAGGAAATAGTGGTAGATTGCTGTTTTGCTCATAAAAGATGCCAGGTTCAGTACTCAGCATCTCTTGGTGAAAGCTCTCAGCAGGTTTGGGAGAAACGGAGCAAATAGCAGTCTCTCCCCCTCCCCAGACATTTTGGGGAGAAGGCTGAAGGCCATTCTCCATGTGTACTGTGGTTCTTATCCAGATTTGGGGCCCATGCACCTGGGAACTGAGTCCTCAGCACAGAACTCTAAAGCATGTGTGGACCACACAGGCCCAGGGAAAAGCCTAGTGTGTAGTTAGGCCCTTTACAAGACAGGATAAATGGATGATTACCTTGCAAAAAGAGCTGAATCGTACTGGCAAAAATGCTCAGCAAAGCTTAGTTCTTTGGGCAACTTTCAAGCAGATTCTGTGAGCAAAGACGAAAGTCTGGGGCCCATGCACCTGGGAACTGAGTCCTCAGCACAGAACTCTAAAGCATGTGTGGACCACACAGGCCCAGGGAAAAGCCTAGTGTGTAGTTAGGCCCTTTACAAGACAGGATAAATGGATGATTACCTTGCAAAAAGAGCTGAATCGTATTGGCAAAAATGCTCAGCAAAGGTTAGTCCTTGGGCAACTTTCAAGCAGATTCTGTGAGCAAAGACGAAAGACCCACACAGATCCCTGGTGCTTTATTGGGAGCAGAACTGCCCCTGAGGAAACTTGAGTGAAAGTGAAGCCAATCAGAAAAAAGGCTGAGTCCAGAAACTGAGTTTCAAAGGGCTGGGAGGGAGGGATCCCTAAAATTGGATCTTTCCTCAGTCAGCAAGCCTGTGGCCTTTTGTGGCTTTATTACACACATTTTTTCAGCTTCCTCTTTAAGCAGCTCTTCAAGGCCACTTTGATAGGACGGCAGCTCCTGTGCCAGGCTGGAGGTCACATTGTAATGTAATGCTGAAGGTCTGGGATAGAGCTGTGAAACGTGAGGTGATAGGAGTAAAGGTAAAGGTTCACTTGCTCGAAAGCCAGTCGAGTCCGACTCTAGGGTTGCGGTGCTCATCTCCGTTTCAAAGCCGAAGAGCCAGCGCTGTCCGAAGACGTTTCCGTAGTCATGTGGCCAGCATGACTAAACACCAAGGTGCACGGAACGCTGTTACCTTCCCACTGAAGTGGTACCTATTTATCTACTTGCAATTTCTTGCTTTCGAACTGCTAGGTTGGCAGGAGCTGGAACTAGAGACGGGAGCTCACTCCGTCATGCGGCAACTCGGGTCTCGAACTGCTGAACTACTGACCTTCCACAGCCTGCAGTTCAGCATCTTAACCACTTGAGCCACCGCAGCTCAGTATTTTCCCAGCAGTTCTGCGTGAGGAGTAGTACTTTAGATCAGGAATCTATGAAACCACCTTATACCAGGACAGGCTCTTGGTCTGTCCGCCTCTCAGGATTGCCTAGGCCGGGGGCCTGCAGCCTTATATAATTAAAGATCCAAGCTGCATCCAAGTTCAGAATGAGAGGTCAGCGAAGAGCCGGTCTAAGAAAGGACAGTCTGCGTAACTGAAACAGTACGACTTAACATTATTGGTAATTGACATGTTAATAAATAGTCTATTGAGTGTCTGTTGTGAGGAGGAGGAAGAAGAAGAAGAAGACTCAGAGCGGCTTACAAACTCCTTTCCCTTCCCCTCCCCACAACAGACACCCTGGGAGGCAGGCGGGGCTGAGAGAGCTCTGACAGAAACTGCTCTTTTTCAAGAACAGCTCTTATCAGAACTACGGCTTGCCCAAGGTCATCCAGCCAGGTGCAAGTGGAGGAGTGGGGAATCAAACCCGGTTCTCCCAGATTAGAGTCCGCGCACTTAACCGCTACACCAAACTGTCTCCCAGGTAAGCTGTGGGAGCCATTTTGTGGCTGGCTCCTTCTCTTCCTGTGGCAGCCATTTTGTAGTTGTGCTTACAATAACTGTGTCAGAATTTCAAAGGTACCACCGCCCCCAAAATGGTTGGTCACCCACGTAGTAAACACTAGGGTTGCCAAGTCGTTTATACTCACCGGCGGGGGACTGTCCCTGGGCTCCGGGAG
>NW_015170896.1:475196-479577 GCF_001447785.1 Gekko japonicus | reverse complement strand
CATCCAGCCAGGTGCAAGTGGAGGAGTGGGGAACCAAACCCGGTTCTCCCAGATTAGAGTCCGCGCATTTAACCGCTACACCAAACTGTGGTAGCCATTTTGTGGCTGGCTCCTTCTCTTCCTGTGGCAACCATTTTGTAGTTGTGCTCACAATAACTATGTCAGAATCTCAAAGGTACCACCGGGCCCAAAATGGTTGGGCACCCACGTAGTAAACACACACAGGAGCACCCTGTGCAGTAGTTTTGGTGCAGTGGCATACTCTGTTCCGCACCCAGCCACATTTAGGTTTAGAGCCATAGGCTGGAGACTCCTGGTTTAGCGTGTCTGCTGTTGGCTCTGCAGGTTCTTAGTCAGAGAAAGGTCTTTCCCCTCGGCTGATTGAGGCACTTTCCAATGGAGATGCCAAGGACCCAACCCAACTTCCTTTTTTGCAAACTATGCTCTCTACCAAATCATTAATGAACAAGTTAAAAAGCAGTGGACCAAGTACTGATCCCTGTGGTACCCCACTGCTTACCACCCTCCACTGAGAAAATTGCCCACCTACACTCACTCTCTGTTTTCTATGAACTAGCCAGTTTTTGATCCATAAAAGGACTTGTCCTTCTATCCCATGATTTTTGAGCTTACTTATGAGCCTTTGATGAGGAACTTTATCAAAAGCTTTCTGGAAGTCAAGGTAAATAATATCTATTGGATCCCCCTTGTCCACATGTTTGTTCACCCCCTCAAAGAACATTAACAGGTTAGTGAGACAAGATCTTCCCTTACAGAACCCATGTTGAGTCTGCCTCAATAGGTTTTGTTCATCTATGTGCCTACTAATTCTTTCCTTAATAATGGTTTCCACCAATTTACCCGGTATCGACGTCAGACTGACTGGCCTGTAATTTCCCGGATCTCCTCTGGAACCCTTTTTAAAGATGGGAGTGACATTAGCTACCTTCCAATCCTCAGGAATGGAGGCAGATTTTAAGGAAAGATTACATATCTTTGTCAGGAGATCTACAAGTTCACATTTGAGTTCTTTCAGAACTCTCGGATGTCAGGAGATCTACAAGTTCTATCTTTGTCAGGAGATCTACAAGTTCACATTTGAGTTCTTTCAGGACTCTCAGGATTGACTAGGCCGGGGGTCTGCAGCCTTATATAATTAAAGATCCAAGCTGCATCCAAGTTCAGATTGAGAGGTCAGCGAAGAGCCAGTCTAAGAAAGGACAGTCTGCGGCACTGAAACAGTATGACTTAACATTATTAGTAATTGACATGTTAATAAATAGTCTATTGAGTTTCCATAGCCTGCATGCTGGCTGTTGTGAGTCCTGTATTAGGAAGTAGCACACACATCGTTTCACAGGAAGTAATAAACCAGGGGTCCTCAACGTGGTGACCATGGGCACCATAATGCCTGCCAAAATCTTTCCTGGCACCCTTCAAGTACTTTTAAAAAGTGGGTGGGGTTCTTGCCCAGCAAGGCTTCTGATTGGCCATTGGCGGTTTGGTTGGCTGTACAGGTTTTTAGAAACATTGCTTGGGCCGCTGCTGCCACCACAGCACAAGGATCTTCACTATGTGGAGGAGGAGGAGGAGGAAGAAGAAGACGACTCAGAGCGGCTTACAAACTCCTTTCCCTTTCCCTCCCCACAACAGACACCCTGTGAGGTAGGTGGGGCTGAGAGAGCTCTGACAGAAACTGCTCTTTTTCAAGAACAGCTCTTATCAAAACTACGGCTTCCCCAAGGCCATCCAGCCAGGTGCAAGTGGAGGAGTGGGGAACCAAACCCGGTTCTCCCAGATTAGAGTCCGCGCATTTAACCAGGAGGAGGAGGAGGAGGAGGAGGAGGAGATTGGATTTATACCCCGCCCTTCACTACCCAAAGGAGTCTTAGAGCGGCTTACAAACTCCTTTCCCTTTCCCTCCCCACAACAGACACCCTGTGAGGTAGGTGGGGCTGAGAGAGCTCTGACAGAAACTGCTCTTTTTCAAGAACAGCTCTTATCAAAACTACGGCTTCCCCAAGGCCATCCAGCCAGGTGCAAGTGGAGGAGTGGGGAACCAAACCCGGTTCTCCCAGATTAGAGTCCGCGCATTTAACCGCTACACCAAACTGTGGTAGCCATTTTGTGGCTGGCTCCTTCTCTTCCTGTGGCAACCATTTTGTAGTTGTGCTCACAATAACTATGTCAGAATCTCAAAGGTACCACCGGGCCCAAAATGGTTGGGCACCCACGTAGTAAACACACACAGGAGCACCCTGTGCAGTAGTTTTGGTGCAGTGGCATACTCTGTTCCGCACCCAGCCACATTTAGGTTTAGAGCCATAGGCTGGAGACTCCTGGTTTAGCGTGTCTGCTGTTGGCTCTGCAGGTTCTTGGTCAGAGAACTCGGCTGCTTGAGGCACTTTCCAATGGAGATGCCAAGGACCCAACCCAGGACTTCCTTTTTTGCAAACTATGCACTCTACCAATTACCACAACCCCCTCCCCCAGCCCTCTGCTCAAGTCATGGTCAGACCCCCCGCTGTTTTAAAGTAAAGCAGGATCATAAGAACATAAGAGACACCAATGTTGGATCAGGCCAAAGGCCCATCCAGTCCAACACTCTGTGTCACACAGTGGCCAGCAATACCAGGTGCCATCAGGAGGTCCACCAGTGGGGCCAGGACATTAGAAGCCCTCCCACTGTTGACCTCCCCCCAAGCACCAAGAAGACAGAATCACTTGCCCCAGAGCCCCTATCTATACCTTGTGGCTAATAGCCACTGATGGACCTCTGCTCCATATGCTTTTCTAATTCCCTTTTGAAGCCATCCATGCTTGTAGCCGCCACCACCTCCTTTGGCAGATCCAAGCACAGTTCTGTTGAATTCTGTGTCGTCTGGGCTCCAGTCGTTGTTAACACAGCAAATAGTCTCACGGTGCCCGCAGCCAAGCCCAGGTGTTCAAACATGGGCCCGTGCTGCATATTGGCCCAAAGGACATCTGTCCTACCTTGACCAGGGCCAGAGCTTTTTCTGTCAAAATTAGGGCCCTGCGGGATCTTCTTCAATTTCACAGGAGCTGTAGGACGGAGCTGTTCTGGCAGGCTTTTGACTGAGGCAGCAGGCGTCCGTGTACGGCCTCCCTGATGTTGTTGTCACCCATTGTTGTCACCCACCTACGAAGCCAAATAATATGGTAGGCAACCTCTGACAGCCAGCTGATTCTGTCAGTCTGTGATTATTGTGATGGGCCGGGGTCGTTTCGTAGAAAAAGAGCTAGGGGAACTCATTAGCACAACTCATTAGCATATGCCACACCCCCTGACATCGCCGGAAGTATGTCATGAGGCCACACCCCCTGAATGTGCTCGCCCGCTTCGGGAGAGGGGATCAAAGTGTAATATAAGCCTCCTCCGAGACTTGATCACACCAATCTCAACTCTCTCTTGGGTCTTGATGCCTGCCAGTCATTCCCCCCTGCCTAGGGGAAGCCGCGTTGGACCAAAATACAGTCCAAACTGCTGTAAGGAACACCCATCCACCCTGAGCACTTACAGGGTGCGTCAAATCGCCATTTTACCCCGACCGGAAGCAGAGGGCGGGGCTTCGTCGTGTGCCCCGCCCCCCGCACCTCACCAGGGGGAACTGTGTTCCCCCCCGAAATGACCCCTGGTGATGGGTGGGTGTATAAATACAAATAATAAATAAAAAAAAATTTCTTCTTCAAGGCACAAAATTCTTGCTTGTGCCTTCAGAAGACCCCAGCTCAGGCATGGGCAAATTCCTCAGCCTGGAGACCACATCTGGGTCTCTGTCCACTTTGGAGGACTCTGTTGGACACCCGCTCTTCTCGTTTCTGGTGTTAAAGTAGGCAGCAATCCAGATAGAGTCCCCCTGTACTTAATTTGTAGCACTCACCCCTCAAGGGGTTTAATGTTAGCGCGTTGGAATGCTAGCTGATGCTGCATTGATACCGGCGCTCCCAACTAGTTTAGCAGCTTGCGGTCTGGAAGAAAGGCCCCCATGGAGCAGGGCCAGCTGTGGATCCCAGACCTCAATTTGCCCAACATCACACTAGCTGGTGCTGCGCAGCCTGCTTCAAGCTTTTTACTGTCACTGTGTAACTGTTTTGTACATGTGCCTGAGGGGTTATTTACAAGAATCGGGTGTTGCAATTGTGTGTTCTCTCCCCCCCCCCTTGAATTTTTGTTCTCAGACATTTTTCTGCCTGTGGTCGGAAAAGTCTTGTTCAGAAGAGAGTCATAGAATCCATAGAAGGGACCCATAAGATTGAAGCCAGTTGTCTCGAGATATTGGTTAGATGATTTTTGAAAATATTATGGTTCCCCCCTCCAAGAAAAAAATGACATTGGGGTGTCATTTTTGTAGCAAGTGTA
>NW_015170896.1:473200-473384 GCF_001447785.1 Gekko japonicus | reverse complement strand
CAAGTATAAATGTACAAAAAGAGACTTCCATAAAGAACAACGTGTTTGGTCCTGTTCACATAGAAGCAACCCTGGAGGTGCATATTAAAACTTAGGAGACCTAGCCCATAAAAGTTGAATACCATCATCCTGTTAAGAAACTGGTATGAGACTTCCTATGTTGTTCTTTGTTCCTGAGGAAGGA
>NW_015170896.1:458468-472829 GCF_001447785.1 Gekko japonicus | reverse complement strand
ATGGCTGCTTTGGAGGGTGGACTCTGCAGTATTATACCCTCCCCTCCCCAGGCTCTCCTCCTCCAGCATCTCCAGGAAGTTCCCAACGTGAGCTGGCCACTGTAGGCCCTTTCCAGGCAAGTGAGAAGCAGAGGCGGTTTGCCATTGCCTTCCTCAGCAGAACCGTTCTTGGTGGTCTCCCATCCAAGTACTGGCTCTGCTTAAGATCGGGCTATACGATGCCACTTTCCCTCCCAGTTAAAAGTGGTCTCTGTCCCATAAAAATACTACTTTATGGCCCTGGTCACACGGGCAGGAAAATGCGGGGGAGAAGCGTGGCTGTTTGCCCCAGAGCAAAATAATGCGCGGCTGCGCAATCAGACGTCACGTAGAGTCCCGTAGAGGCAAAGAAGCGGCCTCTCTAGCAAAAGGCTCCGTGGGTTTAACCCCTTCCAGGGCTGCAGAGGAATGCAAACTGTGTCCTCCGTCAGGTCCCCTCCAGGAGGAGCTTCAGCCGGGCGGCCCTCCTGCCACGCCCCCTGCACCGGTGCAGAGAGTTCCTCTCGAGCAGGCCGAGCCGGGGGGGTTACGGAAAAGAGGAGGGGGCTGTGTTGTTTGTTTTTAAACGGAAGTGTGCGCATGCGCCATTGGGTGCTTGTGCGCATCCCACGGAGACTTGGGGGGGAAAACCTTTTAGCGACGGGACATGGGCGGGTGCTGGATGCCCAACCTACAACCGGAAACACAATCAGGCACCCGCCCTTGCCCCGCGGTTTCCGGAAACTAGTACCTCAGAGGTACTCGTTTTTTACCCCGCATCTTCGGCGGGAAGCCTCGGGTTCGCCACGGGAGCTCTACGCTTCCCAGATGTGGCGCTGTGATCGCGCCCGGAAAATCCGCCTACCTTCCGTCTCTGTAGCGTGGCTAATGCTCCGTGTGACCGCAGCCTATGTTTGTTAAATGAGGTAACCAATGGAATCATGTCCATCTGCAAATGTCATAAAGGAGCACCAAGCAACCCGAGAGGAGTCAGGCTGCCCGTGTTTCTGGATGCTTTCATCTGATGAATCGTCTGCCCCATGACTAAGTGGTCCCATACGCCTCTGTACCATTATCTGACCTTTCCGAAGTTCAAAGATTTGTGTTCTGGCTGTGAGTAGAGGATGGGACACCAGATCTACCTAGACCACCTTTGTTTGTTCTCAACTCAGATTTCTTTTTATGCTTCCTTTGCGTTTAGGGAGACCCACTGTTGATGAAGCTCTCCTCCTGTCCTGGGTGAATTTGGGCAGGCCGACCAGAAGCCCCTGCGGGTGGGTAAGTATGTGCCGAACCTTCCGCTGCATGTGCGAATGGGATATCATTTGAGTCAGGGCTTGGCTCCAGTCAAAAATTTTATTAAAGGGGCAAAATAATGGGTCATGGGCAGTGTTCCCTCTAAGCTGAGTTAGTGTGAGCTAGCTCACCGTTTTTTTAGCCTCCGGCTCACACATTTTTGTCTTTGCTCAGGAAAGATGGCTCCAGAACAATCTAATTTATGCAGTAGCCAAATCACTCGCTCACAACTTTAATGCCAGTAGCTCACAAGAGTAGAGTTTTTGCTCACAAGACTCCACAGCTTAGAGGGAACATTGCAACATAGAGCCCTCGAATACAGTCTTGCATCCTGTTCAGTCTTAAAATACTCGCCTAAGAGAACCATCAGGTGCATAGCCTGAAGAGGTAAAGCTATAATGCCTTGCTTAATATTCAGGTGATAAGATCTGATCAATAGACCTTTGCAGAGAGAGAGAGAGAGAGAGCTGCTGGCACTGCCCATAGGCTGGCGCAGACCGTGTTGTGCCAGTGCTGCCCCTTTCCTGAACTCTCCCTTCCCCCCCTGCTCTGGCACTTGTCCTTTCCCTTTTATCTGACCTTGGCTATCCTTGTTCTCTGACGGTCAGGTTGGCCTTGAGTTCCCTGTCCTAGGCACTAACAAGCGCTTGGCACTGCCGCCACAACAAAGAAAAAGCAGAGAACAATGGCTCGCCACTAACACAAAGCCAGATATAACAGTTGGCATTGGAAACTGGCCTTGCCCTCTCTCTCTCTCTGGTCTTTTACGTGGCGTTGAGAAATTTGCGAGACTCTCTGGATGGGTACAAAGAAAGGAGGTTAATGGTTCACCGGGTGGGCAGTTTGCCGCTGGTAATTGGATGGAACATGGCACGGTGAACGGCCAACGTTAATAGCCAGGCCGTGATGAATTCAAGAGGGAACTGGTGAAACTGAAAGCACAGTCTGGGAATTAGAGAGAGAGGATCTTGGCAGGGAGTGGGGTGGGCTGTTCTGTAGCTGTGAGGGTTTGTCAAAGGGCTGTAAGGCTGAGGCATGCAGAGCCGGAATAGAAAGGGGGAGATTTAAAGAGGAAGAGGAAATAGGAAAAGCCAGAACGAAGCCCGGGTGGGAGGAGTGGGTAAGTGTGGACCAGTTTGGTCTGAGTCAGTATAAGATGACGTCACATGCTCAGCTACCCAGCAATTCTTATGTCCCCTTGCTGGTGACCAAAGCCCAAGTGAGTGACCCTCCCTGGTTAATTGTGGCCATAAGGCGGTTGGGAAAGAAGCTCATTCTCTGGACAGTTGCTGGGTCCAAGTTGGTTTCCCCTTTGCGTGTGGACCAGTTTGGTCTGAGTCAGTATAAGACAACGTCACATGCTCAGCAACCCAGCAATTCTTATGACCCTCCCTGGTTAATTGTGGTCATAAGGTGGTTGGGAAAGAAGCTCATTCTCTGGACAGTTGCTGGGTCCAAGTTGGTTTCCCCTTTGCCATGAGGGAGGGAGCCAGTGTAACCTCCCAGTGCCCCTTGGGTCTCTGGCTGGTGATGGGCAGGGGGGGGACCAGAATGCCCTTTATTGCAGCATAGAGAAGGGGCCACGGCTCAGTGGTAGAGAACCCGCTTTGTGTGTAGGAGATCCCAAGTTCAGTCCCCGGCATGTCCCATTAGAAACTATTTAGCTGTTTGAGAAAGGCCTTTCTCTGCTGGAGAGCAACTGCCAGTCAGAGTGGGCAATACTGAGCTTCAGGGACAGATGAAACTGACATGCTAAGTTAGATCGTCTACTCTGACCGGCAGCAGCTCTCCAGGGTCTCTCACATCACCTGCTGCCCAATCCTCCCCCCCTTTTTTTATTGGAGACCAGAGGTCATTTCGGGGGGGATCGTGGGGGATTGCAGTTCCCCCGGGTGAGGTACGGGGAGCAGGGCACATGACGAAGCACCGCCCTCATTCAGCCAGGAGGAGGCAGGAGAAGAGGGAGGGTAAGTTGCTTCCTCCCTGCCTCTCCCCACCCCTGCCTGCCTGGGGCCAGGGAGGGCCTTCGCGGGGCTTCCTTGCACTCCCGCCGGCCTTGCAGGTCCACCGCCGGGCCCCTCATGTGCTTGAGTTTTTGTGTCGGAAACTCAAATACTCAGCGCTGTATGGCATGACTTTCATGCCAGGTTCTTTCCTTTTCTGAATTAATTTGCCTTTTCCAAGAGATGGCTCCATTGTTCTTGTTCTGTAACTTCCAGGTCCAGAAAACAGCATGCTAGACAAGGCAAGAGGAAATGCAATGCCTTCTTTGTCATTTTGCATTTTACAGCTCTCTTGTCCTTGGGAGAGGAGGGTCCTCTATCGCTGTCTTTGATGTGCACGGCACTTGTCACCCTAGTGATGCCAAATCTCCGGGCTTCTCAAATGTCTGTGATCCTGTTTTCCTTACTAGGTAAAGGCTACATGCTTATGGGGGAACTGGTGATGTCAGGGGGTGTGGCCTTATGACACACCTCCGGTGATGTCAGGGTGTGTGGCATATGCTAATGAGTTATGCTAATGAGTTCCCCTAGCTCTTTTTCTACGAAACGACCCCTGTTGGTGACTGCAGGGACACCACTGGGGACCTTCTGCATGCCAAGCAGGTGCTCTTCCTCTGAGTCACAGCGCCTTAATCAGTGGTCTGATTCAATACTAGGCAGCTGCATATATTTCACAACTATAGGATATATTACAACAAACAGGACCACGGTGTATAATAGCCAATAAAACAGTAAATCACCGTGTACAATTACACAATATTTGTTGGTTTTTATATGCAATGTTTAGAATTCAATTACAACCATAACACCACAATATGCGATATAAAGCTTAGCAGTACATACAGAGTAATACAGTACTAGTTACAGACAAACGACGGAGTTCTAGTACACTATCCGTTTGCGTGTCCTTCTTCAGGTTTGTCATTCTGTAATTATTTCTTCATTAGAATGAAGTGCTGCAAGCCATATTTCAGAATGATAATTCTTATACAACTTTTTGATGTACGCTACCGCTCTTAGATTCTGGTGACTGGGGAGCTCCTATAGCAAGCTCTAATGTGACTGGGTCTACAGCATGTAATAATTGGCTACGCTTCCCTCAGTTTAATTGTGCATGGTGATTTACTGTTTTACTAGCATATATTTCACAGGCATAACTTCACCTGCTGCTCACTTGGTCTATTTTTTTCTTGTCTTTCCAGACTCAAATCCCCTGCCATGGAGAGGGGTCACCAAGTGTGGTTGTGTTCATTCAGCGTATTGGATGGTTGCATTTTACACACGTGTGACTGTTTTTTTGTCGAAGGGTCCCTGTCAAAAATTTGCCCAGCTGGCTGTGATTGAATGTGAGCGTGGGACATGGTAGGACTGCTGGCACAGAAGTGAGAACCCCTGTTTGCATCAGCCACTCATCAGGGCACCACAGTAAGCGGCTGCCTCTGCTTGCGTAAAGGGGTGTCACGTGGTGCCCGGACCGCTGTGCAGGACAGCCAACACATACTGATGTGCATGTTTGGAGAGCGCATGGTACCTCTGTGGGAGTGCGAAAAAGTGCGTGCGCTTGCTTGTGTGCCAGCATTTTCAGCAGTTCACAAGAAGATGTGCTAGCGTGGCCGGCTGTACAAGACAAGTGTGTGCATACCTGAGTCGTGTACGTTGACAAGTGTATAGGTGTCTGAATGTATACAGGTGATAGGACCTAGCTGTAAGGGTGTTTTTTTTTGTGTGTGTATGTGTGTGTCGCCCATCTACATTGATGGAAAAATCCAAAGCAGACCTAGAATCTGGAGCAAACCACCAAGGTGAAGAGAATGGGGAATTGCTCCTGGATGAACCCATGGTCCGGCCTGCCTGGGGGTCCAAGGCCCAATATATCCTAGCCCAAGTTGGTTTCTCTGTGGGGCTTGGCAACGTTTGGCGATTCCCATACCTCTGCCATCAAAATGGGGGAGGTGAGTAGAAAGGAGCAATTTTGATGTGTTCAGGGCTGGCGGAGGGTTCTTCTTAGCTAACAGTATGCCTGGACTTTTAACTGATCTGTGGTTGCTTGGAGGGAATCTTTATTCCCCATAGGTGACCAGGAAGCAGCTGTTTATGAGCATGCATTGTAGTACCATGTATGCTGTTCCTTACACGATCCAATCTGTTCATATGAATTACTTGGAAGCAGCAAGTACAGAAAAAAAGAGGGTGGTCTTCAGTTCTGTAGGCTGGAGGGGTGGTAAAACCAGGCTCCCCTTGCTCTTAAATGATTGCTAATAATTAACTATCGTATGGGAGTGTGTGTAGTACAGCCAGGAGATCCTAAGATTGTCTGTCAGCCAGAAGTTCTAGGTGTTTTAGCAGTATGCACCACTAGGTGGCGTGCTAGACTTATTTTTAAGGCAAGAGACGTTTCAGAGGCGGTTTGCCATTGCCTGCCTCTGCGTGGCAATGTTCCCTGTAAGCTGTGAAGGCTTCTGAGCAAAAATTCTACTTTGTGAGCTACTGGCATGAAAGTTGTGAGCGAGCGATTGGGCTACTGCATAGATTAGTTTGCTCTGGAGCCATCCTTCCTGAGCGAAGACAAAAAGGTGTGAGCCGGGGGCTAAAAAACTGTGAGCTAGCTCACACTAACCCAGCTTAGAGGGAACTGGTATTCCTTGGAGGTCACCCATCCAAATGCTAACCAAGGCTGACACTGCTTAGCTTCCTAGATCTGGCAAGATCAGGCTAGCCTGGGCTATTCCTATCAGGGCAAATTATTGCTGATTCAAAGGAACAGGTGATTTAAGGGAGCCTGGAGTCTGTTGCCAGGGGAAGGGCTTGCACCTGAATCTCTCTGTTTGTTCCCACACAGGCGCTTTCCTGCTGTTATATTTGCTGCTCCTCTTCGTCATTGGAATTCCACTTTTCTTCCTGGAACTGGCAGCTGGACAGATTATCCGCCAAGGCAGCATCGGGGTCTGGAAGCACATCAGCCCCCGCCTAGTGGGCATCGGCTTCGCAAGCTGCATAGTGAGTCTCCAGGGGTGGTTTGGAACCTCTAAAGCAGAGGTCGGCAACTGGCTGCCTGCAGTGCAGAACCAGCCCATGGGGGCGGGGGGGAGTTCTAGTTTCTATGACAAAAAGGTTTTTCCCTTGCTGTCTGTCTCCTTTTAATCTGTATGCGTTGCCGTATGTAATAGACTCAGCCAACTGTCAGTATTCTGGCAGCTGTCAGTAATGAAGGAGGGCTCAGGGCCCGTGCAATCCCTGGCACCTCCAGTTAAAGGGATCAGGGAGCAGGGGATGTGAAAGACCTTGGCCTGTGACTCTGGTGAGCGGCGGCCAGTCAGAGTAGACAAGAGTAGGCTGAATGTAAACCTCTGATACAAAAAGCTATGGAACCTTTATATAATGGACAAAATCTGAGATACTCTGAAACAAAATCTATCTAGAGGTGGTCAGAATGACATTGTATGTATATGGTACCCCAGACGAGTACATCCAGGGCTATTTTTGGGCAGGAACGCACAGGAACGGAGTTCCGGCTGGCTCCCAAGTTGGCCACGCCCAACAGGAACTCATTAGCATAATAGGCCACACCCAACAGCAGCAACTCATTAGGATTGGCTACAATTAGGAGTGTGTGGCCTACATGCAAAAAGCCCTGGGTTTTGACAACAAACAAGGTAAAGAGAATAAGAAGCGAAAGGTGGCTGTGGCTGGATGACCACACTTCTGGTAACATGGGGGTGTGGCCTAATATGCGAATGAGCTGTGCAGTCAGGGTATGGCCTATTATGCTAATGAGTTCCTGCTGGGCTTTTTCTACAAAAAAAGTCTTGAGTACATCTGTCTACCAAAGAAACAGTACCTGATATAATAAACACTCTGCATCTATGGTAATTTTCAAACTGTATAATACCGACAAACTGTACGAAATGTATGAAGCCACTGGGAGCTGACTGTGCTCATGCTGACCTTGTAAATCTATGCTGTTTATGAAAAAGAATAAAAATTATCTGTTTAAAAAAAGAGAGAGAGAGAGAGTGCGATAGGCCTGTGGTCTGACTCAGTGGAAGGCCGCTTCACGTGAACTGGAGGGAGAAGGACTTGGTCTCCTAACCCTGGTCTCAGAGTAGGGTTGCCAGCTCCCCCTCGCCGTCAGCGGAGGATGGGAGGCTAGGGCTACCAGATGCAAGTTGGGAAACTCCTGGAGATTTGGGTGTGGAGCCTGGGGAGGACAGGGGCCTCAGTGGGGCACGATGCCATAGAGTTCACCCTCCAAAGCATCTGTTTTCTCCGGGGAAACTGATCTCTGTAGTCTGGAGATGAGCTGTAATTCGGGGGAGCCCACCTATAGGCTGGCAACATTATCTCAGATTAATGTGGCACTCCAGTGAATCATTGACCTCTGGGGCAAATGGATGCAGTCGATTTCCTGTCGAAGATCCTCAGTGCATGCGTGTTCGGCATTTCTGCATCCTGCAGTCACCACCACCCTCCCCCAGTTGGGGCTGTGATTAGGATCCTCTCCGAATCACAGCCCCCTCCCCGGCACGGTTGTGGAGGTACTGATTTTTCTTCCTCCCTACCTACAGGTATGTTCCTTTGTCGCGCTGTATTACAATGTCATCATCGCCTGGAGTATTTACTACCTGGGCAATTCCTTCCAGCTTCCCCTGCCGTGGGAAAGTTGCCCAGAAGTATCCAACCACACAGAAGAAGGTTAGTAAAGACTGAAGGACAGCTGGTGCGTGCATGGTCGGCTCTTCCTACGCTTGGCCTTGCAGAGTTCTCTGGATGGAAAATTCGTTTCCCATGGATTGTCCCTAAGACCCTTGCATTGCCGTCTCTGTTCTCTTATTCATTTCCTTACTACTTTTGTAGTCTGGCCTTTCTCAGTTGGACTCAAGGTGGATTATACAGTTAAAAGCCATGTAATAATAAGAGCGGTGTAATAAATATAACAGCAATGCAGCAAAAGGAAATGACAAAATTAGATAAACAGTGCAACGATATAAAGCAATCAAAACTACCCCAAATTTCTTTATTTCTTTCTTTTTTGGTATTTTTGTAGTGTGCGTGTGTGTGTGCACCTGGAAGTCATGGCGACCTCTGGTGACTGACCCCCTATTGGGGGCCTGGAGGATATTCAGCGAGTTGGCTGAATAAAGCCTGCCCCCACCTCCTGACTGTTGGTATTCCTTGGAGGTCTCCCATCCAAGCACTTGCCAGAGTCGACCCTGCTTAGCTTCTGAGATCTGATGAGATTGGGCTTGCCTGGGCTATCCAGGTCAGGGCACTACCCTAAATGTCAGAGGCGTTCACCGTGTCACCCTGTTCTGTTTATACAAAGGCCCTCCTGAATGGTTCCTGTGAGTGACCCTTTATTCTCTTCTCAGAAATGGAGTGTACCCGCAGTTCTCCCACCGCCTTCTTCTGGTACCGTAACGCCTTGAACGTGACCGGCTCCATTGAGGAGAGTGGGGGCTTCAATCTCGCTCTTGCCGGCTGCCTCTTTGCAGCGTGGGCCCTGGTGGCTCTCGCCATGATCAAAGGCATCAAGTCCTCCGGCAAGGTCTGGACCTCTGCAACCGTGTTTGTTTCCTTCCCTCTTATGCGCAGCGACACCCCAGTTGAACAGTAATACTTATGACTGTCAGCTGGTGACAGACTCCTTTTACCGGACTACTTAATTCCTAAACTGAAAATCAATATGCATATTGACAAAATCCCTAAATGGGTGCGTTCCTTTGCGGCATGGAATTAAACACAAGGAATGGGAGTCCATTAACCAAGCCGATACTCATTGTTAGCATAAAATCTTTAATAGTGCTTAGCATAAATTAGCATAAAATCTTTAATAGTGCTTAGCATAAATTAGCATAAAATCTTTAATAATGCTAAGCATAAATTCACATAAAATCTTTAATAATGCTTAGCATAAATTAGCATAAAATCTTTAATAATTAGCATGAGATCTTCAATAATTAGCATGAAATCTTTCATAATGTTTCATCTTCCACAGTAATACACTACGTCTAGAATATCCCCAGAAAAGAACTTAAAAGGACAACTGTTCTCTTACATCTCTGCCCCGCTTTTTAAACGGAGCTCTTTGTGGGTTTTAACAAGATAGAGATTTGTAAGCTTGTGGCTCCAGTTAGTTACTGAGTAGGTTCTGGGGCAGCCTTGTTGGGTTGAGAAGCAGCTGAGCAGTATGGCTGTGGGTGAGGGGTGCTCTTTTCTCCCTCCCATTGAATCAAAATTACGTTCAAGTGGCTCCTCCGTGACCAATTCCAAATCAGAGTATTCCCCTGGATCACAGGTGGGATTTGAGAAAGGGAGTGATGGACAGTTTGAAAGTCTAAAGCGACCCCTTTGCACTGATGATTCTTCCGAAAGCTTCATTAACCTCATGCTTGCCCGTATTCTCAATCCCACCGCAGGTCCTGTATTTCAGTTCGCTGTTCCCCTACGTGGTCCTCTTCTGCTTCCTCGTGCGGGCACTGCTGCTAGACGGGGCGATGGACGGAATCCGGATCATGTTCACACCCAAGGTGAGAGAGCCGGGGCCCCTGCAGAAACGCTGCCGCTGATGAGGCGCTCCCTTGCTTCCCACAAACAGATGTCCCCCATCCTTTCCCATTTTGGAACAGCAGTTATGTCCACATCTGTAAATGTTACAACTTACAAATAAGTTTTGAAAGAAGTGGGGTGGGAAGCATGTCATGGGCCCCGGTCACACGGTCAAGATATCGCGGGGGGGGGGGGGGCGTGTCTGTTTGCCCGCCGTCCCATGGTTGGGGGAAGGTGCCGATCATACCTCACTCCTGCGGCGCGACAAAGAAGCGGCGCCGCGGGGGTTGTGTGTTTTTTTTTAACCCAAGTGTTAGTATGCGCCGTTGGGTGCTTGTGCGCACCTGTGGAGAGAGACTTGACCAAAAAAAAACTTTTCGCGATGGGACATGGGCGGGCGTCGGATGCCACGAGCTAACACCGGAAACGTGATCTGACGCCCGCCCTTGCCCCGCGGTTTCTGGAAACTAGTACCTCGGAGGTACTAGTTTTTTACAGCACATCTTCGGAGTGAAGCCTTGGGTGAGCCATGGGAGCTCTACACTTCCCAGATGTGGCGGTGAGATCACGCCCGGAAAATCCGCCTATCTTCCATCTCTCTAGCGTGCCTAATGCTCCGTGTGACCGGGTCCTTGTTCCCCCTTTCGAAGTGCAGCCCCTGTGGGCCGTTCTCCGTGTAACCATCTGCTCTCCGCTTTTCCCCTCTGCCCCAGCTGTCCGTCTGGGGTGACATGCAGGTCTGGCGCCAGGCAGCCACCCAGGTGTTCTTCGCGCTGGGCCTGGGCTTCGGCACCATCATCGCTTACTCCAGCTACAACTCGCGGGACAACAACTGCCACATCGACGGGCTGTTAGTCGCCATGGTCAACTTCTTCACCTCGGTGCTGGCCACACTGGTCGTGTTTGCCGTGCTGGGCTTCCGTGCCAATATCATCGCCCAGGCATGTGTGGAAAGGTTAGTCGCTTCCCAGCCGAACACCACCTCTGCTTCGTTTGTCCCGGTGGAGGAGGACTTTCTGTGAATGGTCTCCCAAAGAGCGTCAGGCTTGCTCGTGTAATCCTGCTTCCGTTTGCCTCCTCCCCCATGCTGCAAGGACATTGCTTCTTTACACTTCCCTTATGGATGAACCAGTAACTTGTGCGTAGTTGCCACAGAGGCAAGGTTTCCAAATTCTGAAACACCCCTCCCCCCATTGGAATCCTGATTGGCAGGATGAACTGTTTGCTGGTTCAAATGTAACAGTAATCTATTATTTGGGTGTGTGTGTGTGTGTAAAAGCAACTAATTAGCTAATGGAGAGAGTCAGGGACAGGGATCACAGAAGTAAGACCGAACCTCCTTTTGAATGTTCCTGACCTGGATGGCCCAGGCTAACCTGATTTTGTCAGATCTCGGAAGCTAAGCAGGGTCGGCCCTGGTTAGTACATGGATGGGAGGCCACCAAGGAAGTCCAGAGTTGCTACACAGCAGCAGGCAATGGGAAACCGTGCACTGTTTGTCTCTTGTCTTGAAAACCCCTGTAGGTGTTGCAGTAAGCTGGCTGCAACTTGACAGCCCCTTCCACCACTACTCACATAGCAGTGAGGCATGGTTTACTGTGAAGCCTGAACCATGCCTCTCTCCCTGGGAAGCGTATAATCTATGGGTGCAGTCAGGGCTCTTTTTTAGAAAAAGCCCAGCAGGAACTCATTAGCATAATAGGCCACACCCAACAGCAGAAACTCATTAGCATATTAGGCCACACCCCTGACAGCACAGCTCATTAGCACATTAGGCCGCACCCCCATGTTACCAGAAGTGTGGTTATCCAGCCACACCCAGCTTTTGCTTCTTATTCTGTTTACCTTGTTTGTGGTCCAAACCCAGGGCTTTTTTGTAGCAGGAACTCCTTTGCATGTGAGGCCACACACCCCGAATGTAGCCAATCCTAATGAGTTTCTAAACGGGGAATCGATGAATCTGAATCGCATCTCAGCACCGAGGGCTCCCTATGGAGTTTGCAATGATGCGCATCCCAATGGCACGGAGTCGGGATGGCCTGATCAGACCATCCTGATGCCATGAAAGCGTGCTGGAGCGATCAAACAGGAGAGTCCATCTGTGGCCCATAGCTACCCATTTGCTAGTGGACTTTCCCCGGTGTCTTTTTACTCCGCTTCTGTGGTGGAGCAAAACGGGTTGCTGACGGGTGCGGAGCGCTTCCCAGATGTTTGTGTCTGATCGTGCCCTTTAAATCCACCTGGCATTCACGCCTATGGCGTGGCTAATTGTGCATGTGATCACGCCCTATGTTTCTGTCACTCATACACACACACACACACACACAGAACAAAGCTTGAGTCCAGGGGCACCTAGGTCAACAAAGTTTTATTCAAAGTGTAAGCTTCTTCAGGCAAATGGAAGAAGATCTCCTAAGGTTTACTTACGGAGAGGGGGGGGGCAGCCGTGAGGAGGGGCCACTCAGAGCCCAGATGCATCTGCAGGGCTGAAATTGGATCAGGTGGCCGGTAAGATCAACAGATGGTTGCAAATTAGCACGCAAGTGCAAGAGTTAACAAAAAGATGTGAAGATGAAGCCAGAGTCCAGCAGTACACATACACAGTCTGTTAATTTGCAAACAGCACACTTCAACCAAAATTTACTCTGCTGACATGTTTGAACATCTTTTTTTGTGTGTGCTGGAATTAGTAGTTATTGCACCTGTTTCCATTACCTTAGACTACATGAACAGCACAGTCCCAAGCAGACTGAACACCCAATGAAGTGAATGGGCTTAGAAGGGTGTATCTTTGTTTAGGATTGCGCTGCAGGGCTGCTTTCTCACGTCTCTGTTTAGGATTGCGCTGTAGGGCTGCTTTCTCACGTCTCTGTTTAGGATTGCGCTGTAGGGCTGCTTTCTCACACATCGGATATGCCCTTTCAGTGCACTATAGTGATGGTTTGCCAGTGGATTTTCCTGCATGAAATCCACTCCACTTGCAAATGATCGCTCAAGTGCATCGAAAGTGCATTATCCGATGTGTGAGAAAGCAGCCGACTTTATTGGCTGTGTTCAGACCTCATGATCTTTGGTTTGTGGCAAGAGCGAGCCTGGAAATCCTTGGGCTTGAAAGAAGGATCACATCGGCACAGTCAACAGCAGTGCTGCAGAGGAGAACAGCTTTGGTTCGAAAAACAAAATGTGTTAAAGGCTGAGGACTCAGCACCCCTTGGATTGAGGGAAGGCGCTACCGTTAGCAGAACCAACGCAGAGGATCTGTATGCATAATTACTCCCACTTCTTTTTCTGCAGGGACGTAAGACTTCTGACCCCTCCCCCACTTCCAATGTTTTGTTCTTGGTTTTTCTAGCAACATAGACAGACTGTTTCACCTGCAGCTCAATGGATCCTTCCCTCATGACCCACTCCCTGCCAGGAATGTCTCAAACACTCAGTACGGCATCTGGTACCAGGGACTCCCCAATGAAACGACAACACAGTTGCTGGATTTGGGGATCGGGGACTGTCGTATCGAGGACGAGATGAACAAGGTGATTATGCAGGGGGATACCATGGAGGGGCATGAGAGTCAGGCCATTGGCTGGTGCCTAGCCTGTGTCACTCACAATCCACCAATCCAAACACAGTTAAACAGACAGGTACGGTGGCCTGTCAGGGACTCAGTGAACTTTTGGGTGTTGCTGCTTAACTGGGGATAGTAGTGGCGCACCTGGCCTGATGAGTCATGTCTGATGAGTCACGTTGGCTTAGGGGAGGCATCTGGGCTGTTCTTGTTTGCTTGGTTGGATGCGAACGGTGATGTAAGAAAAGGACAGAAGTCATCAGGACCAAGTTTCTCTCTGTCTCTGTCTCAAATGAAGACCAGGAAAGGGAGACTTTTCAGTCCTTTTATACTTAATGCCTCCTGTTGTTTAAAAAAGTCACGTTCTGTCACAAGCTATGAGAGCCAGGTGGTGTAGCGCAGGGCTCTTTTTGTAGAAAAAGCCCAGCAGGAACTCATTAGCATAATAGGCCACACCCAACCGCAGGAACTCATTAGCATATTGGGCCACACCCCTGACAGCACAGCTCATTAGCACATTAGGCCTCCATGTTAGCAGAAGTGTGGTCATCCAGCCACACCCACCTTTTGCTTCTTATTCTGTTTACCTTGTTTGTTGTCAAAACCCAGGGCCTTTTTTTGGAGCAGGAACTCCTTTGCATGTTAGGCCACACACCCCTTATGTAGCCAATCCTAATGGGTTTCTGCTGTTGGGTGTGGCCTGTTATGCTAATGAGTTCCTGCTGGGCGTGGCCAACTTGGGAGCCAGCCGGAACTCCGTTCCTTGCCCAAAAATAGCCCTGAGTGTCAGACTAGTTCTGAGAGACCCAGGTTCAAATCCCCCACTCTACGCTGAAGCTTGTTGGGTGATCTTGTGGCATTTACACTCCCCCACTCTTAGAATCATAGAACCACAGGGTTGGAAGGGGCCATACAGGCCATCTAGTCCATCCC
>NW_015170896.1:443205-458357 GCF_001447785.1 Gekko japonicus | reverse complement strand
CTGCTCAAAGTCGGCCAGTGAGGGGGAGCTCAACCCCTCCCTAAGCAGCTGATTCCACTGTTGAACAACTCTTAACTGTGAAAAAGTTTTTCCTAAGATCCAGTTTGTCATACCTTACAGGTTGTTGTGCAGATAAAATGGTATAAAGGAGAAACTGCTTCTTCTTCCAGTTCTGCTGCTGCTGCGTCATTGTAGGTTTGCAGCTTACAGATACACACCTGAACAGCATACTTAAGATTGCAACAGCACAGACATTTTGATGCAATAATTCAGAGCAAGAGGTGTCAGTTATCAGATACTGTTAAATAAACAAAATATTGCAAGAGTGGTCTCATTTATGTCAGATCCAGCCCTCATAACAAATGTGTTTGACACCCCTGGGTTAAGAGTGTCTGACTAGGATCCCGGAGACCCAAGTTCGAATCTGTACTCTGTTCTGAAGTTTGCTCGGTGACTTTGGGCTAGTCTTTCAGCCTAGTGTACCTCATAGGGCATAAACTGGAGTTGGAGAGAACGTTTTAAGACACTTTGGGTCCTTATTGCAGAGAAAACTGGGGTATAACTATATAAATAAATACAAACCGCTGATCATCATGCAGCACATGCAAAGTGAATGCTCTCTTTGCATGCAAAAAAACCCCTGGGAACGTCCCCCAGACCAGAGCAAAATAGCCATATTCTTCCCATTGTTAGTCACCATGATGTAATAATGAGAGAGGGACTGTTCTCCAAGGCTGAAGTTTCAATTCTTGCTTAACTTTTATGGCCACTTTATGATCCTTTGTCGATGACATTTGCATTTATGGTCGCCTTGTGTCAATAAATTCCATGCATGGTATAGTATTGTCCTTCAGTGGTGACACGCCACATCACAGCCAAAGTATTTTGAATGCAGACTCCTTCCACTTTTCCAAATATGTCTGTCTCTACCGTTGGGCAAACTCTGCTTTTCCTTAGCCCTGCCTCGCCTGAGTCAGGCTCCTCCTCCTTTCTTGCAGCCTGGCTTTTGGGCTGTTTTCAACCTCTTTTCCCCTCCCTAGGTTGCCTGGTATGTCCATCCATTGAAACATTCATTCAGCACTGCCCCTCCCCTTAAACAAAAGAAAAAGAAGCATTGTTCAGGCAGGGTGGACAAAAGTGGCAGCATGATTGGCACAGGGGCCAGCCAATGTGCACTTTGCCCAGCTGAGCGTGGGAGGTAGCTGGCTCTGTGACGGACAGCGGCGACAGCCAAACCAACACTCTGCAAAGTCATAAGAATTGGTTTCTTTGAGGCTTGATTCAGTTTTGGAAGTTTGTTCCGCTGTCTAAAAAAGGGTGCTTGAAATCCACAGCTAGCTTGGCCCTCAAAGTACATATGTCTGTGTTCAACTAATGCATGCTGGAGGACGTGTCGGAGTCTCCCCCCGCCCCTCACTCTTTGTTTGGATGATTTTGCCTGCCGTTGACTGAGCCCACCAAGGGTAATAGCACAGGGCTGAAAGGGCAGGGAGGACACTAAGCCTTCCTCTGTACCAGCCCTAGCTCTGTGGGACTTCCGGCTGTTGCCCAGGAGTGGCACAAACTCCCAACCTCCTGTGCCAGAGGGCAGCCATTCATAAAGCATTTCCTCCATTTGGTTTACACTTGGCGCGTGCTGAGATGAGTGAATAATTCCCGGGTTCTCCATCTCTTTCTCTCCACAGGATGTGGAAGGCACAGGCCTGGCGTTCATCGCTTTCACCGAGGCCATGACCCTGTTCCCCATGGCCCCATTCTGGTCCGTGCTGTTCTTTTTCATGCTCCTCAACTTGGGGCTGAGCACCATGCTCGGAAACATGCAAGGGATCATCACCCCTTTGATGGACAACTTCCAGAGCCTCCACCGGCGGAGAGCCCTCTTCACAGGTATGGCGGGGCTCAGGAAGGATGGGGCGTGACTGGAGAAAGCAGTGCCCTGCGTACCTCTGCACCTGAGCTATGCTGTTATTTATTTATTTAGCTTATATCCCACCCTATCCCACAAGTGGGCTCAGGGCAGCTCACAACATATAAAAGACAAAATCAACAGAACAAGATGGCAGCTTGCAGGAGAGCCAAGCACGATGAGTCCTGAGGGGCTAGAAGGGATTGTGCCATTTAAGACTTGGGGGAGAGGGGTTGCCCTTTGAAGCACAAAAACTCCCTGCAAGTAGAAAAATTGCACAGCAAGGTGAAGCGAACGAGAATCTTTCTCTCTGATGTGTTGTTCGTTTTCAGAAACAGGAAGAAGGGTTGTTGTTTTTTTAAGTGTGCGGGAAGCATTCAAGAACTAGGTCCCCTTCCCCTGCAGTCTTAAGTGGTACAACCAATGTCTCAGCAATTTCTACCACCTCATTCTACTCTGTGCAGTTAAGAGCCCCCCTCGTGCTAAAAGAGGTGACAGGATTCCAGGTTGTACCAGTTGAAGCCACAGGTGGCTTTTTGAATGCTCTGCCATGTTTCTAAACAAAAAACCTCCTGTCGTAAATTACCACAGGATGGAAAGCTTGTTTCTGTGGGGAAATAGTCAGAAAATGTGATCTGTGCCTCTTGTCTTTTCCACCCCTGGGTTTGAAGTAGCCCAGTCCAGAATTTGAACCCCTCTCCCCTTTTGTGTAACACGTGGGAGGGCTGAGGTTGGTGCTTTCCAGCCTGGGGCATGGCCTCAATTAGAGGCAAGGTTGGCCAGGGCTGACCTCTGATCCCTGTTTTACAGGCTGAGCTATGGATTAATAAGAGTGCGCCTGAACAAGTGCAGAGGGCTCTTTCTTCACCACAACCAGTCTTTGCACAGAGGTGGATTTAGGGGGTAGGGACATCCAGGCAGGATGTGATTCCCAAGTAGACTGGTGCCCCAGCATTTATTTTCCGTATTCCTTGTGTGTTTCTGGTGGATGGTGGGGTCTCTGCTATCCGGACTGCTGACGTGGGGCCTCCTCTCCCTTCTTCTCCCCGCAGTGTTATGCTGCGTAGTTGGATTCCTGTTCGGCCTGCTTTTCGTTCAGCGCTCTGGCAGCTACTTTGTGGCCATGTTTGACGACTACTCAGCCACCTTGCCCCTCCTGATTGTCGTGGCTTGTGAAGCTTTTGCCGTGGCCTGGGTCTATGGGGCTGACAGGTACGTTTCTACCCTGCCTCCCAACTGTGTCCAAGCATCTGCCAGTCTGACCTTTCTCTTTTGATTGGTGGAGAGTCCACGCAGTTGCCTCGGAGTGTGCCAGACATCATTGTCTTTCCGTTTGATACCCTTTGCCCTGTTGGCTCAGTGGCAGAGCACTTGCCTTGCATGCAGAAGGTCCCAGGTTCAATCCCCGGCATCTTCAGTGATATAGCATCTCAAGCCATAGGGCGGGAAAGGCTTCCACTTTAGACCCTGGAGAGATGCTGCTGGTCAGAGCAGACAATACCAAGCGAGGTGGCCTGGTGGTCTCTCTCTGTATAAGGCAGCCTCATATGGCTTTTGGGGTTTAGCTGTCACCAGGGGTCATTTCGTAGAAAAAGAGGTGCAGAAGCTCATTAGCATAACTCATTAACATAACTCATTTGCATATGCCATATCCCCTGCAGATCTGTCCTCACAGAGGAGGGAGAGCTTGTACCTGAATAAAACTTGGTCTTAAAGGTGCCTCTGGACTGTTTTGGACCGGGGGGCCGGGGGGAGCTCTACAACTTACCTAGCTGCTTCTTGCTCTGACTGAGGGCTGCTGGGAGCAGGGGGTGGGGCTTGTTGCATGTGCCCGCCCCCTGGGCTCTTTACTGCCGGAGCTCCGCTCCTGTGCGCTCCTGCAGGAAATGACCCCTGGCTGTCACGCATCTGCTTTGCATGGAGAAAGTCTCAGGTTTGGTCCAGAGACATCTCCCATTAAAGGATTTAAGGCAGGAAGTGCTGGGAAAGACCCTTCTCTGCCTGAGATCCAGGGGGAACACTGCTAGTTAGAGTAGGTAGTACTGAGCTAGATGGATCAGCTCTGGGTAAGTGTCTGGAAGTTACCTGCCTGGCTATCACTAGGCTGCCTGCACCCGTTTCCCCGCCAGTCAGCTGGCGGCGGGGGGGGGGAGGCTAGCTACTGCCACAGGACAACCACAAGCCCTTGCCTCAGCCCAAAGTTGCCATTGGCCAGTTGCTCCATGACCCTGGGGGGTGCCTCAGTGTCTGTCCCGCCCCCAGAAGTGGGACACAGCCAACTGGAACATTGGAGTGGTCACTATGGCAACAAGGGCCCAACAAGACTGGGTAGTCTCACAAGGCCTGGGGGGTGGGGGTAGGCCTTATATAGGCCGAGGGCTGAGGAGGACTCCCCGGTCAACTCCGGTGGCACCCAAAGAAAGGGAGCTGAGGCAGCCAGGAGGGAAGAAAAGACACAGGGCGAAGCCCCAGAAAAACGCCTTCCTTCCCCGGTGAGGCAAAGCAGGAAAGGTAGGCCTGCCCCATCCGGCTGCTTCATGTGTTGTTGTTGTTCCTTCCTTCTGACGCCAGGTTCCTAGACGACATAGAAGCCATGCTGGGCTGGCGGCCTTGGTGCATCTACAGCTACATGTGGCGCTTTATTAGCCTGGCATCAATGCTGTGCCTGCTGCTAGCGAGCCTGGTACGCATGTGTTTGAGTCGCCCAACCTACCAGGCCTGGAACAAGGAAGAGGTAAGCCCCCACCCAGTCCTATCCCTTCATGGTTCCAGCCAATAACAATAAGAGAAGGGGTAGTTTACTTATTTGGAAGAGTCGTGTCCCGGTGGTGGTGGTGGTGGTGGGAAGTGCCGTCAAGTCACGGCTGACTTGCCCTGACCTGGATAGCCCAGGCAAGCCCGATCTCATCAGATCTCGGAAGCGAAGCGGGGCCGACCCTGGCAAGTACTTGGATGGGAGACCTCCAAGGAATACCAGGGCCAGGACGCAGAGGCAGGCAATAGCAAGCCACCTCTCTGAAAAATGTCCTGGCCCCACTAGGGGTCGCCAGAAGTCACTGTGACTTCCAGGCTCACAACCACACACACACACACACACAATACCAACAAGAAAAAGTCACAGCTGACTTACAGCAATCCCTGGTGGGGTTTTCAAGGCGAGAGACGTCCAGAAGTGGTTTGCCAGTGCCTGCCTCCATGTCACAACTAGGGGATGCCAGCCTCCAGGTGGGACCTGGGGATCCCCCTGGCATTACAGCTCATTTCCAGACCACAGAGATCTGTTCCCCTGCAGAAAGCGGACTCTGGCATTCTACCCCACTGAGGTCCCCGTCCTCCCCAGGCTCCACCCTCAAATCTCCAGCAGCTTCCCAGCCTAGATCTGGCCACCCTCCCCTCCCCTCCCCTCCCCTCCCCCATTCCCTGCCAGTGGTCGGGGGGACCTGGCAACTCAAACAACCCTGTACTTCTTTGGATGTCTCCCATCCAAATACCGGCCAGGGCTGAGCCTTCTTAACTTCCGAGATCTGTTGAGATCGGGCTAACCTGGGCTATCCAAGTCAGGGTCATAGTCATATCCATTTCGTAGAAAAAGAGGTGCGGGAGCTCATTAGCATAACTCATTAGCACAACTTATTTGCATATGCCACACCCCCTGACATCACTGGAAGTGTGTCAGAAGGCAACACCCACCGCTCAGGCTCCACTGGACTCTTTTGGGTGGCTAGCTATTGGGGGGGGGGAGAGGAACGTGCAGATCTGTCCCCGCAAAGGAGAGAGAGCTTGTACCTGAATAAAATCTGGTCTTAAAGGTGCCACTGGACTGTTTTGGACCGGGGGGCAGGGGCTCTGCAACTCACCTGGCTGCTTCTTGCTCTGACTGAGGGCTGCTGGAAGCAGGGGGTGGGGCTTGTTGCATGTGCCCGCCCCCTGGGCTCTTTACTGCCGGAGCTCCGCTCCTATGTGCTCCTGCAGGAAATGACCCCTGGATATCCTACCTTCCCGATATTAAAATGGCATGTGAGGCAGCTCATACCATGATTTTTAGAACATTATAAAATTATATTACAAGAGGTTTCTTTTTTTCCGTGTAGCCCCTCTTTGTTGGCTCTTTGCTGGGCCCACTGGGTCCAACCATCTCTGCCTGTTTTCAGGGCGGCTGCTTCTCCTTATATCCCATTGAAGCCCCTCCCCTCCCCAAACCCCATGCTCCTCAGGTTCCACTCTCAAAATATCCAGTTATATATTATTTTTAAGTATAAGCATCATGTGTGCCCGACAAGAAAAAAAATTGCCCCACAAAACGAAAAATCCTGGCTACGGCCCTGACTGAGATGCATTTAATGAAACAATAATCTATTAGAAACCAGCACTGGACCACCACTCTATATTCCAAGTCTCACCAGATGGGCTCTGTTAATTTCGATTGTCGGTGTCTCTTCACAGGCAGATAAGCAGCAACTGGAATACCCGCCCTGGGCTCTGGGTCTTCTCGTAAGTCTCATGGTTGTGGCCGCCCTTCCCATCCCGATCATGTTTGTCCGGCAGTTGTTGCTCGAGCGGCTGGCTCCGGCAGTACCACCTGTGCCCCCTAAGGAAGAAGACGACGGGGAGGAGGAAAAAGAGAGCCCAGCTGATCCCGATTACCAAAGTAATGGGTACCTGCCTGTTCGGACAGAAGAGAGGCAGGACTTCTAGCTGGGATGTACCCCGTGCAAATTGTGACCCATCTGAGCTGCCAAACCGTCCTCATCTTGGATAGATCCACCGCTGTGTTTTTCCTCTCCAGCCTCAGGCTCACTGATATCAGGGCTGGTGTTTGTTTAGACCCTTCTGGTGCTATTTGTCCAGTGGATGGGTGCCAAAGATGGGGCAAGCCAATGAAAGAGGAAAACAAAAATGGTTTCCTCAGCTGATCTCTCTGAACCCACTGAAGACCAACTGCGGCTTAAGACACGAAGACCCTGAAGGCAAGTGAAGAGGACTCGAGGGACTTCAAAATAATCAAAAGTGATGTGCAGGCAACCCGAGGTGAACTGAGATTTGAAAAGCTCAGTGAGTCAGCTTGCAGCTCACGCTACAGCCGCAGAAGTCTCTGTTTGCTTCCCAGAAGATGCCTCCGCTGGGTCCTAATACCTCCGTGAATACTGAGGCGCAAGACTTACAAGATTTTGCCAACTGACCTTGGGAGGTTAAAGGGTAGAAGAGTAGTGTGAGAATCATCAGGACCCAAGAAGGGAAAGGACGATCCAAGACCTGGTGGGGGTTTGTCTCTTTTTGTTCGAGGACCTGTTACAATGGCAGCCCACATTCACTCCTCTCTGCCTCCATTCCTCCCTCTGTTCCTCCTGCCCAGGTCTGTATTAAAGGGTAGACACCTTAGGTGCAGGGAGCTTTCTGTTTATTGCCAGTCTGGTGACACCAGATACCCTGATGGCACTCTGTAGTTATTATTTTCCAGAAATTGAGCAAGGGCTCAGGCCACTGGGAGGGAGATCAAAATATGCCAGATGACGGGCTTTCTTTGTCTGCCTCCTCTGGTACACGGCTAACAATATTATGGCCAGAGCACCCTGGAAATAAGACTGAGTTTGGGGTCCATGGCAGGGGAAAGCCAGGACCCAGCAAAAGATGTTGTCAGGTTTAAGGTCTCTGAAAGCGAGCTCGGCGACTGAAAGAGCGAGCCCGTGGATGAAAAGTCCACAGTTGTTGCCTCAGCTCTGCCACAAGCGTACTGGACGGCTTCTGGCCAGCAGTTATTTAAGAAGAATAGCCATGTTGGATCAGGCCGATGGTCCATTTACTCCAGGGACCATCTTTACCACGGTGGCCAGCCAGGTACCCCTGGGAAGTCCACTAGTTGTTGACTGCTCCCCAGCCTCTGACAGTCAGAGGTATTCTGCCTCTGGACCTGGAGGTACAGTTTGCCAGTCGTGGCTAATAGCCAACAGTAGACCTATCCTCTTTAAACCAGTCCAGTCCCCCCCCCCTTCCAAAAGACCTGTCTGTCACCGTCAGGCAGTGAGTCCTACAAGACAGTAACCCATTTTCCGAACCAGCTCTTCCTCTTGTCTGTCAGATCTACCATCCATCAGTTTCATACACTGATCCTGACTTCCAGTATTATGGGAGAAAAGTTAATCTCCCTGCTTTCTCTCTACCGTGCATAATTTTGTAGATCATGTTGCTTGCCACCATGCTTCAGTTGGCTTTCTTCTGCTGTAAGCCCCCACATACACATGCTTCTGCCTTGCTTTGTAGGACCGGTGCTCCAACCTCATAATCATTTAGTTGTCCTTTTTTGCACTTTTTTCTTGCTCTGCAGTATCCTTCTTGCTATAACAACCGAAATTGTTACTGTATTCCATATGTGGCCACACCAGGGAATGGGAGAAATGTGTTACGATTAGGGATGCCAACCTCCAGGTGGTGGCTGGAGATGTCCTGCTGTTACAGCTGATCTCCAGGCGACAGAGATCAGTTCCCCTGGAGAAAATGTCCGCTCTGGATGGTGGACTCTATGGCATTATCCCCCATTGAAGTCCCTCCCCTCCCCAAACCCTGCTTTTTTCGGGCTCCACCCCTAAAATCTCCAGGTATTCCCCAACCCGGAGCTGGCAATCCTAGTTACAATAGTCGTGGTTTTATTCTCATTCCTCGGGTCAACCTACCCTGGGCCATCTGTGATTAGGAGGACAACAGCATTGATTTGCCTTCCCTGGCTGTCATATGGCCCATTGGCAGAATGTATACAAAGTGCTTTGAACATGCAAAAGGCAGCATAAAAATCTTGCTGACGTTCCTTTGTTAGGCGGAATAACCCAGGATGTCCTTTAGATGTTTCATCAGTGGGGGGGTTATAATGGCCAAGAGGAGGAGAGGAGGTCTCCTGATACTTAGAAATCTCAACCAATCAGAGGTTGGAGAACATGATACTCACACCCATCCAGCGAATGGGATAGGGTTGGGAAGTTATGGTGTGTGAGACACCGAAAGCGATTGGCTGAAGGTGAAGCCAGCAGGGTTGCCGTCTGCCTCTGCAGGGACCTGAGGCAGGGTGGCAGATTTGCTGCCTGGTGTGAGTGACCCTTCCTCTGCTGCCTGCATATTATATGCAAAAAAAAAAAAAAAATTGCTGTAAATCTCCCGTGCTCTCCCATCCAAAGGAAATGAGAGCCAGAAACTTATGGGTGGGGAAGCAAGGAGCGTGGAGCAGTATTTACTAGCAGATATGCTAATAATAATAGCCTTGGGTCCTGCCAAAACTTATGACTGATAGAACAACTTCCATCAGTGGACCAGCTAGATTCAAGTCCAGGAGCAACGTAGAGAACCACAAATTTTCAGGGTAGAAGCTTTCCAGAGTCAAAACTCCCTTCGTGTCTAAGGTGCTACTGGACATGACTCTTAACTGTTCTACTGCAGACCAACATGTTGGTTACCCTCTGAAACATCCATCAGTGGACTGTGACTTCCTTCCCTCCCTCCCCCAGGGTTGCCAACAGGCTTGAAGAAAAACGTCCGGTCCATTTTTAATAGAAGCTTAACACGTGGAAAGGCACAGTTGAAGTTCTTCAAGAGATGGAGGGAAAGAACATCCTACGTAGACAGAATATTTTTCTTCTAGGCAGCTGGGGACCTTAGCTCCCCCTTCCCTCTGTAGCCCAAAACGCTCCTTGAAACTCTGGGAGACTCCCTAGGAACAGCATGATGGGGTGGGGAGTCAGATGTCTGTCGCAGGAGGGGGAATCAGCAAACATCATCCCAGCCATGGAAATGTTAGGCAGGATCCAAGCCCAATAGTATCTGAGTTACAGTCAGGGCTTTGACTACAAATTACATGCAAACAATGGGGAATTTCAGACAGGCGATAGATTCCGGAAGGGAACCGGTTCTCAAACGGGTTCTGGTCTGTCATTTCAGACAGAACCCATTTGAGAACCGGTTCCCTTCCGGAATCTATTTGCCATTTCATACACAAACGCTTCAGTCCCGTTTAGGAACCGGGACTGAAGCGTTTTACCTGTCATCCACTTCCAAGTGGTCTCCAGTGCCCTCTCCCGGTTCCAATACGCTTTTTTCCCGCCTTTTTTCACCCGTGTGGGCGATCGGCTGGGGTTTTTTTGAACGTTCGATTTACAGCATTATAGCGGAATAGCATTATATCAATCCCATTGGAAAGCATGGAGTGTTTTGTTATACTGCTATAGCGCTATAAATGAACATTTTTTTAAAAAAATCGCTCACCGGCGCAGGAGGAAAACGGCGGAAAAACAAAGCTGTGCAAGTCTGAAATGCCAAACTGCTTCTGATCTGGTTCATTTCCGGTAGGGGCAAGCCCTGTGTGAAATGGCAGCCCTGTACTGGTTCACTTCAAAACGGATGATTGCCGGCTTGAAACCAGGTGAAACTGGGTAATGTGAAATTCCCCAAAGGTAAGAAAAGCTTACCAAGCTGCTTCCAAGCTGCAAAGCAGCATGGGGGAAGGAGCAATTTTGAAGGAGAGACGCAACAAAGGGGGAGCTTAGCCTGGTCTCTGCTTACTCCTTATGTCCTACAACAATGCCCCTTCCACCATGAACTTCCCGATGTGTTTTATGGAGAAGTTTTAACAGCATGTGAAGAGCCCTGCTGGATCAGACCAGTGGTCCATCTTGTCCAGCATCCTGCCTCACATAGTGAGTGGCCAGCTGGTTCCTCCGGAGGCCCAACAATGGGGCATAGAGGCTGAGAGCTTTCCCTTCATAGGTTTACTGCCTCTGGATATGGAGGCTCCCCTCAGTCACCATGGCTAGTAGCCACGAATGGGACCCATCCTCCATGAATCTGCCTAATCCACTTTTAAAGCGGTTTATTCCTGTGGCCATCACTACATCCTCTGGCAGCGAATTCCACATTTTAATCACTCTGAGTAAAGAAGTGCTTCCTTTTGTCCGTCCTGAACCTAGTGCCCATCAGTTTCATTGGATGCCCTTGAGTTCTAGTGTTATGGGAGAGGGAGAAAAATGTCTCTTTGTCAACTCTCTCCACCCCATAATTTTATAAACCTCTATCATGTCCTGTGTTCCCTCTAAGCTGTGGAGTCTTGTGAGCAACAATTCTACTTTGTGAGCTAGTGGCATTAAAGTTATGAGCGAGCGATTTGGCTACTGCATAAATTAGTCTGCTCTGGAGCCATCTTTCCTGAGCTAAGACAAAAATGTGTGAGCCAGAGGCTAAAAACCTATGAGCTAGCTCACACTAACTCAGCTTAGAGGAAACACTCATGTCCCCCTTTAGTTGTCTCTTTTTTAAACGGAAACGCCTCAGACTCTTCAGGCTTTCCTCAGAGGGGAGGGGCTCTAACCCCCCTAATCCTCTTGGTCGCCCTCTGTCCTTTCTCCAGCTCTGCGATGTCTTTTTTGAGATATGGTGACCAGAACCGTACACGGTATTCCAAATGAGGCTGCACCACAGATATATGCAGGGGCTTTATAATATCAGCCATTTTGTGTCTTTTCCTATACGGGGCACTGGATTCCGACCCCACTACCAGATGCTGTGCTTTTTCTGTTCATGTGTGCACCGAACCTCCCCTGAACGTGCAGAGCAAGTTTCCTTTAGGGGACCCAATATGGTGTTATGGTTAAGAGTATGAGACTGGAACCCCATTGGCCATGAAGCCCAGAGGACCCTGAAACAGTCGCATGCTCTCAATGAGCCCACCTCACTGGGTGGTTGTGAGGGTAAAGTAGGCGAGGGGATGATAGAACATGCATGCCACCAACCTTGGGAAACAATGCTACACAATTACTGTTTTACTGCAATAGGTCAAATTTCTGAAGGGGACACTAAATTGAAAGGCACCTGTCTGTGAAATGGGATTTCTGGGTTTCAGATCAAGATTACAAATGGCCAAATGAGTAGGCTGATGCCAGTGAATCCAGTCCTAGTTCTTCCACATTTTTAAGCCAGTTATTCTTTCTCATGGACTATAGAGGACCTAACTTCTTCTTTTAATGACAGCTAAATGTGTATTAGACATAGAGTGACGGTCCAGACTGGGGTCTTTCCTGATACTTTGGTATGGTAAAGTAAGGGACAATCTAATCGTAGGGAAGATCACCTACCTCACAGGGTGTCTGTTGTGGGGAGGGGAAGGGAAAGGATTTTGTAAGCTGCTCTGAGACTCCTTTGGGTAGTGAAGGGCGGGGTATAAATCCAATCTCTTCTTCTACTTCTTCTACATGTATTGTTTCTAATGGGGAGGGAATAGATATGTTTTTAGCTACATGGACTAGAAGATCTGTAGGCCCAACTTCTCACCCTGTAAATCATCAGTTTCCACGTATTAAAAATTTCACTCAAGATCCTAATTTGAGGGGAGGGAGTTTCATATTTGTCTTCTGAGCTGGGGCTTATCGTTCCAGATCCAGAGAACGCTTTTGTGGAGTGGGAATAACAGGCATACATTGGATGTGTATCTCAGTGTGGAAGCCCACCTTCTGCATTGTTTTGCTTTGGCAGCAAAATGTGTTCTGATGTATACCGCTACTCACACTTTTAGCCATGTGTAAACTGTCGTGCCTAAAGTGGGATTGGGGCATCTGTCTTCTTCATAGAAGGGTATTTATTGAGTTTGGGCTTGTTTTTCTCTTGTCTGTGCCTTAACATTGTGTTTTTAAGTGCTGTTTAAATATTTGTACTTTGTTTTGAAATGAAAAATATTGTAAAAGCTTTATTTTATTTTTTTGCTGGCGAGCGCAGTAATTTAATCACATGTGGTTCATTGGATGCTGGCCTGGGAAGACATGACTTTCAAAATGTGTGTGCAGCTGTTGTTCGGCTGAGGGAGGGAGGCTTGGTAAAGCCATATTCGACCAGCCTCAAGTCTCCCATGTGCAAAATTGAATTAATAAGGACCTGCTTCTCAATGAAAGGTGTTTGGTACATTCAGTGCTGCTATGCCAGTAGAGTTAACACTGTTGAAGGGGCAGAGATGGTGTTCTAACACCAGAACAAAATTCATAATGTACTTCCCTGCAGATAAGAACATTAGAGCCCTGTTGGATCATACCAGTGGTCCATCCAGCATCCTGTCTCACACAGTGGCCAACCAGTTCCTCTGGAGGGCCAACAACAGGGCATAGAGGCCAAGACCTGGTGTAGCCTCCTGGCTCTGGGATTCAGAGGTTTACTGCCTTTGAATGTGGAGGTTCCCCTCAGTCACCATGGCTAGTAGCCACTGATAATTCCCTTTTACAGCTATTCCTGTGGCCATCACTATATCCTCTGGCAGCGAATTCCACATTTTAATCACTCTGTTCTGAATCTGCTGTCCAGTTCTAGTATTTTGGGTGTCCTGTTTGTCAGCTATCTCCGCCCCCAAAAGCAGCACTTGTTGAATGTTTGTAAATTACACAGTTATTTAGAAGCCTAAAGCCTCAACAGGAGAACAAGGAAGCAACTTCAGTGTTGTTGTTTTTACCATGATGAGAACAAAGTGTGCCAGTTAAATCTTCCAGTGTTCCCTTTGGCTTTGTAGCTCATGAAGCAAAATATGCTCACATAACAGTCAACAGAGGTGGTTTATTGGGGGGGGGGGGCTGATAATGCATTGTTCCTAAGCATGGGGGATTTATGTCGAGAGTTCAAAGAATAAACTGTGTAATTAAAAAGAGTCAAATTTGTTTCTGGGATTTTATCTGTAAATGTTTTCATGTCAATTAAAGATGAAAGGACTAAACCCTCTCTAGATTTTTTTTAGAGAGGTTAGACACTACTTGTCCTGGTTCCTGTGTGAACTGTATAAGATCAGAGCAGCACCCATGTGGTCAAACCAGACAAATTTATTGTTCTTTCTTACTAATAAAAAAAAAGTTTGCGATGTTTATTCCTCTTGTCTTTTTTGGAAGGTGGGTAAATCACTGTGCTGCAGATCTCTCTTGTACTGCAGGGCAGATTGGCCATTTTATAGCTCAAAATCAGAGGTCATTTCGGGGGGGATCGCGGGGGAACATAGTTCCCCTGGGGTGAGGTACAGGGGGGCAGGGCACATGACGAAGCCCCGCCCCCCGCTTCCGGCCCTCATTCAGCCAGGAGGAGGCAGGAGAAGAGGGAGGGTAAGTTGCTTCCTCCCTGCCTCTCCCCACCCCTGCCTGCCTGGGGCCAGGGGGGGCCTTCGCGGGGCTTCCTTGCACTCCCACCGGCCTTGCAGGTCCACCGCCGGGCCCCTCATGGGGCTCGGCAGTGGAGCTGCAAGGCTGGCACCGGCGGCCGGGACCGTTGGGGGCGGGGTGTGTGGCCTTATGACACATTTCCGGTGATGTCAGGAGGTGTGGCCTTATGACACACTTCCGGTGATGTCAGGGGGTGTGGCATATACTAATGAGTTATGCTAATGAGTTCCCCTAGCTCTTTTTCTACAAAATGACCCCTGCTCAAAACTATAAATTTTCCCACAGAAGTCACACACATTTCATGCATAGGATTAAGTGGACTGTACTTCATGAGTTTGTTTCATAGTTAAATATACGGTCCTCTGTGCATTGAGCTGGAAATGTCATTGAACACATGGGAACTTACATCCAAATAACAACTTTTGCTTGAACAATTTACAAGGGCTGCCCTGCCAATAGGGATGCCAGCCTCCAGGTGGGACGTGGGGATCCCCCAGAATCACAGCTCATCTCCAGACAACAGAGATCAGTTTCCCTGGAGAAGATGGATGCTTTGGAGGGTGGACTCTATGGCATTGTACCCCACTGAGGTTCCAGTCTTCCCCAGGCACCATCCCCAAATCTCTTCCCATCCTCGATCTGGCAACCCTACCCTTTCACCCCCTGTCAGTGGCTAGAGAGGACCTGGCAACCCTACCACCAGAAAGGGCAAAGAGGGGATGTAGTTCCATGATACAGTATGCAGAAAGTCCCAGGGTTGATCACCGGCATCTCCAGTGTAAAGGATCAGGTAGTAGGTGATGAAGCAGTTCTCTATCCTAAGACCCCAGAGAACCACCGCCAGTCTGAATGGACAAGACTGACCTTGAGACCCTGTTTCAGTTTAAGGCAGCTTCATGAATTGTGCAAGAGTCCAGTAGCCCCTTAAAGGTAAAGGTTCCCTTGCTCGAAAGCCAGTCGAATCCGACTCTAGGGTTGTGGTGCTCATCTCCGTTTCAAAGCCGAAGAGCCAGCGCTGTCTGAAGACGTTTCCGTGGTCATGTGACCGGCATGACTAAACACCAAGGTGCACGGAACGCTGTTACCTTCCC
>NW_015170896.1:430911-442963 GCF_001447785.1 Gekko japonicus | reverse complement strand
AGTCTGTCCAATCACACCTGCAAATGTCACTCAGCATCTGACATCACTCCACTTTCCAATATACAGGACAGGTGGACTCCCCTTCTAGCTGCATCTGAAGAAGTGAGCAGCGACTCATGAAAGCTCATCACACCCCACCACAAATGTTAAGTCTTTAAGGTGCTACTGGCCTCTTGCTCTTTTCTACTGCTTCATGAATTGTGCTTGTGCGGTGGCTCAAGTGGTTAAGACGCTGAACTGCAGGCTGTGGAAGGTCGGTAGTTCAGCAGTTCGAGACCCGAGTGTGCCGCATGACGGAGTGAGCTCCCGTCCCTAGTTCCAGCTCCTGCCAACCTAGCAGCTCGAAAGCAAGAAATTGCAAGTAGATAAATAGGTACCACTTTGGTGGGAAGGTAACAGCGTTCCGTGCGCCTTGGTGTTTAGTCATGCCGGCCACATGACCACGGAAACGTCTTCGGACAGCGCTGGCTCTTCGGCTTGGAAACGGAGATGAGCACCGCAACCCTAGAGTCGGATTCGACTGGCTTTCGAGCAAGGGAACCTTTACCATTACCCTGTCCACATCGTTTCAGAAGCCCCCCCCCCCCCCCACCACCATAAGATTTGCTACCCTGGAAGTGCGTACAGGACCGCAGCCCCCTTGTTTACGATAAGCGGACCTGGCTCCGCCGTCGCCTGTCAGCTCCTCTACCAAAACAGCAAACCCCACCAACTTGCTTCTTCCCATCAGGCACTGTCCTCCTAGCATTCAAAAAGGCATTCCCTTTCCTCACGTGACTAAATTAGTAGCCAATCACTTCCCCCAGCTTTTGACGAGCCTGGGGGAGGGACGCGGTGGCCCACGGACTGTCACGTGATCAAAGCTATTGCGCGGAGCGGCACCATAGAGATAGAAAAGGGCTGGGCGGTTGTATGGGGAACATGGGAAGCGGCTATGAGTTTTTCTGTGGGAGGGGCTGACAGGCCCCATCAATTCGTTTCTGTCCGGAAGTGACTATGAGAACCCCGATATAGGGTTTGTCTATATCCGCTTTTCTTTTTAAAGGACGCTTTTCCCGCCTAAAGAGTGGGTGGGATTAAGCTGTCACTTGCGTCATGGGGACTTCCGGTTTAACAAAACTTCCCCGCGCCATATAAGGCAGGATTTCACCACGGAAAAAAGCGCTCAGTGGCTCCCCTCTGTGCCCAGAGACAATAACTGAAAATGCTGTCTGGATGGCCTTTGGGGCGGAGTTCAATTGTATTTGTTTACTGGAACTCCCAAACTGTGATGTATTAACTTATTCTAGTGCCCAGTTCGCTGGCCCTTTGTAGTGACAACAAAATAGAAGAATCCTGTAGTAGTCTGAAGAAGTGTGTTTACACTTTGAACAAAACTTTGTTCGTCTCAAAGGTGCCACTTGACTCAGACTTTGTTCTGGCCGACTTCAAGTTTAACAAAAGGATTGAAACGAAAGTTTTCCTGGGTCTGAGAAAACTACGTTTGAGGCAATGTGCTCCTTCCCACCCATTTCCTCTATTAAAAAAAACCTTGCTGACTGAGGATTTGCATCATCGTATCCGACGAAGTGCAATCAAGCCTAGCAAAGCTGATGCTACAAAAACAGCACCATCCCTGCTGCACATATCTGTTCTGAAGTAAGCCCCACAATGTTCACTGTGGATGACTTCTATGAAATCATGCATAGGATTGCAGCCCAACAGTACAGAGTATTTAGAGTTGGCAATGGTATGTCTCTAGCCCCACAGGTTTCAAGCTTCCTCCCCTGGGGGAGGGAGCCCTTTTCCCATCAAGGCATCTGGCCAAGGGACCCGTTCATGATTGCCACAGAGAATTCTGGGATGCAGAGCTATCTCCCATGGGTGCACAACACGGACCCACTGGCTCTCATCATGCCCTAAGTGAAGAGCGCATATCCACCGTTTCGTGATGAGCTTCAGCAATTATGCCTGGAAACAATGCGTTTTCCCTTCCTCTTCCTTTTAAAAAAGCCCTTTGTATTGAACATCCAGCTTGACCAAAAAAAAAAAAGTCCCAGAGAGCTCAAAGGTTTGCCACTGTTTAATGATGCCCGCTTTTGCAGATAGTTTGATTGGCCATAATGAACAGTATTACACAACTTTTGGTTTTGAAGTTTGTCTGTGAATCAACACTTTGTTTACACCCCGGGAACGGTCTGTCGCTGCCAGTAAGCTGCCTTTCCCGGAAGCTTTTAAAATTTTACTCCAGGTTTCATGGATGCAAGTGTTGGATAGAGACACAATACAGTCTTGTCTATTGTATTTTTTTTGTACTTTTATGATTGTGAGCCATAGCCACCTTGTGAATCCAGAATGCAAGAAAAAGGTTAAGTAAACAACTGTCCACCACTTCCTGTTTTTTCATTCACTGAGAGCCAGAGTGGCTAGTGTTGCACAAGATTCAGGGAAATCTTGGGTTCAAATCTTTCTTGACATGAAAACTTATTGTGTGAAAACTCCTATTTCATGGATACTCATAAAAACTGTATGATTCAGGTGGGTAGCTGTGCTGGTCTGAAGCAACAGACTAAAGTTTGAGTCCAGTGGCACCTTTAAAACCAACCAAGTTTTATTCTGGGTATAAGTATCTGAAGAAGTGTGCATGCACACAAAAGCTTTGTTGGTTTTAAAGGTGCCACTGGACTCAGACTTTGTTCTCATAAAAACTGTGTTTAACATTATTATGGGTTCAAATTCCCACTCTGCCATGGAAGCTCACAGGGTGTCCTCGTGCCAGTCACGATCTCCCAGCCTAACTTCTTTATTTACCTCATTTATACCCCACCTTTCTCCCCAATGAGGACCCAACATCATTCTCTTCTCCATTTTCTCCTCACAACAACCCTGTGAGGCAGGTTAGGCTGAGAGGGTGTGGTTGGCCCAAAATCACCCACCTGGCTTCCATGGCAAGGAGGGGAATTCAAGCCTGGTATCCCCTAGAGCCTAGATCTGCACTCTGACACTACAACCTACCTCACAGGGCAGTTCTGAGTATACAACGGAAGAGGGGAGAGAATCCTGCATGCTTTCATGAGCTCTCTCCGGAGAGAGGAGCAATGAAACATACTAGATAGTGGGTAGCCCTGTTGGTCTGAAGCAGCAAAACGAATTTTGAGTCCAGCGGCACCTTTAAGAACATCAAAATTTTATTCAAGGTATAAGCTTTTGTGTCCAAACCCCTCTGCTTCAGACACAATGAAATGAAATCTCCTCAAGCCCCACTTACAGGAAAAAGAAGTTGGGAGAAGGGGGGGACGGCCATTAGGAGAGGCCAGTCACAGCCAAGATGCATAAGTAGGGCTGACATTGGATCAGGTGGGCGGTGAGATCAATGCATGGCAGCAAATAAATACATAAAATTCAAGGGAACCCCCACCCCAATAAGCTTCCAAGGAAGTCTTTTTTTGCATGCAACACAGTTTGAAAGCCACTGGTTCCGGGGGGTGGGAAATGAGAGAGAGACCAAGAGAGAACACATTTAGAGTCCAGTGGCACCTTTACGACCAACAAAGGTTTATTCAAGGTATGAGATTTCGTGTGCACGCACACTTCCTGAGAGAGAGCGCGAGAGCGCTGACCCTTGTCACGTGACTCCCGCTAGCCCCACCCCCTCTTTCTCTGCGGGTGTCTTTCTGCCACCCTCCCTTCTCCTCCTCGTCTCCTGCCGGCTGCCCGGTCATGTGATTCTCCAGAAGGGAGGAGGAGCCGGAGCGGCGGGCGGCGGAGTTTCTTCTGCCGGCCTTTGGCGCGCGGGCGGAGCGGCGGCTGGTGTTGGCGGAGCGCGGACATGGCGGCGGCTGGGAGAGCGCGCGAGCCGGAGCCCCCGCCCCAGAAAGCGGGTAAGAGGGACGGGAGGAAGGCGAAGCGGGGACAATAAGGGGAGGGGAGGGCGATGGTGTGTTGGGGGGCGCGGTGGTTGCTACCAAGGTGGGCGTGTGGTTGTTTGTTTGTCATGGAAAGCAGAGTCTCTCAAGTCCCTGCTACAGCAGAAAAAGCAGAAACTCTCCATTTTGTCGTATGCATCCCGCCTCATCAGAGCCAAACCTGATTATCTTCCACAAGCTTATTGCATTTGTTGGCACTGCATCTACGGTACTGCAGGCATTATGTCGCCGTGCCCCCCTCCCCCCCAGGGCCCTACCCTCAGTGTGGCAGTCTGAAGCACCTTTCGATGGTGGTCCTCCTCGCCGTGAATCGTGGCTGTTGCATTTGCTGGTTGGGAACGTTTTGGGTGCCGCACGCTGCCTCCGGCTGGTCAGTCCTCAAGCGGGGTGTGGATGTCCGTACATAAAACTAACAGCTTTTCATGAGACGGGGGAAACTTAGTTTTTGTTGTAGTTGCTGCTGTAGTTGTTGTAGTCATGCTAAAAAACAATACAAGGTAAAAAGGAGAACAGGCCGTGTGTTTTGGATTAGGTATTTGTGCAGGCTGGCTACACTGACCACCAGTTCCATTTTGTCATATACATCCCACCTGATTATCTTCCACAAACTTATCACATTCATTGGCATTGCATCCTAAATGTCTTACATTGGTTTTGGTTGTTGTCTTGTCTTGGCGACACTTCTTACAACTGCCCTGTAAGGTAGGGCCAGTATTATTGCTGAAGTGGAGGGTGGGTGGCTTGACTACCTTAGTGAGTTTGGGTGGAGGCAAGACTGAGTCTCCTGCTCTGTAACGTTGAGTACAAGCCTAAAGCCAGTTAATCCTTCTAAGTACGTTTAAATCCATGGCTTTAGAAAAGTGAAACTTTGTTTAGGATTGCCCTGTATATCCCTTTAAGCTAGTACATTATGCTGGATTTCTGTCTGATGATAAATCCCATATACAAGATGAATTACAGAGGGATGCTGTGTCAGTCTGTTATGGCAAAAACTGAAGGGAGTCTTGGGGTACCTTGAAGGCTAAGATATATATACTGGCAGAAGCTTTAATAGACTAGAGCCCACTTCAGGGCAGTTGTAAGAAGTGTTGTCATGGTCAAAATCATATCATTTGTTGATTTATGTAGGTATTCATATCCTGTGTGTTCTCCCCAGTGGGGAGACAAAGCAGCTTACAACATTCTCCCTATATCCATTTTATCCTTACAACAACAACCCTGAGGAGTAGGATAGGTTTCCCGTGAGCTTCCTTGGCAGAGGACAGATTTGAATCTGGGTATTCCGGATCCTGGTTTGACACTCTAGCCACCACACAGTATGGCTTTCTGTATATGATAGGGAACAAATGTAAACAGTGGACTGTCGTACACTTGACAAAGAGCTCATTTCTGTACAAAAGCTTTAAGTCCTTAAAGTGCCATGAGATCTGCCCTCCTTCTTAATTAGTGATATGGTTTATTTGTTGGCTGTACTTCTGTAAATTAATTATTAAAGCTGAATACAAATGGAAGGTTTTTCCCCAAAAAAGAAATGGATGGGGACTGTGGACCTTATAGCCAGGGTTCCCTCTAAGCTGAGTTAGTGTGACCTAGCTCACAGTTTTTTAGCTTCCATCTCACACATTTTTGTCTGAACTCAGGAAGGAGGGCTCCAGAGCAAACTAATTTATGCAGCAGCCAAATCGATTGCTCACAACTTTAATGCCAGTGGCTCACAAAGTAGAATTTCTGCTCACAAGACTCCACAGCTTAGAGGGAGCATTGCTTATAGCCAAATGTTTTGTGTGTCGGGTAGCCAACTCTCCTGTTCTTGCTATGCCATAGTAAAATGTGTTGGTTTTTAATGTGTCACAAGACTCTGAGAGCCAGTATGATGTAGTGGTTAAGAGCGGTGGACTCTAATCTGGAGAACTGGGTTTGATTCCCCGTCTTCCACATGAAGCCAACTGGGTGACCTTCGGTCAGTCACAGTTCTCACAGAGCTCTCTCAGCCCCACCTACCTCGCAGGGTGTCTGTTGTGAGGAGAGGAAGGGAAGGCGATTGTAAGCTGATTTGAAACTCCTTCGGGTAGTGAAAGACGGGGTGTGAAAAACAACTTTTCTTCTTTTGTCATTTGGCCACCTCTCTGGAGTCTCAGCCGTTCTTGTGTCTTTGGCAGCAGTTTCAATCTGCCGCAGTTCTTAACCAGCGAAGCTTTTCACATCATGGTGGAGAGGCATTTATCACCTAAAAGTATCATGGTTGATAACAGAAACGGCAGCCAGTTAAAAAAAAAAGTTGGCAACTCTACTGTCCTCGAGAAACGATACAACAAAATTAGGACAATGAATAGTATTATTTAAAATTGCGCAACAGCTAACAAAATGGGGGGGATGGATCCCCGCCCTGTGGATTTTACACTCTAAATTTAGATCGGGGTGGGGAAGGAAGAGGTAACATGAACGTGTGCTGATGCAGTTACCCAAACTTGGGTTGTTTGCTAAGAGATTAAACCTTGGGTGGGGCTCAATTAGGTTAACATTTTAAAAAATCGATTTACTTCTTTTATGTAGCCTTCTTCCTCCGCTGTGAGGGCCCAAAGCCAATTACATCCTTCTTCTCTCCCCCATTTTATCTTCACAACATCCTTTGGGGTGGGTTAGGGTGAGCACATGTGATTGGCTTGCAGTCGCCCCACAGTTCCTGTACCCCGATGGCAATATTTCTTTCATCATTTGGTGCCATGCATTCTGTGGGGCTGGAGGTGTTGTGGGTGGATGAACGGGCCGTCCTTTGTGTGAGGAGACGGCTTCGCTGACATATAGTTCTTTCAGACTCAGTTTTGATGAATAGGTGTGGCAAAGCGGTTTAAGTGTCAGACTCGGATCTGGGTAGAGAGCCAGTGTGGCATAGTGGTTAAGAGCGGCGGACTCTAAGCTGGAGAACTGGATTCGATTCCCCACTCCTCCATCTGAGACCAGCTGGGTGACCTTGGATCAGTGACAGCTCTCTCAGGCCAAAAAACAAGTCTAGCTCACCACCTAGTGGTGCCTAACGCTAAAAAGCTAGAATGTTAGGATGCCAGAAAATCTTAGGATCTCCTGGCTATACTACATACACACAATGAAATACGGTAATTATTATTAATTACTAGGACCTGGAAGAACTGGATTTGAATCCCTTTTCTGCCGTGAAAGCATTCTGGTGACCTTGGGTCCATCACACACTGTCAGCCTAAACTACCTCACAGGGTTGTTGTTAAGAAGATAAAGTAGAACGGGGGAGAACAAGGGAATATACATTTTAAAACAATTAAAATAAAATATAAACACTGTGTGGGGGGGGATCTTGCAGAAGTGGGAGCCCGTTCGCGGGGAGGGCGGGGTATAAATACAATAAAATAAAATAAAAATAAAAACTGTGGGGGGAGGGAGATGTGAACACCAGAGAATGTGAGGCTCTGATTTCTATTTCATTGTGTGGATGGCATGCTACTCCAGAGATGTGGCTCTGACTCCTTCCTTGACTGCTGACTCAGGGCTGGTCTAGACATTACACTTCGGTTGTGAGGCCAGTCCAAAGCCGTAGTCCCCCGAGGTCTCCTCTGCAAGCGGTCTCAAAGCAGCACAAAGAGCCGCATGGCACCCGACGGACTGGAGGAAGGCAGGAATCCTTGGGCAAACCATGGTTCTGGCACAGCTGTCCTTGAAAAAGAGCAGTTTCTGTCAGAGCTCTCTCAGCCCCACCTACCTCACAGGGTGTCTGTTGTGGGGAGGGGAAGGGAAAGGAGTTTGTAAGCCGCTCTGAGACACCTTTGGGTAGTGAAGGACAGGGTATAAATCCAATCTCCTCCTCCTCCTCCTCCTCCTCTTCTCCAGAAGGTGGTTATGAAGCTAAAAAATGGGGGAGGGGGGAATCAATGCTCCCTCTAAGCTGTGGAGTCTTGTGAGCAAAAACTTTACTTTGTGAGCGACTGGCATTAAAGCTGTGAGGGAGCGATTTGACTACTGAATAAACCCGTTTGCTCTGGAGCCCTCCTTCCTGAGCTAAGTCAAAAATGTGTGAGCCGGAGGCTAAAAAACTGTGAGCTAGCTCACACTAACTCAGCTTAGAGGGAACACTGCCCAGGGGATAAACCCAGCTGTGCACGGCACCTTTAGTTCTGAGGAGGGGTGGGAGATAAATATGGGGAATGATCAGTGCGGGTCTGCGTGGTGAGCAATAATGCCCGAGCCACTCCTTCTCTGGTAACCAGTAGCCCGTTTCTCCACATGAGTCAGCCAATTCTGAGAGGTGCGTATAAACTGTACAAAGCGCTTGACGAATGTTAGTCATAACAGAATCCTATTGATGGGGAAAGGGAGACGACTTGGGGGAAACTGAAATCAAAACTGGGGGGCTGACTGGGCTAGGAGGGGCGGCTTGTTGGCAACTTGTCTTCTTAGCCTGTCCTTTGTTTCCTGCCACACCTCACGAAGGGGTAGGAAATGGGCGCCCAGACTGGAAAAGCAGATTGGGGGTGGGGGCAGGATTCAAGGTTTTCCTGGGAGGCTGGCAAGTTTTCTGTGTCAGAGCTTATTTTCCTTCCAGGCACCACTTCTGACCAGATCCTTAAGACAGGAACGGTTCTTCTCAAGGGGTGAGTCAACACATGAAGCTGCCTTATACTGAATCAGATTCTTTGGTCCATCAAGGTCAGTACTGTCTACTCAGACTGGCAGCGGCTCTCCAGTCTCAAGCCCGAGGACTTTCCCATCACCTCCTGCCTGGTCCTTTTAACTGGAGATGCCGGGGATTGAACCTGGGACCTTCTGCATGCCAAGCAGATGCCCTGCTACTGAGCCACAGCCCTTAAGTGCCCTAAAGGGGCTATATTTGTAGACCAGAGGAACTGGGGAATGTGTTTAGTCTATGAGTCATTGGTGCAGCGTAGGGCTTCTGTGGGAATCCAATTCTTTCTGGTGCATGATGGTGGTGGTCTCCTCCATTCTTGTTCCCGCAACAGCTTTATCAGGGACCGAGCTCAGCGCTGTGGAGATTCCGGCTATGATGCACTGATAGCAGAACTGGGAGGTTCAGAGTCCCAGCCGTGTGACCCCAGCACTAAGAGGTTGAGTGAGTGCCTGCGCCGGATCGGGGACGAACTTGATGGCAACACTGAGCTACAGAGGTGGGTTTCAAGCATACGCTGCACAAGTCTGAATCTGCTGACAGGTTCTGTTGGGTTTCAGCGTTGAGGATCAAAGTGGCTACCGATTCTGTACCGCCTCTCTGCTCCCCTTCTCATCTTCATAGCCCCCCTCCCCTCCAGAGTTTGAACAGATGTTGGCCAATGGGGAGGAAGTTCAGCCATCTCACATTGTGTTTGTCGGGCTGGATTATCGTCTTACTCAGCACAGAGAGATCGAGAAGACTGAAACTCGGTAGATTAATTAAGAGTCTTTTGGGGTACCCTCTCTCTCCAGCAGGGCATCGGCCAGTCCTATAGCTGGAGAGAACAGAGTCTGAGTTTCTGCTATGATAAGCTTTCTTTTAGGATCACTTCTGGATGGCAGTCTGTAACTGATTGCCTGGCAGGAGTTTTCTCCTAAATCAGCTGATCCAGGGATGGTTTAATTTGGTTATTCCTCCGCAGGGGTCGTTTCATAGAAAAAGAGCTAGGGGGACTCATTAGCATAACTCATTAGCATATGCCACACACCCCTGACATCACCGGAGGTTTGTCATAAGGCCACACCCCCGACATCACCGGAAGTGTGTCATAAGGCCACACACCCCGCCCCCAACGGTCCCGGCCGCCGCCGCCGGCCTTGCAGCTCCACTGCCGAGCCCCATGAGGGGCCCGGCGGTGGACCTGCAAGGCCGGCGGGAGTGCAAGGAAGCCCCGCGAAGGCCCTCCCTGGCCCCAGGCAGGCAGGGGTGAGGAGAGGCAGGGAGGAAGCAACTTACCCTCCCTCTTCTCCTGCCTCCTCCTGGCTTAATGAGGGCCGGATGCGGGGGTGGGGCTTCGTCATATGCCCCGCCCCCCGTATCTCACCCGGGGGAACTGCGATCCCCCCCGCAATGACCTCTGTTCCTCCGTACTATGCAACGTGGCTCATGAAGCTATCTTTGGTACGTTGGCCACGCCTCTCCGCTTATGACATACTGTAGCAAGGATTCATGGATTAATGCCAGGGTGGGTTTCGACTACTAAGCTCTGGGTAGTCTTGCTGTAGAAGGGATGATCCTTTGGTCTCCATGAGGTCTATGACTTGGTGTGCCTCTGCTCAGCCTCTCTGGCAGACTCATGCTAAATACATTAAATGATATTTGTTTTCCAGAAACAGAAGTTTGGCCAGCTTCTTCCTGTTAAAAACCCTCTTTGGTCTGCGCTTGTGGCGCTGAGGTTTCCTTCTTCAGAAACTGTGATGTTGCCACCGGGTTCTCTGTGGGTGGGCACCAGTGTTCCCTCTAAGCTGAGTTAGTGTGAGCTAGCACACAGTTTCTTAGCCTCTGGCCCACACATTTTTGTCTTGGCTCAGGAAGGATGGCTCCAGAGCAAACTGGTTTATGCAATAGCCAAATCACCTGCTCCCAACTTTAATGCCAGTAGCTCAAAAAGCAGAATCTTTGCTCACAGGACTCCACAGCTTAGAGGGAGCATTGGTGGGCACGTGTCTAATCCGGGCTGCTTTGATACCACCCCCTGCAGGATGATAGAGCAAGTGCAGGCGTACCCTCCAAAGGAAGTCTTCTTCCGGGTGGCTGCAGACATGTTCGCGGATGGGACCTTCAACTGGGGCCGTGTGGTGGCTTTGTTCTACTTCGCCTGCAAGTTGGTCCTGAAGGTCAGTGTGCCACTGCTGTTGCCCCACCATCCCCCTGCCCCTCCGGCCATCCACCCTCTGGTTCTGACTGCTGCTAATAACTGGCTCTTCTCTCCATGTTCCCTTTGCCACCCCACGGACAGGCGATTTGCACTAAGGTACCTGACCTCATAAGGACCATAATTAGCTGGACAATGGAATATATCCAAGAACATATCATGGCCTGGATCCAAGCCCAGGGAGGATGGGTGAGTATTTATGGAGTCTCCCAGGACTCTAGAATTTAGTTAATTATTCACTTCATTTATTTCCCACCTTTCTCCCCAGTGGGGACCCAAAGTGGTTTACATCATTCTCCTTTCCTTCTCCATTTTATCCTGACAACAACCCTGTGAGGTAGGTTAGCCTGAGAGTGTCTGACTGGCCCAGGGTCACCTAGCAAGCTTCTACAGCAGAGGGGGGATTTGAACCTGGGGTGTCTCATATCCTAGTCCAAGAACGTCACCACTACAGAACGCTGGATTTAGTTGTTGCGAACTGTCAAGCTTAAGAGTCTCCGGCCAGTGCCTTGAAGCCTGCAGTTGCTTAAAGCTGTCCCCTCACAAACCTGCATCCTAGTTACATTCCACAGACCAATGCCTATTGAAAGTGAAGGCTGCAGATCAGTGGTAAGAGCATCAGTCTTAGAGGCAGAAGGTCTCAGGTTCAATCCTGCCATCTCCCGTTAAAAGGATGACACGTGAACACACATGAAGCTGCCCTGTACTGAATCAGACCATTGGTCTGTCAAGGTCAGTATTGTCCACTCACACTGGCAGTGGCTCTCCAGGGTCTCAGGCGAAGGTCTTCCACATCGCCTCCCACCTGGTCCCTTCAACTGGAGGTCCTGGGGACTGAACCTGGGACCTTCTGCAGGCCATGCAGATGCTCAGCCTTGAGCCATGGTCAGGTCAGAGTTGATGGGGAGGGCCCTCTGCCCTGGGCTCTCTGCACAGCCAGTTCCAGTCGTCATAGACAACAGTGACCCTGAAAGGGACAGTAGTCTTCCTCAGTAGAAGGCAGCTTCATGTGTTCAGGGTGCCCTCTTAGAGTGGCATGGTCCACCCATCATCCATTCCTGTGCTTTCTCTGTGGCCACCCCACAACCATGCTACACCCAGAAGATCCTTACTGCCTTTCGGAAAGTCTGTCCCATCTATTTCAGAAGGCATTTGTATGACTGTTAGGGATTTATTTGTGCCTGACTGTTGGGTGATAGTGAGATATTGAAAAAAATGGTATTTAGCAGAGATAAGATGGTCCAGCAGTGCCGGAGTAAAATAATTCAGACTGAGAGTCCATGTGTGATTAAAATACAA
>NW_015170896.1:429307-430476 GCF_001447785.1 Gekko japonicus | reverse complement strand
ACCCAACAGCACAGCTCATTAGCATATTAGGCCACACCCCGTGTTACCAGAAGTGTGGTCATCCAGCCACACCCACCTTTTGCTTCTTATGCTATTTCCTGACCTTGTCTGAAAAAGAGAGTTTTCTGATTGATGAACTTTCACCGTCCAATCCCAGTAGATTGAGGGTCCTGGCTAATAGGGTTTCAGATGTAACGGCCACCAAAAGCTGGCCCTGGACTAAATGTCCTGTTTCTTTATTTGGTGGAAAGTGCTGCTAAGTCGCAACTGACTTACGGCGACCTTGTGGGATTTTTGAGACAAGAGATGTTCAGGGGTGGTTGGCCATTGCCTGCCTCCACATCACAACCTTGCTTTTCCGGGAAGGTCTCCCTTCCAAATACTAGCCAGGGCCAGCCCTCCTTAGCTTCCGAGATCTGACTAGATCAAGCTAGCCTGGGCTATCCTTTATTTAGATAAATCTATAGACTCTGCTTCTCTCCCCAGCTCCCAAAGCAGCTTACATAATTCCCCCCTGCCTCACCTTCACTGCAACAGCCCTGTGAGGTAGGCTAGGCTGAGAGAGTGACTGGCCTGAGGATACCCAGCAAGCTTCCATGGCAGGTTCGGATTTGAACCTGGGTCTCAGTCCAGCACTGTAACCACGACACCACACTGGCTCTCTGCAACCATTCAGAAAGATCCTCCGGGGAAGAGTTTAACAAAGAGGTCTGCTACCGTCAGGTGCAGTGTTCCCTCTAAGCTGAGTTAGTGTGAGCTAGCTCACAGTTTTTTAGCCTCCGGCTCACACATTTTTGTCTTCGCTCAGGAAGGATGGCTCCAGAGCAGACTAATGTATGCAGTAGCCAAATCGCTCACGCACAACTATAATGCCGTTAGCTCCAGGGGTCATTTCGTAGAAAAAGAGCTAGGGGAACTCATTAGCATAACTCATTAGCATATGCCACACCCCCTGACATCAGGGGCCCGGCGGTGGACCTGCAAGGCCAGCAGGAGTGCGAGGAAGCCCCGCGAAGGCCCTCCCTGGCCCCAGGCAGGCAGGGGTGGGGAGAGGCGGGGAGGAAGCAACTTACCCTCCCTCTTCTCCTGCCTCCTCCTGGCTGAATGAGGGCTGGAAGCGGGGCGGGGCTTCGTCATGTGCCCCGCCCCTCTGCACCTCACCGCATTCC
>NW_015170896.1:386728-429288 GCF_001447785.1 Gekko japonicus | reverse complement strand
AGCTCACAAAGTAGAATTTTTGCTCACAAGACTCCACAGCTTAGAGGGAACATTGGTCAGGTGATGTTTGAGTTTTCAATTTGTGCAACTTGAATTCTTCCTCTTCCCATCTTGTTTTCTAGGAAGGCCTCCTGTCCTACTTCGGCACCCCCACGTGGCAAACCATTGCTGTATTTGCTGCCGGTGTCCTGACTGCATCACTGACCTTCTGGAAAATGTCTTAATCTTCAGTACCCTCCGGCGGGGGGAGAGATGGGCACACTTTTTCATTGTGGGAACAAAGAGGGGCGGGCACCTTCGATTTCCTAATCAAGAGGGGAAAATGGGCTGTGACCCCCCTCCCCCCCGTTACGGTCAGATGAGCTTTTTTTATGTACTCTATCTTGGTGCCTTTTTTAAAAAGCGCACACCTTTTTCAAGGGACGTGTACTTGATGGTATTGCTTTTGCCTGTCTGTGCCTCCTGGAGGTTAGAGATCAGCCATGGAGATTGCCAGTTGCAGCTTTTGAAGGAAGCTGGGGAGGGGAGGAAGGTGAAATGAAGGATGGTGGGTAGCTTCTGGTTGGCGAGCGGGCCACACTGCTCGGCCTGGATGAGGTTTCCTGGAACAGGACAACAGGATGTTTTGTCTTCTTGGCTTCTTCAGACGAGACGGATTCCAGTGGAACTGTGCAAGCCAACCTTGCTGATCTCTCTCTTTTGGGACGGGAGATCTCAGAGGCCGAACCTGGACACGGCTCTGCATAGGCAGATTCAAATCTTGTCAGCCGAAATACCAAATTCCGCCTGTACAGAACTTGAAATGCGGCCTGAGGCAGTGACGATTTGGACCACGGGTACTAAATTACAAACGCCAAGAAGCGGCGTTGTCTCGACGCCTTTCCAGAGATTAATTTAGGCAGACACCTTGTAGCAGCCGATGTAAAACGGGGGATTTTGAAGCAATGCCTCACAGTAAGCGGGTCCTTTGGGTTTTCTAAAGAGATGTTCGGTGGTGGTGGCGGCGGCCAGAGAGATGCATCACGTACATCGACGGATCTGTTGGAAGACAAGACGGGAGAGCTGTGCTGTGTGAAATGGTTGCTCTCCAGATGGAATGGGAGCGATTGCGTGTGCCTGGCAAGAGGGGACCCTCGGCTGCAGGGCGGAGTCATCTGCCCCAGTTCCGCCCCAGTGGAAAAGATGCTTCCGACTGCCTGAGGATCTTGGTGGCTTAGGGAGAAAGGAGCAGGGAAAGAAAGCGTGGCAGGCTTCCACCTGTTCTGCAAAGGTTCTGCATTTCACTGCCAGCCTCTTCCATTCCTCCACTGGACTAGCTGCCCTCCAGGTGTTGCCTTAGGCCTGTCAGCTCAGCTCGGCAAACAAAAAATGGCACCAGACGCTTTTTTTAAAATCTGCGTTGCACCTACTGTGCCCCAATACAGACTATCTGATTGTGGCTGTGATGGGGAAAGTTTGAGCATTTGGTATTTTCTTGTGTGACTTCTCTTCTTTTTCTTTCTTCTCATTCCCCCCCCCCAATTTGTGTGCAGTGACAAGATACTACTTATGCACATCTGGCTGGATGCAGATTCCAATATCTGGAAGAATGCCATCCCCCCACTGTGTTGCCATGCAAATATTAATTTTGTACAGATTTGGATTAGTGTGGAATTAACTTTCACGCAAACTGGTGCTTCAAAACTATTTTTACCATAAGGAAGCGGGGCTCATATCTTAGCTTAAAGCCTCTGCGTTCTGCCTCTCGGCTGAAGAGAGATATTTTCCATCTCCTTGCTGCATTTACCCTGTATTTGCTCTGGAGATGGTTCAGGGGAGAAAAAAATTAACTAATCTATGTGTTTTTGGTGGTTCAGAGCAGGGGAGAGATGGATGGGAGGATGGAGCATGCCATATGTTAGTGGACCATCTGGCCACCGCAGGGTTCTTTCTGATTTTGTCTCCTGCAGGCAGAGGTAGAGATTAGAACTTTGCTGAAGGTGCATCAGATGCACGGGGGTAGCTGATTTAGCCAGCTGGCGAAAACAACTTCCTGTAACTTTGTTGGGAAATGGGCCTGCCAAGTAGGGATGGGCATGAACCAGTCCATGAGCCAGAATTCATCATGAACTTGGCGCATTTCATAGCCCCCAAACTGATGTTCAAGGAAGGCGCTTCCCCAAAGTTTTAGTGGATTTTTGTACAGTTTGGTCCTCACCTGTTAGATTTAAATGGCTGCAAGCCATTTCACTGGTCGGTTTTGCTTCCTCCTGCATTGAGGTGAGGGGAAGTGAGACAGACTGCTGAAATGGCTGCCAGCCCTTTAAACCTAACAGCGGGTGAGTCCGCCTGTCGGCTGTTAGATTTAAATGACTGCAAGCCATTTAACCCATCCATTTCACTCTCCCCCTTCTTTGAAATGGCTAGATTAAATGGCCGCCAGCCATTTAACCCTTTCCTAGCAATCCCTCCCCCTTTTCTCCCGGACACGGCTTGCTGCAGCTGGGAGAAAGGGGGATCTGAACTGGCTGATTCGGGCATTTTCTTTTTTTGCCTGGTTTGATTCAAGAATTGCCCTGAACTGGAATTTTTAGTTTTGTGCCCATCCCTGTTGTCAAGCCCCTTTTCCTCTCTCTTCCTTATGGTTGTCCCATGTATTTTTTTCTCCTCTGGAAAGGGAAGAGATTGGACACAAGTAAAGAAACTACAGTCTGGATCACTCAGGTAATGGAGACTGGTGGCAGAATGGACTGTACCACTTCAGACTACTGGTGGTGGAGTCCAACTCTGAATGTTCCTTTTCCTTTAAAAAAAGAAGCAAAGCCCTGTGAATAGAAAACTAGCACAGTAGGGGAGGCTGGTTGTACCCGCTCTTCGTTTGCTGAGTTGGTTTTCTGTTAGCGGTGGTGGTCGTTTCTCTTTTTTTAGGAAAGGACCCCCACCCTTTTGGAGCAGCCATTTGTCCCTCACTCTCCCGTGTGTGTTAAATCGGGCATCAAGAAAATACCGTTGCAGGGACACGGGTCATGGCAGCCATAGGAACACAGTTATCCGTTGCAGGTGGAGATAGTTTGGCCTGCCCCCAGTTGAGTGTGTGTGTAGCTCAGTGTGCTAAAACATCCTCTAGTAATGGCAGGGCTGGCCATGCGTGTCTTCCCCACAATGTATGTCGTCGTTTTGGGGGGAGCCGGGTAGGCAGAGTTAACCTTTCCCACCTCCATCAAAGGCAGTACTGGATTGTTCTTGGAAATCATCAGGTGTTTTTTTCCCCCCTGCAGTGGTTACAGGGGAGGAGAATAAGTGATGGGCAGGGAAAAGAGGGTATGTAGAAGAAAACTATAGAAATTTCCCCAACCTGGACCATTGTCTTCCTTTCCCTGTAGGGACTTGCACCGCACACATCCCTGAACAGGCACAGGCAACCATCCCCTGTGTTGTCTTTTTATTAATCCAATCAGGGCAGGATTCAGTATCTGAAAGCCCCCCCCCCCTTCTCTACGGCTGCTTGTGCCACTTTCGTTCATCAAAGGCAAGCGAGTGCAGCCGGCTGTTGTGAATGTACAGGTGGGGTTAGAGGGGAGGGGGGAGTGAAGGGGGGGGGAGAAGACCCAGTGAGTGGAGCAGGCTGGGGAGAATCAGTTGTACTTGAATAATTATTGGGGAGGGGTCTTATGTTACCTCAGGGGCTGGGTTGGGGGAGTGTGGAGTGTGATGCCATTAGAGGGGAGGGGGTTGGAGGAATGGGAAACGCCCACATTTTGAATGGAGGGGTGGGAATCAGAAGTAAATGCCGACATTAGAGAATTTGAGGGGAGAGTTTGGGGCTTCTGATGTCATTGTTTGGAAGGGGTTTTTTTAATGCTGTGGGTTTTTCATGATGTCATAATTTAGGGTTTACAAAAGAGTTCAGGTTTAAGGATTTACTAAGGGGGTGGGGGGAGGGGTGCTAACGTTCTGGGCTTTCAGTGGGTTAATATTTGTTTCAGGCTTGAGGATGTGTTGACAGCGTTATATGTAATCCCAAGATTGGGGTGGGGAGAATTCTTGGATTGCTGGCATCGCTCTCTGATGGGCTTGGGACGTCCAGGAGGTATAACAATGCTTCTTGTGTGTCTTGGGTTGCTGTTGTGCCACAATCTGTATAGGAATCTCCCCCCACCCCATTGGGTAGTATGTAAAGCTGTTCTTTCTCTTTCTGCTCAGCCATTTTGCATTGAGCTTCTCTCCCACTTTTGGTAAGGGACCTTTTTCACTCCCACCCCCTTCAACCATTCCCCAGTGCTGTGTCCTCCCCAAGAAGTTTACAGTACATCCATTTGGGCAAGTGCCAAAAAGAGTTCCAACAAAACAGTTGTCGGGCAGACCGTCTTTGGACGGCCAGAGTGACTGGCAGGTTGCACAGAGCGGGACATACGAGCCGTTGTGCCTCAGCGGTCTCCTCCAGTGTGCAAAGGACCACTGGGGCTTCTCGAGGTATCAGTGCTGAATTGTACCTTTTCCTCCTGCCCCACATCACTTTCCCAGTGCAGGGAATTCCCTGGATGACTGTGACAACCTGCACTTCACTAAAGCAGAACTCACAGCAAGAGATCGCCGCCGCTTCAGGGCCAGCATGTGGGAGTAACATCTTAATGACGGCTGCTCCGTTATTCCTCTCAAAGCCTTCAACTAGCCACTGGGGGGAAAATAATCCTTTAGAGAGGTGGCGGGAAACATTCATCAAGGGCTTTCAATAGGCTTGCCTACTCAGCACCATATCTTTGGAGGGCACCATGCAATGTTATAATTTTTGTTTTTGCTAATCCTGTTTCTGGAGGATTCCTAATCCTGGCACCTAATAGCTGACCCTGAGCCTTATTGCAGTGCCAATCACACCCGGCTATAACAAAGCTGCTCTCTAGTACTGTACATGGGGGGGATGCCTGGGGGCTGCCCTTGGCTGCTGTCCTTACTGTTAACGTTGCTCCTGGTTGGCTTTTCTATGCAATTCAGTCCCCCCACTCCATGAAATGGTTTCTATGCTTTTTTTAAAAAAAAAAGAATTACCCTTTTTTACAATTTTTAAAAGAAATGTTTGATACATCTTTCCTGATTTGTTAACTGTGAAGTTCATTCATTTTGTTTTGTTTTGTTCTGGTGTGTGGAAATTAAAAAAAAGAAATCAGTTGAAGTCTCAGCGTGGTTTGTAGAGGGAAACAATGATACAACTGGTCTTAACAGTGGCTCTAGTCTGCTGCCATGTAAGTAGCCCCCCCACCTGTGGTATAGAAACGATCTGGCAAAGAATTTAGGGTTGGGGGGAGAATAGCAGTGCTGGAGAAGACTCTTGAGAGTCCCTTGGACTGCAAGAAGATCAAATCAGTCAATCCTAAAAGAAATCAACCCTGACTGTTCCCTGCAAGGCCAGATAATGAAACTGAAGCTCAAATACTTTGGCCACCAAATGAGAAGGGAGCACTCACTGGAGAAGACCCTGATGCTGGGAAAGATTGAAGGTCAAAGAAGACGGGGACGGCAAAGGATGAGATGGTTAGACAGTGTCATAGATGCAACGAACATGAAGTTGAGCCAACTTCAGAGGACGGCGGAAGACAGGAAGGCCTGGCGGGATCTGGTCCATGGGGTGGCGAAGAGTCGGACTCGACTGTGCGACTGAACAACAAAGCAGTTTGCAAGGGAAATATGAACATGCGAGCTGTGGTTTGCAAAAAAGGCTGAATGAGCAATAAGATTTTTTTGAAGTTTTTATTGAAAATTTAACGTCAGATACAAAGACGAACCAGTGACAATAAACGTATGTCAAATACAGGTTATCACATTACAAAATGTACTTCACAATACAATAGGTCTCAATACCACAAAAAATTAAGCCACAAGTAATTACGCCTCTCCGGAGAAAGATGGTGTCAAAAGGTCGTAGTAAATAAGTATCAATTAACATTGTAAAACATCTATAACACAATTCTGATTAAAACAGTCTTTGTTTTGAGCAATAAAATTTAAAATGGTACCATTAATTATAACACTCAAGAGAGGCTGAGTAAGGGTCTTTATTCGAGGTTTGTATCAGTTGATGGGACGCTTTGCCTCATTCCTCCCCTTTACAATATTTTATTTCCTTTGCTGCTCTCCACCAGTGGGCTTGCTAAGATAACATTTCAATGCTGTAAAGCCCCAAGAGGCAGGAAATATTTACTTACCCTCTCCCCTTATGTCTTAGCCAGGGCAGCATTCAACCCCAGAACCCTTCCCTTATAACAGATAGTCCTGTCTCCACTTTCTTAAGGTTTATCAGGTGGGGATTTTCTGTAGACAAAATATATTTAACTCACTGCTAGAAGAAAGCAAGCAGGGCCATGAGGAACCGGCTTAGAACCTTTCGTCTTGGTTTTCTGCTTCCATGGAGTTTTATGTGGAGGGGGGATCCAAAATGGCACTGCTTTCCTACCTGCAGTCTGAATTTTGCTATTGTAAGGCAGGGCCTCTCCATTCCTGAGAAGCAAAGAAGTCTGGTGCAGGAAGACACTCCCCCCCCCAAAAAAAAGCACCGAATGTATTAGCATCAAACCTAAATTCCTAACAGTGACAGCTGCTTTTCCTATGCCCTCTGGTCGTGAAGAGCTATTTGGAACCGTGTCTGCTATAGTTGGAATATCAAAGCAGTGACTTTCAAGAGCGGAATCTGGTGTTTCACCCATCAGCTTTTCTTCACTGGCTTTATTTTTCTAGCGTGCAACCCTGTTGCCTATTTTCTCTCCATCGTACAAGAGAGCATCTTCCTCTGTTCAGCTAGTGGCTGTGCTCCCCCCATGCATTCAACGCAACAAAAAAATTATGCCTTCCTGACCCCCGACAAAGTCACTGTGTTGGCAAATGATACAAGAACAGGGTGGGGTCAGCTATGAAGTGGGAGTTTTGTGCGCCCCCTTCCCTCCCCTTATCTGCGGCAGAAGCAACTTGGTCTCCCTGTTTTTGCGTCCTCAAACCTCTTCAGTAGAACGGAACCCTGTTGGCTCCTTTGCGCAAATTTCGTGTAGCCAATAAACACATGGACCTTGTTGGTTTGTCTGGGCTTGGGGCGCTTTTTTCCAGAATGAAAACGAGAGAATCTGGTCAATCCCGGACATGAAACGTTGGTTCGAGCATGAATGTTTTTGGGAAACCACTTTCTCTAAGGGGAGCTAGTCCATTGGGCTTCTGCATGAGTCGTTGGTCCGGACGTCTTTCCTCCTGGCGCTGCATCTGGGCCTTCGCCCAGGTTCCCCGAGTCGCTAGGGTCACGATCACATCCCTTCCTTGCCCCCCACCGATTAGCTGGCGCGGTGACTGTTGGGTGATAGTGAAATATTGAAAAAATGGTATTTAGCAGAGATAAGATAGTCCAGCAGTGCCAGAATAAAATAATTCAGACTGAGAGTCAATGTGTGATTAAAATATAAAGTTTTTACTAAATTCTAGCATGGGAAGGGTAACTGGGATGAAAATAACAACAGAGCATAATCGGCTACATCCTTACTCTACAGAGACAAAACTAGAAGAGAGATTATGGCTACTCTTCTTGTTCTTCAGAACACCAAACAAAGACGGGAAGAGAAGCCATAAAATGCTAATACACCTTGACGCTTTAGTCCCAATCAAATCCCTAGATCAGGGAGAAAATTCCCGGGCTTTCTACAGCTAAATAACACTGGTTACATGAGAAACATGTGACTTCCTGTGAGTAACAGAAACAAACATTTAACCCCAGATATACTGAGTGTTTTCAACTTGTAATACCCAACAGTGACTCACGCAGAGACGCCCCTTGGACCGCTCAGGTTTCTTTCTCCTGCCCCACCCCGCTTGGAAGCACAAGCACCACTCCGGCTTCTTGAAATTGCACCCCCCACACAGACACACACACACCCCGGCCCTGGACGTGCGCCTGGCGGCTTTCCGAGTTTCCCTTTCGGTTGTTCAACTCCATCCTTCCCATGTGCCTCCGACGCCGCTTTTCGGCCTCCTGACAACTGGGTCCGGGGCGGCTCCTTCGGCAAGAGCGGCCTTCTTCCTCTCCCTTGTTCTGGCCTTCTTGAGCCTGGGTGTTTGGGACTTTTCCGCCGAGGGCGAGGCGCCTCCCGGGAAGAGCCGTGCGCGCGGGCCTGCGCTCCGACTCGGCCATGGCTGCAGAGGCGGCGGCCGGGCGGCAGCTCCCGCCATCCTCGGGGGGGCCAGGTAGGAGGGCGCGGGACAGTGTAGGGGCGGCTTTCTCGGCGTCCTGAGAGGACCCTTCCGTTTGCAGTGACCCGCCGGGCTATAAAGGGTGCTGCTGGCGAGTTGGAACCCGTCCGTGCCTAATTTTGGAAAGGGATTCTTCAGCCTTTTCTTCCCTGTCGAGAGTCGCCTGGACATGTCGGGACAAGCTGGGAACAGACTCTCAAGCATTCTGCGCTTGCCGCCGAGACGTCACTTGTGTGCATTGGTGATGCTCTTAACTTGCAGCGTAAGGCTATTGATGGGCTGTCTTTAGAATGCTCAGAACACTTAGGCGCCTTAATGACAGGGATGCTGTCAACTCCTCATGATGGTGCCCGTGCACGCCAAAGCTCATCACCGGAATTAAACTTTGTTAGTCTTAAAGGGGCCACTGGACGCAAATTTTGTTCTGTTGCATCTAAAGCTGGTAAAGGTTCCCTTCCTCGAAAGCCAGTCGAGTCGGACTCTAGGGTTGCGGTGCTCATCTCCGTTTCCAAGCCGAAGAGCCAGCGCTGTCCGAAGACGTTTCCGTGGTCACGTGGCTGGCATGACTCAACACCAAGGCGCACGGAACGCTGTTACCTTCCCACCGAAGTGGTACCTATTTATCCACTTGCAATTTCTTGCTTTCGAACGGCTCAGTTGGCAGGAGCTGGAACTAGAGACGGGAGCTCACTCTGTCATGTGGCAACTCGGGTCTTGAAAAGCTCATACCCAGAATTAAAACATTGTTGATCTTAAAGGGGCCACTGGACTCAAACTTTGTTCTGTTGCTTCAGACCAAAACGGCTACCTACCTGAACTCCTGAGGCAGACCAATGGTGTCCTCACAACAGGGGTGTAAACTGCGGGGGGGGGGGGGGCCAGCTGCCTCCCTGGGATTTCCCCCCCCCCCCCCAATCTCCCTCCCGGCTGTCAGGCCCTCTGGGATTTCCCAGCAGGGGCAATGCCCACCCCTCTCTCCCCTTGCCAGGTACTGTACTGAGTACCCTGAATGTGAATGGTGTAGTTGTTAGAGCATTGATCTACAACTAGGGAGGGCAGAGTTCAAATTCCTTGGGCCAGTCACACACTCAGCCGAAATTGTGAGGGGGGGGGGTATTTTGTTTCATTCACAAATGAGATATTTAGTCAAATTGTCTCAGTGAAGGAGTTCATGATCTCTTCTGTCTCCTCTTACAGAGTCCTCCTTCTTTGCCTGAGATTCAGAATATTACAAGGGAAACCAATTCTCTTTTTAGCTGCATGATAAATTGTTGATGGCATATGGTTTTTGGAAACAGAACAATAATGTAATATGGAAATAATTTAATACAGATAACTAGGCGTGGGACTGGAGCAGGTTCAGCCCTGTGCCTTCGCTCCCCGAAATTCAGAAGTCTGTGTCCCCGCCTCACGACTGGACTAGAGTGGGGTTGATCCTGAAGGATTCTGGTATACCTCTAAGAGTTCATGGCTGGTCCAAGACCAGAATAGTGGATCAACCCTTTCACACGTGTAGCTGCTAGACTGTGAACCCGTGATACTGAGTCAGACTACTGATCCCTCTAAGTAGAAAAAAATGTACAGCCATCTTGGTCATTGCAAAATCCAAAAACAAAACAAAATCTGTGTTAATACCTTTTAGTAGGACCAACAAAATCCATGTAAATACCTTTTATTAGGACACACTCAATGGGTACAGAACATTGTCCAAGTGTTCAAGCACACTAGGTATTTGTCAGGCCAGATGTTACAAAGTTTAAAAAGATAAAATGGTATCTACTCTGCCTGGCGGTGGCTCTCCAGATTCTCGGGTGGAGAAATGTGCCTCACAGGGCCCCGCTGTTTTAAACGGGAACTACCAGGGAGTGATCCTGGTTTTTTCTGCATGCACAGCATGTGCTCTGACAGTGAGCCATGGCCAGCACGTGTGAGCATGTGCATTTGCATCTTTTGTGCAGGTCTCATTGTATGATATTTTCCTCTCTCTGAGATGATCCGAGTAGGCAGTTGTGAATGTTGTCAAAAGCCTGGAGAAAATAATGCCCTGTGCCTTTAAAGGTAAAGGTTCCCTTGCTCGAAAGCCAGTCGAATCCGACTCTAGGGATGCAGTGCTCATCTCCATTTCAAAGCCGAAGAGCCAGCGCTGTCCGAAGACGTTTCCGTGGCCATGTGGCCGGCATGACTAAACACCAAGGCGCACTGAACGCTGTTACCTTCCCACCGAAGTGGTACCTATTTATCTACTTGCAATTTCTTGCTTTCGAACTGCTAGGTTGGCAGGAGCTGGAACTAGAGACAGGAGCTCACCTTGTCTTGCGGCACCCGGGTCTTGAACTGCTGAACTACTGACCTTCCACAGCCTGCAGTTCAGCGTCTTAACCACTTGAGCCACCGCAGCACTGTGCCTTTAATAGAGGCTTAATGGGGATATTATTTACCAGGTGATGTTATTTACCTCCCTGCCATGAAAAACTCCAGGTGCCCATTATTACATGTTAAGCCTCTGTTAAAGGACAAGGCAATTTGTCTAGGCCTGTTGACAACTCTGTCATGTCTGTGGTGTACTGCCAATTTTTTGTTGCAATGAATACACTGATCCAGACAGCTACCATGAACTCTGGCTGCTGGATCTCTGCAGGTGCAATGAGATAAATGTATATTTTCCTTGCATGTGCTTTATACCAACATTAAAGAGGGGTTTGGTAGCACCTTAAGGACTAATACAGTTTCTTCCAGCAGATGTTTTTTGTGAGCTAGAGCTCAATTCATCACAAAAGCTTCTATTGGAAGAAAATTCTGTTAGCCTTTAAGGCAGGGGTCCCTAACCTTTTTGAGCCTGTGGGGCCCTTTGGAATTCTGGCACAGCATGGTGGGCGCAGCCGCAAAATGGCTGCCACAGGAGGCAGAGTCAACCACAAAAGGGCTGCCACAGGAGGCAGAGTCAACCACAAAAGGGCTGCCACAGGAGGCAGAGTCAACCACAAAAGGGCTGCCACAGGAGGCAGAGTCAACCACAAAAGGGCTGCCACAGGAGGCGGAGTCAGCCACAAAATATTTGCCATAGCTTTGCTTCAGTTACACAGTGAAGATTCTTGTGCTGTGGTGGCAGCTGCTGCCAAAGCAGCATTTTTAAAAAAATCTGCACAACTAATCAAATCTCCAGTTGCCATTCAGAAAGCCTTGCTGAGCAAAAGCACTACCTGGCCCCACCCGCTTCCTAAAAACACTTGGCGAGAACCAGAAAAGGTGTTGGCAGGCACCACGTTGGGTATGCCTGCTTTAAGGTCTCTGGTTTGCTAAAACAGACTAACATGGCTACACCTCTGGTCCTTTTCCGAGATGATCCCCTTGTGGGGAAAAAGTGATGATTGGGACTGGCTCTCCTGGAGAAAATTGGCTTCGTGTGCAGCATCCTGGCCCAGGGATGTCCTTTGAATAGATAAATAATGGAACCAGCCTATCCACAGATAAAAGTTTCCCACCAGTTATTTCTGTAATGAAACCATAAACTTTGTTTAGCCCCCTTGATTGCAGAATTTGCTAGCAGGTTGTGATGGGGAGATACTCATGGATGGGTCACCTCTCTTGTTGTGTTTCCCACCATGTAATCGTGACATCTGTAAGGGGTTGCCTGGAGAAAAAAATGTCCTGTCCCTTTAACAGACGTTTAACATGTGGAAACAGGCAGTTGTCACTTTCATGGTATGGAGATAAATAGCATCCTGTTAAGCCTCTGTTAAAGGGATGGGATGGTTTTCTCTTGGCCTGTTGGCACACACCCCAGCACCTGTGAGCCAAAGCGCTGAAGTTTTCTGCTTTTCAAAAGTCTGCATGCAGTAACCAAGTTGTGACATCCATATTCCAAGTGTGACAGTAGGCAATTTTGCCAGAAAAGTAAGAATCCCTGGTGAGGCAACTGCAGAACTGAGTTCCAATTCACTACTCACCAGCAGCCCTGCAAGAAAAAAGGAATTGTGCTTAGTAATAGAGCAATTGCTTTGCATGCAGACAGTCCCAGGTTCACCCCCTGACATCTCCTCTTAAAGGAACTCAGGGTGTTGGAAAGACTTTTCTGCCCGGAGACCCTATAACAGTGGTGGCGAACCTATGGCACGGGTGCCAGAGGTGGCACTCAGAGCCCTCTCTGTGGGCACGCATGCCATCGCCCCAGCCAGGCCCAGACCGTCATTAAAGTGTCGAATTCTCTGCCAAATAATTTTAAGTAAATGAAAGCATTTGGGATTGCTTTCCTTACTTTGTTTGGATCATCTTAAGTTAATGTATGAGTTGTTTTTTCTAAAGTAAAACCTCAGTATTCAGGTTAAATTGCCGTGTTGGCACTTTGCAATAAATAAATGGGTTTTGGGTCGCAGTTTGGGCACTCGGTCTCTAAAAGGTTCGCCATCACTGCCCTATAAAGTCCCTGCTAGTCTCAGCACACAGTACTGAGCTAGCTTGCTGCAAGAGAAGGCAGCTCCCTTGTCTTAGTTTTTCCTCTTCCACAGAAAATAAACACCCCGCCTAGAAGTTAGCCACACCGATACAAAATGACTCCACCACTCTAGTTTGTATCATGTTACACTGCCCATGGATTACAGTGGGGGGATTTGAATTGGTTCAGTTCCAAGAGCAGTGTATGGTACATATGTACTTATGGGACTTCTGGGGCCTTAAGACTGGAGGAGACACAAGAAAAGGAATGTAGGTTTCTGGGATCGCAGAAAAAGAAGAGGGGAGTATGCAGCATGAGGACAATACAAGAGGGAGGACAGAATCTTGGGAGCTGAGAGAACGGTCAGTGGCTACTAGTCACAACGGCTATTAGTCGTGATGGGTGTCTACTCCCTCCGGTGCAAGAGGCAGTGGGTCTCTTTCTGTCAGTTTCTGGGGACCACAGGTGGGAGCAGAGGTCGATTCAGGGGGGATCGCGGGGGATCGCAGTTCTCTCGGGTGAGGGGCGGGGGGCGGGGCACACGACGAAACCCCGCCCCCTGCTTCCAGCCGCCCCGCTTCCGGCCCTCATTCAGCCAGGAGGAGGCAGGAGAAGAGGGAGGGTAAGTTGCTTCCTCCCCGCCTCTCCCCACCCCTGCCTGCCTGAGGCCAAGAGGCCCTTGGCGAGGCTTCCTTGCACTCCCGCTGGCCTTGCAGGTCCACCGCCGGGCCCCTGATGTCAGGGGGTGTGGTATATGCTAATGAGTTATGCTAATGAGTTCCCCTAGCTCTTTTTCTACGAAACGACCCCTGGGTGGGAGGATGCTGTTGCCCCCCTCCTGCTTGTGGGCTTCCTTAGAGAAAGCTGGTTGGCCACAGTGCGAACAGGATGCTGGACTTGATGGGCCTCTGGTCTGATCCCGCATGGTCTGATCCTCTTATGTAACTAACCTACTCTGTTTTCTCTCTCTGTGTGTTTGTTTTTGTCAAGGGGCTTCTGACAACCTCTCGTACATCCTTCGGGTTGGAAGGGCCCTTCTGATTGGGTAGGTGAAACCTCCTCATGATATGGCTGGCACCCTCAGTCCCTGAGCGTGATTAAGAACTTCTTACACCTCCAAAAAACCCTTTCATAAGAACATAAGAGGCGCCAATGTTGGATCAGGCCAAAGGCCTATCCAGTCCAACACTCTGTGTCACACAGTGGCCAGAAATACCAGTGCCATCAGGAGGTCCACCAGTGGGGCCAGGACATTAGAAGCCCTCCCACTGTTGACCCCCCCCCCAAGCACCAAGATGACAGAGCATCACTTGCCCCAGAGCCCCTATCTATACCTTGTGGCTAATAGCCACTGATGGACCTCTGCTCCATATGCTTATCTAATTCCCTTTTGAAGCCGTCCATGCTTGTAGCCGCCACCACTTCCTGTGGCAGTGAATTCCATGTGTTAATCACTCTTTGGGTGAAGAAGGACTTCCTTTTATCCGTTCTAACCCAACCGCTCAGCAATTTCATTGAGTGCCCACGAGTTCTTGTATTGTGAGAAAGGGAGAAAGGTACCTCTTTCTCTACCTGCTCTATCCCATGCATCATCCTATAAACCTCAATCATGTCAACCCTCAATCGTCGTTTCTCCAAGCTAAAGTGCCCCAAGCGCTTTAACCTTTCCTCATAGGGAAAGTGTTCCAACCCCTTTATCATTCGAGTTGCCCTTTTCTGCCCTTTTTCCAAAGCTATAATACCCTTTTTAAGATGTGGTGACCAGAACTGCACACAGTATTCCAAATGAGGTCACACCATTGATTTATACAGTCCACATCAGTCTTGCCGTCTCAGCCCTTCCTGGGTATCCGGGAGAAAGTCAGTTCCCCCGGCCCAACGCCTTTCTGCAAACTATATCTGCCCTCAGAGAATCTTGTCCCCTTGTCTCCTACTCAAAGGGTGGCAATCCTGTATGTCAGCGTTCCCATTAGGGCTTCCCCTTCTCTGAATACCCAGGGACCACCACCACCCTTAACATGTTTCTGCCCCTTTTTTTTGAACAGATTCATCAGATCTCTGTTTCAGCAACATGCCAATGACCATCCTCAGCGGGCCTCAGTGGAACAGCTGAGTGAAGACGTCGCACTGATGGATGACTTGGCTAGGGAGGATGTGTCAGCTGCTGACCAGGTCTCCTCGCTGCGAGAATTCATGCTCCGCCTGTGGCAAGAACTCAGCAATAACTCAGAAATCACCAGGTGAGTGCATCTGTCTTATAGGGGTGAATGAGAGGTTTGTGGGAGAAGCAGAGGCACGGTGGTTTTGCACATGGAAGACTCCTGAGTTCAGTCTGCAGCTTTCCGGATAAGGAATCAAGCACTGGGGAAGGGCTTTCTCTGTCTGAAACCCTGGCAACTTCCTGCCAATCAGAATAAACAACACTGACTTAAATGGACCAATGGTTTGGCTTGATTTAAAGTGTGGTGGAAAGTGCCGTCAAGTTGCAGCCAACTTGTGGTGATCCCAAAAGGTTTTCAAGGCAAGAGATGAGCAGAGGGGGTTTGCCATGGCCTGCCTCTGCATAGCAACCTGGACTTCCTTGGTGGTCTGTCTCCCATCCATCCAAGTATTAACCAGGGTTGATCCTGCCTAGCTTCCAAGATTTGACAAAACTAGGCTAGCCTGGGCCATCCAAGTTGCTATAAAGTACTTGGCCATCCAAGTACTTGGCCTTATACAGAAAACTGGCCAGTTTCCAGTGGACCCCCAAGCGTTTGCTTGCGAGAATCCGGGCAAAGGATTTTAGGCTGGATGGATCTCAGTGTGATCCCACAAGGCACTTCATTATGTTATCTACTTAAGGTCACCTAACAGAGCTTAGTTAATGGTTAGGAGAACCTGAAGAAGTTGTACAGTCATGCAAAATCAAGAACGGAATCCATGTAATACCGTTTTTTTAGGACCAACCAAACTGACAGAAAACTTGAGCTTGCACTTTGGCTTTGTAAATGTTACGATACGTTGGCTGAGAGTGTGGATTCTAGTAAAAATGTACAGTACAAGGCTGCAGTTGGTCAGTCCCCATCTGCTCCCTCTCTCTCTCACACACGGAACTTTGCCAGCTCCCCCTGGGGTACTTTCCTCTGTATACTGATGCCACTCTGTCTTTGCAGTATGGTGCATAGTGTCACCGGTAACTCTAACAACCCACTCAAAGTCCTGGCCGAAGTCTCAGAGACCATGTTTGCCAACGGGATCAACTGGGGTCGGATTGTTGTCTTCTTCTACTTTGCGTACAGAGTCATTGCCCAGGTAAAAAAGAGGAGGCGGAAGAACTTGGGACCTGGGAGACAGAATTTCTGCAATGTCACCAGGGCGGGGGCTTTGTATTGCTGTATGTTGGACAAGGATTTTTGTTGGGATTCTTTTTGAGTAAGTCAGCAGAGTATTAAGAGACTGAGTCAATGGTGTGTATTAAAATATAAAAGTTTACTATAAACCTAACATGGGAAAAGGTACACAGGATATGAAAATAACAAAGAGCTAATATGGCTACATCCTTACAGCTAAAAGGTAAAACGGGAAGAGAGGAATGGCGTCTCCTTCTCTAGTCAGAACAAAAGAACGGGAGGAGAAGCCAATATGCTAGATACTTGACACCTTGGTTTCCAATCAGACTAGCAAATTAGCTCCAAAGTTCCCCGGGCATTCTGTTGTCTAAACAGATTGGTTACAAACAAACATGTGACTTAACAAACATCATTAACCCTGTAAATACTGAAGTGTTTTAACTTGTAACACCCAACAATTTATCGTATTGGGTTTTGGAATGTGACGTTCTCTTTTCGTCATCCTGCCTTGTAGAAGTAGATTAAGAACTTGGGAGGTTCTCTGGGCCCATTCGTATTGGGGGATATGCGAACAGCTACATCCATCTCTGCAGGGCTAGGTGCACAAGAGCTCATGCAGTGTACAGACTGTTGCATTTGGTCCTCCTGAGCTGTGGAATTCATTTGGGTGACCTTGGGTCAAGCACTGTTTTACCTCACAGGGTTGTTGGTGAGGGTAAAAGGAGGGATTCCCCCATGTAGTCATACAAGTGGGCAAGAGGACAAAAGCTCTCTGCTAGTGGGTCCTTAGCGAGAGGGTCTCTCTTTGAGGAGGTTTCCCCTGCTTGGCTTAGGACTTTGGAAGCCTTTGATTATCTGCCCTGCTCTCTCAGTGGTCACACGTAGCCTTTTTGTGTCAGGAACTGCCAGGATAAGCAGGTATTCTGTTTTGTTTTCTGTGAGGCTGCTAGCAGGAGATGGGCCTCTTGCTCCGTGGACACCCCTTCTAAAATTTATCAGTGCCTGCAGGCTGTGCTCCCCTCAGTGTTCCTTTCAGTGGAGAAATTTAAGCCCGTCATGTGGGGGAGTTACATCCATTATGGAAGGGAGGGATGGTAATAATAATAATAGGAGGAGATTGGATTTTTATACCCTGCCATTTACTACCCAAAGGAGTCTCAGAGCGGCTTACAATCTCCTTTCCCTTCCCCTCCCCACAGCAGACACCCTGTGAGGTAGTTGGGGCTGAGAGAGCTCTTTCAAGGACTGCTCTTGAGAGAACAGCTCTGAAAGAATTTGAAGCTGACCCAAAGTCACACCAGCAGCTGCATGTGAAGGAGAGGGGATGACAAAATCTGCTGCTGTGTCCAAGGTGTAACTTTATACACACCTCCCCACCTCCTCCTCTTACTCCTTCTCTCTTTTGCAAACCCCTCAAACTTATGTAGTTTCAGAGGGTAACCATGTTGGTCTGCAGTAAAGCAGATTTGAGACCGGTGGCACCTTAGAGACGAACAAGAGTTTCAGGGTCTATGGGCTTTCGGGAGTCACAGCTCCCTTCATCAGACACGAGTCGAAATGGAAATCTCTGAGTCCTTTTATTCTAGTCAGAACGTTTTGTACAACATCCCTCTCACCTGACTGGAATAAAAGCACTCAAGATCTTTGTTTCTACTTGTGTCTGACAAAGGCTTTGACTTTCAAAAGCTTTTTACTCTGAAACTCTTTGTTGGTCTCTTAAGGTGCTACTGGATGTAACTATCAAATTTATATTCCACTCTTCTTCCGAGGAGTCCAGGAGAGCATAAAATGGATCCCATTTTTTCTCTCACAAACAACAAACCTGTGAGGTATACTAGGATGAAAGAGAAATCACCTTTGCCATCCAATGATCTCCACAGCAGAGTAGGGGATTTGGATAACCCCTCTAAGCTGAGTTAGCGTGAGCTAGCTCACAGTTTTTTAGCCTCTGGCGCACACATTTTTGTCTTAGCTCAGAAAGGATGGCTCCAAAGCAAACTGATTTATGCAGCAGCCAAGTCACCCGCTCACAACTTTAATGCCAGTAGCTCACAAAGTAGAATTTTTGCTCACAAGACTCCACAGCTCAGAGAGAGCATTGATAACCACCATGCCACACTGGCATTTCCGCCTTTGAATCACACGAGTACTTCTACAAATGTATTTTCTTTCTCCAACCCTTAGACTAGTTCCAGCTGGTTCCCTGCTGTTCTGGAATGGGCTACAGACTTCTTGCAGAACCGCCTGGTGGCTTGGATCCAGCAACAGGGGGGCTGGGTAAGTGACATATGTTTATTTAAAATATAGTGTGCCTTATTTAGTGATCTATAAAGCGGCTTTCCTCAAGATAAGAACAAACTGCCTTTAAAGCTGACATAATAAAAGCTAGCACAATAACACAGTTACAGAACACATACCATTTAGAGCAGGAAGAGAAAGCCCCAGTTTCCCCCTCTTCTCAGGCCCTGTGAGTAAAGTTTTCACTTGCTGCATAAAACTCATCAACAAGGAAGCCAGGTATGTCTCTCGGGGGAGGAAGTTGTACGTTCTAGCTGCCGCTACTGAAAAGACCTCGCCTCAGGTAAGTACCCACCACATCTTAGACAGTGGAGGAAAACTGGGTGGGGGGACTTTTAAAAATGAGCTGTGTCAGTGGGCAGGGAGAGAAGGTGATTCTCAAGATAGCTTGGCCCCACGCCATTTGGGGATTTCAGGGTCAAGACCAGCACTTTGAGTTGTACTCAGAAGTCAACCAGAAGCCAATAAAATGGACACAAATCAGAATATTATGTACATATTAGTGGGGGGGGGGTTTCAAACGCCGTGGTTGTTGTCTGCATGGGATAGCTTAAAGCCAAGGATTCCATAGAGAACTAGTAGGCCTGTATTTCACAGGTGATTCAAATTTGTGACCTTTAATGGTGTTTTTGATTGTGCGGAATGGATACTCAAGGCCACAGGCGGTTCATTCCTCAGTGTGTTTTTTCAGCTGCTTTCCAGCAGGGGGCAGTCTCACCATATTTTTCATACACAAGCCACTCTCCACAAACCTTTTGACACTTGAGAAGATCGTCTGCCTTTTCTGTTTGTTTTATTGAATAGTATCCCACAAAAGCTCACCCAAAGTGACTTCTGGGGCAGCCTCCAGTTTTTAAAAAACGCTCAATCGTATATGAGTAGAAGGATGAAGGTCCCTTGGTTGGTCTGTAATCATGCTGTAATCCCTGGTAACTGGGGCCTAGTTCTTCCAAAGTGGAAAGTCCAAGGGGGAGCTACTTGAGGAAGCATTCCCCCCCCCCTCCAACCCAAGGAGTTGTGTATAAAGGGCCAAAGCTATTTTTGCCTAGATCATGAATGGACATTGAGCCCACTGGGCCCTCTGTAGCCCTGAGATTGGGGCACCTCCTGTGAGCAGAGGAAAGCCACCTTATACTAAGTCCATTGATCCCAGAAGCCTAATATTGTTTCCTCTGACTCACAGCTCCCCACCGGGGTCTCTCGCAGAGAAAGGCCTTTCCCAGTGCCTGCTACCCAGGGCCCTTTAATTGTAAGATGTGGCAGGTGGGCTGGGCTTTGACAAAAACTGGAAAAAGGGTGGGGGGGAGGGAAAAACTCAACCCAAGATTACACTGCGAACCAGAAGGGTTAAGCTGACCATATATATTATAAAAGTACAAAATTTATTAGGGTGTACACATATTAAAATATATTCGGGTTAAAAAATTTTTTTTCAAGTATCAGACTAATAAAAGCATATTAATACACATGATGGGTCAACACTTTCCAACTGGAAGACCAAACGCGTTTCAGCCTCAAAGGGCCTTCCTCAGTGGTCACTATACAACATAATATAGACACACATTCAAACATATGTATACAAGATCTTTAGTACACTTATATAAAGACCAGATGTTGTATCTTTATATGTTTGCAATTGTGTTGCTGGTATTAATGATGGGCCATAGGTATACCCATATTCATTCCAATTATTCTGGTAACTGAGATATCAAACGTCTGAATGTGTGTCATTCCATCACGCCCCACTTTCTGCAGAGCAGTGTTCCCTCTAAGCTGAGTTAGTGTGAGCTAGCTCACGGTTTTTTAGCCTCCATCTCACACATTATTGTCTTCGCTCAGGAAGGATGGCTCCAGAGCAAACGAATTTATGCAGTAGCCAAATTGCTCGCTCACAAATTTAATGCCAGTAACTCACAAAGTAGAATTTTTGCTCACAAGACTCTACATCTTAGAGGGAGCATTGCTGCAGGGGTATCTTTAGACTGTCTTGCAAAAACTGTGGAACGCTGTGAATACACGTGTGCGCGCGCGGTTGCCCTGTTAGGAGTAGTATCTTTGAATCTGAATGCATTTTTATTGTCTTCTTGTTGTCTTACAGATTGCTATGCTGAATTACACCATTTCTTCAAGGTGTAGACGGAGACCAGAGAACACCCTCAGCTCTATGGACTGATGCACTTACACTCCTGTTGCAAATGGGACTGAAAATAATTTGATGCCCTGCAAATTTGCTCTCTGCCATGACCACAATATGGCAGATGTGAAACTTCTTCTTAAGAGTGTTGGGGGTTTAGAGGCTAGTGTTTCTCCCTTTGGCCTGTGAGAGAGGGTCTCGAATCCTTTTTTTGAGTCATGAAGCTTGCTGGGCAACTTCAGGCCTGTCACCGTCTTTCAGCATAACCTTCCTCATAGGGTTGTTGTGAAGCTTCACGGAGATAACCTCTGTATTTCTCACCATGAGCTCTTACGGGCAGGGACAGGATATAAATATATTTTCCAGGGATGTATTGTTTCAATAAAATACTCTGTCTAAAAACCCAGCATCCCATTTGTGGAGGGGGTTTGCAGGGCTTCACCCCGTCTCTCAGTTCCAGTTAACCCTGGTTTTTCTGTCTCTGTGATCTTGAATACATATTTTATAATACACAGCACAGCCATCTCTGTGACAGGGCTTAATGTTCACCAAATTGTTGCTACGGTTCTCAACCCCTCCTGAACAGCCATTCATTTTGTCTAATCACAATTGGGGGCTCTGCTGGTCATGGTTAATGAGCAGAGGCACTTTCTACATACTTTTCATTGTTTCTACTTTACATGTTCCCAGACAATGGATTCCGTTCAGTTCAGTGACCCAGACAACATAATCGGCAAATCAGGACATGTGAAGTTCCACACACAGACTGCTTTGTTCATACGTTGTTCTTATACTGTTCAGTTGATAAAAGATCAGACAGCTGTGGCCCCATGCCTACAGCCAGTCTTCTAGAGCAGTGGTGGCGAACCTATGGCACGGGTGACAGAGGTGGCACTCAGAGCCCTCTCTGCGGGCACGCGTGCCATCACCCCAGCCAGGCCCAGACCATCATTAAAGTGTCGAATTCTCTGCCAAATAATTTTAAGTAAATGAAAGCATTTGGGATTGCTTTCCTTACTTTGTTTGGATCATCTTAAGTTAATGTATGAGTTGTTTTTTCTAAAGTAAAACCTCAGTATTCAGGTTAAATTGCCGTGTTGGCACTTTGCGATAAATAAGTGGGTTTTGGGTCGCAGTTTGGGCACTCGGTCTCTAAAAGGTTCACCATCACTGTTCTAGAGACTATCCAGCCAGTGTGGTTTAATAGCTGGAGTGGGCTTTGGGAGACCCAGGTTCAAATTCACACTCTACCATGGCAGCTTGCTGGGTGACCTTGGGCCGGTCACTCTCTCTCAGCCTAACGTACCTCACAGGGTTGTTGTGAGGATAAAATAGAGGGGAATGGTGTAAGCTGTTTGAGTCCTTGTTGGGGAGAAAGGTAGAGTATAATGAAGTAAATAATACTGGCCCTTAAAAGGTGAAAGAATAGTGTGAGCTGTTTGGGTCCCTACTGGGGAGAAAGGCAAGATATACATGAAGTAAAATAATTAATATTGGCCCTTAAAGGAGAGTGAAGAACCGGGTTTGATTCCCCCTCCTCCGCATGCAGCCAGCTAGGTGATCTTGGGCCAGTCACAGTTCTCTCAGAGCTGTTCCCTCAAGAGCAGTTCTCTCAGCCCCACCTCCCTCACAGGCTGTCTGCTTTGAGGAGAGGAAGGGAAGGCAATTGTAAGCCGCTCTGAGACTCAAAATGAAGGGTGGGGTATAAATCCAATCTCCTCCTACAGAATTATTTGTCGCCCACAGTAATATAGCCCATGTGAGTGGGACTAATGACAGCTAGGGTTGCCAACTGGCCGAGGGGGGAAAAGTCCTTTCCTTTTAATATTTAAAAATGGGCAGCTGAAGATTTTCACGGCATGGAGCTGGGGGTGTGTGGGATCTGATCATTGCTGCAGATCAAGCCAAAGTTACCGGGACAGCAAGAGGGATCGGCTTAAAAGTTGGCGAACCTACACCAGCACCTCTGAGACTGCCAGTTATGCGTTTCAAAAGGGCAGCCATCTTCGTCTGCAGTAGAAGAGCAAGATTTGAGTCTAGTAGCACCTTGGAGACCAGCAAGAGATTCAGGGCATGAGTTTTTGAGAGTCAAAGCTGTGAAGAAGGGATCGTTGGCTCCGGAGAGCTCATACTTTATTCTACTAGCACTTGCGTGTTGGTTTCCCTTCCTTTCTCTGCTGCGCAAGCGCTCTTGTTTGTTCCTCTCTCGCTCTAGTACGGGTACGCCGGAGGCCGCACGTAGGCCGGAGCGGAAGGCCTTTGGCCCCCTCCTCCCCGCAGCAAACCCTGGCTGCTGATTAAAAACCTTGGCTGGCCTCCCGAGAAGCGGCGCGAGATCCGCGTCAGTTTCAGCAGCCAGTTTTCTGCTGTCGTTCGTAAAACACCCGGGAGGCAAAACGGGTGAGGAGATTAGGGGTTGTAACCCGAAAGATGTCATCTGCTAATGAGCCTAATTAAGGTGATAGTCCAGGCCGCAGGAGGGAAAAGCCGCAACTCAGCAAGCCCCAGGTGCTGTTAGTGGCTTTTAATTGGCAATTAATAATTTCCACGCCCCAGAACCTCTGTACCGGGAGGACTTGCTGATGGATCAGTTTACACAAGCAGGCTGTTAAGGGGGGGCCGGGGAGACAGCCCCACAGGGCACGTTATCATTTTATTTCAGTTCCTCACTGCCATGTCCAAACCCAAAGACAATGCTGTTTGGGACAAGATTGATATATTGCAGTGTCTCAAAGGGATATCTTGTAGGACATGTTTTCTTGGGCAGGAGGAGCCCACTTCGTGAACTAACTGAGCTGAAGCCTTGACCTGAAGATAGCTATACCTACCTATGCATACACGAGAAAGTTACAAATAGTGGGGTCCAAAAGCCATTAAATGCAAGAGGCATAATCGCTGCCATTTCTATGCATCTATCTGACAACCAAGGTTTCACTTCAGGCATCTGATGAAGTGGCAACTTGTCCACAAAAGCTTTAAGGTGCTTTGAGACATTTCCTCAGATCTCTCCCCCCCCCACACACACACACACAAAATGGCTAACATGCCTACCCCACTGAGCTTTACAGGCAATCTCAGATGCTAAGTAGATTTGGCCCGGGTTAGTACTTGGATGGGAGACCACCAAGGAAGTCCAGGGTTGCTACAGATGCAGGCAATGGCAAACCCACCTCTGTTCGTCTCTTGCCTTGAAATCTTGACCGTGTTGCCCTAAATTGGCTGCTACCTGTTAGCAGTGTACACACACATCTAGACTCATGAAGATGTGGAGCATGGTGTGTTTTAAACCAGCTGAAGCCTGCAAATCCAGTTGGAGCCAGTTTTCGTGTGGAAAGGAGACATGATGTGCCTGGAGTGTGCCACTCATGAGCTTATTTGTTAAAGCTCCCCCCTCCCCCCTTCTTGACCTTCCTCATACTTTATGGCCCTATGATATGCTGACTCATGGTGAAGAAGCCTGCTGAGTCAAGCCTTGTGACCACCATGACATAATCTGTTTTTTAAATTGAACCCTTTAGTTCTTTGATAGGACAGTGAGATGTTGCATGTGAGGCCCGAGACTGGTGTGCGTGTGTGTGGCGGGGACAAAAACAGGTACCCATTACCATGATATGGTAGACATATACGCCATTTTGGGAATCAAATCGTTCTTCTCAGGTCTCTGTTCCTAGTTTCTCTCCCTGCGCACACTCACCCCCCCCCCCCCTTGACTCCTGAGACTGTATGTATGGGATTGGATCACTGTCGTAGGGGAGACCCCATGTGACAATTTTCTGCCGGGCCCAAGTAAATGATGTTTGGACCTTGGGATGGTGGGGCAGAAGGAATGTGGGGTAGGTGGTGACCTTGTGTCAAGACCTGCAGGCTGATGATCAACATATTTACTTGGAAGCCCCCCCCCCCCCCGCTAATAGCAGCTTCCTGCAGAGATTTAAATCGGGAAATGGGAACAGTGTAGCTAACAGGCCTGGAGATAAATGTTCTGTCCCTTTAATAGGAGCTTAATATAATATTATTTACCAGGCGATTAAAAGTCATGCCATGGGCAGCCAAGGCTTTTCATTTTTACACTTTAAAGCCTTTATTGAAGGGACAAGACATTTTTCTCCAGGCCTAAACAGTATGTACTATCTGTTGCTGTATGCATTATCCAAGTGTGAAATCTTTGCATTGTTTAACATGTCAACACTTAAACTCGGTGTTCATCTTGGTTTCAGATTTCTGCCATCCTAATGCTACTACATTGCTTACTGGATGTCCTATCCTGTTGACTGCATTGATTTACACTGTGTAATCCACCTAGAATCTCAGCGAGAACGAAATAAAGCAATTGGGGAGAAAGGGGAGTGGGTTGGATCCATCTTCCTCCAGTGCTACACTTCCAAGAAAACAATTTGGAGCCCTCCATGGCTGCTTTAGAGTTAAAATGCTGGGAGATTAACAATCCAGTCCTAAAAACACTTTCTGGGAATAAGCCCCACTGAATAAAATGGGACTTACTTCTCTGTAGATCTGCTTAGACCTCCTAAAAGTCATATCTGGTTTGGCTCTTTAATTCTTGGTAAGTATGTTTAGAATTACAGCCAGGGGTTCCCCTATTCTGGTTTGATTTAGCCAGCAACCCCTTCCCAGGCCTCTGCAACACCCAGGGAACTTGGGTGTGGATAGGATTGCCAACAGGCCTGGAGAAAAATATCCTCTCCCTTTCAGTAGAGTCTTCATGTGTGGAAATGGGCAGCTGAAAGCTCTTCATGGCATGGAGCTGATTAACATAAGAGAGCCAGTGTGATCTAGTGCTTAAAGGGTCAGACTAGGAACTGGACGACTCCAGGTTTGAATCTCTCCACTCTGCCATGGAAGCTCACTGGGGGGACTTTGGGCCAGTTACACACTCAGCCAAACCTACCTCGCAGGGTGGTTGTGAGGATAAAATGGAGGAGGAGAGAGCAATGTAAGCTGCTTTGGGTCCCTACTGGGGAGAAAGGTGGGGCATGATGAATGAAGTAAATTACATCACCAGGTAAATGACATCTCATTAAACCTCTATTAAAGAGACAGGACATATTTTTTTCTCTTGGCAATTGGCAATCCTAGGTATGGGGGAGCTAGCAAATGGCTGGAGGGAGGGAATCTTTGAGCTGGGCATGGAGGAATGGAGAAGTCCCTGGAAGGGGAAGCAGTGATGGTTGCCATGGGCGGTTGGCCATTTGATGTGTGGACAACTGCTGACTGCATTCTTTCTTCTGGGTTACCTTTACGGAAAGTGATGGGATCTTACGTGAAAAGGCGGCCAGTAGGAGTTGAGACTCCAGAGTGTACTTTGCCCCTCCTCCTCCTCTTGATCTGTCCTACACTTCCCAGTGCTAAATTGTGCTGACTCATGCTGATGCAAGAGCTGAGTCAAACTGAGTATGGCAGAGCCCAGAAGTCAACCGTGGGGTTTCCCAAGAAAGGAAATTTACAAGTTGAGAAAGGTAGGGTTTGGGGTTCTAGAATCAAGGCGAGTGTCCCGAGAGAGGGGCAAAGGAGGAAGAGTTCAGAGGCAAGCACTCCCCCTGTGTTCTCCGAGTCAGTATTCTCACTAGCCTCAGCACTACAACACGTGGACTTTAAAGTCATCTAAGCGAGTGGCTCTCTTGCCGGCAGTGAATTCTCTGTCAGTTATGCACTGCATGAAAAACTCTTGTCATCTAGGATCTGGGGAACCAGGTTCGAATCCCCACTCCGTAGGGTTGCCAGCTTTTTGTCACGGATGTTGTTTTCAGAATTCAGCTTCCAGGTGGTGGCTGGAGATCTCCTGGGATCTGGGCCGGCTCGAGGTGTTTCTGCGCCCTAGGCAAGGCTGCCTTATGGCGCAGATGCCAACCTCCCGGTGGGGCCTGGAGACCACTGGAGCCAGCCACCCTTTTGCTGCTGCCACCACCGCCTCCTCCCCCCCGCCGCCATCACCAAAGGGGGGGAGGGGGGAGGCACAGCTTGGCGCCCCATCCAGGGCCTGGCGCTCTAGGTGAATGCCTAGTTTGCCTAGTGGGTGAGCCGGCCCTGCCTGGGATTACAAGTGATCTCCAGGCGACAGAGATCAGTTCCCCTGGAGAAAATGGCCACTTTGGAAGGTGGACTCTTTGGCATTATACCCCCCACTGAAGTCCTTCCCCTCCTCAAACTCCACCTCGTCAGGCTCCACCCCCACCCCCCAAAAATCTCCAGGTATTTCCTAACCCAGAGCTGGTAACCCTACCACTCCGGCATGGAAGCTTGATGGTTGTCCTTGGGCCAGTCACGCACACTCAGCTCTAACCTACCTCACAGGGTTGTTGTGAGAACAGAGGATAAGCAAACAATACAAGCCACTTTAGGTCCCTGTTGGGGAGAAAGATGACAGTGTAAATGAAGGAATTAAATAGGATTACGTGTGAGGGAGGGAGAAAGTTTGCCAGTAAATATATATCGTGATCCTCCTTAGTTGTCTTATGTTAAACTTAAAAGCCCCCAGATTCTTGCCCTTCCATGCAAGGAAGCTGCTCCACGCACTTAATCCTACTCGAGAATCCCAGGCCACAGGTGCTGGGAAAGGCCTTCCCCTGCCTCTGCCTGAGGCCCTAAAGAGTTGCTTCCAATGGAACTCAGATAATGGAACTCAGTGAGCTCTTGAAGCACAGGAGTCTGAGATATTCATCTGGATTTTCCATTTCAGTCCCAAAGTATCTGGGACTTCTCCCCTAGGAAGGGGCAGCAGGAGAGCAAAATAGCCAGCCAAGCAAGCAAAACATCCAGACATTTAAAAAATGACTTAAAATCTAAAAAGGCTAAGTATTGTACTAAGAAAGAGGGTGGTTGAGGTGGAGCCTTCCTTCCCAGGGAATCACAGCACAAGTGAGAGCCTTGCTGGATCAGAGCAAAGGTCCAGCATTCTGTTTCCTACACTGAAGAAGAAGAGATTGGGTTTATACCCTGCCCTTTACTCGGAGTCTCAGAGTGGCTTACAATCTCCTTCCCTTCCTTTCCCCACAACAAGACACCCTGTGAGGTAGGTGGGGCTGAGAGAGCTCTGAGAGAACAGCTCTAAGAGAACTGTGACTGACCCAAGGTCACCCAGCAGCTGCATGTGGAGGAGTGGGGAATCAAAACCCGGTTTTCCAGATCAGAGTCCGCTGCGCTTAACCACATACACCAAACTGGCCAGACAATTGCCACTGGGAAGCTCACAAGCAGGACAATGTGGTAGTCTTGTACATTCTCAGGAATATATATATTTTAAACTTATATATATATATTTATTATTTATTATTAGTTTGACCATGGACGTTCTATTTAATTATGAATAATAAGTGGGGTGTAGGTCAAATCAAGCCTGAATTCTCCTTAGAAGTTAAAATGACCAGACTAAGGCTATTGTACTGCGGTCACATCCTGAGAAGACAAGACTCTCTGGAGAAGACAATAACGCTAGAAGAAGAGGAAGACCCAATGTGAGATGAAGAAGTGAGCAGTGACCCTGCCACAAATTTTGATAGTCTTTAATGTGCTACTGGACTGTTGCTCTTTTCTACTGCTACAGACAAACACAGCTACCCATCTTGATCTATCACCAATGTGAGATGGAAGGAATTAAAGAAGCCACAGCCTTCAGTTTGCAGGATCTAAGTGGAGTCTTTAACAATAGCACATTTTGGAGGTCATTAATTCATAGGGTCACCATCAGTGTTCCCTCTAAGCCGAGTTAGTGTGAGCTAGCTCACAGTTTTTTAGCCTCCGGCTCACACATTTTTGCCTTCGCTCAGGAAGGAGGGCTCCAGAGCAAACTAATTTATGCAGTAGCCAAATTGCTTGCCCACAACTTTAATGCCCGTAGCTCACAAAGTAGAATTTTTGCTCACAAGACTCCACATCTTAGTGGGAGTGTTGGTCACCATAACTTGGAAGTGACTTGATGGCACATCACACACACACACACACACACACAACAGCAGTTCATAGATTTTGTGGACAATACCGAATTATTCAGGATGGTGAAAAGATTATGAAGGGCTGCTGGAGGAGCTCTCTAAAAAGGGCATGTGGCCAACAACATGGCAAAAGAAGGTCAGTGTGGGTAAGTGCAGGATGATGCACACTGGAACAAAAAATCCTAAATTTTAATTATATGCTGATGGGGTCTGAACTGGCTGAGGCTGAAAAGAGATGTTGGGGTTGTCGTGGAAGCCTCAATGAAAATGTCAGCCCAGTATGCCGCAGTGGTGAGAAAGACAAACTCTGTGCTAGGAATTATACGAAAGGGATTGAAAACAAAACAGCCAATATTCCCTGGTGGCTATTGTTCTTAAATCCAGCATGTGTAGAATTCTTTCCCCCATCCCTGGACTGGTCTGGGGGGCAGAATTTATACAAATATAAACATAAGAATTACAGAATCTACTCATAATAATAAGCATAATAATCTGATGATGTGAGACAGAGAGAGTCTTTGCAGAAACCCATTTATTGAACTCTCCTGAGGAAGATCTACCTGGCATTTTCTCTGTTGTGAGCTGGGCATCAAGCAAAGTCCTCAGTAAAACTAAGGTGGATTTTGAAGAGCTACAGGAAGATCTCTCTAAATTGGGTGAGTGGGCAACAATGTGGCAAATGAAGTTTGGTAAGTGTAAGGTGGACTGACTGTGATCAAGTCTGAAAGAGATCTTGGGGCTGTAGTGGAAAAATGGATGAAAATGTTAATTCAATGTGTGACTGCAGTGAAAAAGGCAAACTCCTTTCATCATCCTGTCATTATCAGGAAATGGATTGAAAACAAAACAGCCAATATTGTAATACTCTTGTATAAAGTTACGATGCAGCCTAATTTGGAATCCTGTGTGCAGTTCTGGTCACCATATCTCAAAAAAAGGATACTGCGGCGCAGGAAAAAGCGCAAAGGAGGGCAAACAGGATGATTAGGGGATGGGAGGAACGCCGGGAGAGTCTGGGACTTTCCAGCCCAGAAAAAAGACAGCGAAGGGGAGACACGACAGAGGTTTTATAAACTATGGGATACTGAATGGAGGGAAGTTTTCTCTCTCCCCTCCATAATATTAGACCTTGGGCACCCAATAAAATTGTGGGAAATAGGTCCAAGGCAGATAATAGGAAATACTTCTTTATTCAGTGAGTGAATTAAATGGCGTGAAATTCATTGCCAGTGGAGGTACAGTTGCCAACCTCCAGGTGGTAGCTGGAGATCTCCTGGGATTACAACTTGTCACCAGGCAACAGAGATCAGTTTGCATGGAGAAAATGGCCACTTTCGAAGGAGGACTCTCTGGCATTACACTCCACTGAAGTCCCTCCCCTCCCCAAACCCCAGTCTCCCCCCGACTTCACCCCCAAAATCTCCAGGGGTTTCCCAACCCAGAGCTGGCAACCCTAAGTGGAGGAAGAAAAAGGGAGTTAGACAGATTCATGGAGGAGTGGTCCATCAATGGCTACAAAGCCATAGCGAGTGAAATCCTCTGTCTACAAAGGCAGCAGACCTCTGGGTACCAGCGCTAGGAGGCAGCATCAGGGGAAGGCCTTGGCATCAGTGCCCTGTTTGTTGGGCCTCCAGGGCAAGTGTTAAACAGTCTGCTGGATTAGATGGGCCACTGGTCTGATCTACCAGGCTGTCCTTAGGCGCCACAAATTTATCTTCTTCCCTTTTAAGGCACCACTCTGTGTTTTACTTACTTCAAGCATCCACAAGATATGCTTTCTGCTAGTTAAAGTGATGTAGGCTCTGATCTGGGGCACTGATACATCTCTGGCTCCCCCCCCCCCCCAAAAACACTTAAGGGGCTTAACCTGGTTTGCTGCTTTAGAAACTCGCCAAGTGCAATTCCTGATGGCTGTTCCGAAACTACAGGCTGCTGCAAGTGTTTAATGTGCCCTGACGGAATAAAAATAATGGCCTGTTACGAAGTCATAATATGGATCCTTGCCCAAGACAATTATACGATACAGCCTATATTCAGACTCCACGCATGTCTGAGCCCCTTCAGCAGGCCCCGGTGCCCCTCCTTTTGCACGGTGTTGGGCTGTTGGCCTGGCTACCTCCTCCGGCCTCTGGAGAAGGCTCCCCCGCCTGTTAAAAAGTGCAGAGAAGGGAGAATTTGAGCAGAGGCTGTTTTCCCCCCATGAAGCTGGTGCAGCAATGAGAAACCCCACAACTATAATGATTACTCTCCTTTCCGTGTAACTCTCTCCTGCCCTGAAGCTGGCAAAAAAGCAGCTAAATATTGAAACTGTGCTAAAAAAAAATATCCCACCTCTTGAAGGAGAATGGGTGAAATAAGAACCTAAGAAGAGCCCTGCTGGTTCAGACCAGCGGGCCACCCAGTCCAGAGCCAGTCTGGTTGTAGTGGTTAGAAGTGCAGACTCTAATCTGGGAGAACCGGGTTTGATTCCCCCACATGCAGCTGCTGGTGTGACCTTGGGTCAGTTACAAGCTCTTTCAGAGCTGTTCTCTCACGAGCAGTCCTCGAAAGAGCTCTCTCGGCCCCACCTACCTCACCAGTTTGGTGTAGTGGTTAAGTGAGCGGACTCTAATCTGGGAGAGCCGGGTTTGATTCCCCACTCCTCCACTTGCACCTGCTGGATGACCTTGGGCAAGCCATGGTTCTGGCACAGCTGTCCTTGAAAAAGAGCAGTTTCTGTCAGAGCTCTCTCAGCCCCACCTACCTCACAGGGTGTCTGTTGTGGGAACAGGAAGGGAAAGGAGATTCTAAGCCGCTCTGAGACTCCTTCAGGTAGTGAAGGGCAGGGTATTAATCCAATGTCGTCTTCTTGTTCATCCTGTCTCACACAGTGACCAACCAGTTACTATGGAGAGCCAACAACAGGGCATAACACCCTTTGGTATTAATCTTTAAAGCCCTAACTGTCTGGGACCAGTGTATCTGCGGGACTGCCTCTCCTGGTACACCCCTCAAAGAGCATTATGCTCAATGGATAACAACTTACTGCTGATCCCTGGTCTGAAAAATATCTGGCCGTCCTCAAGCAGAGCCAGGGCTTTCTCAGCCTTGGCGCCAGCCTGGTGGAACTCTCTGCCGAATGAGATCTGGGGTCTGCAGGAACTGATGCAGTTCTGCAGGGCATGTAAGACAGAGATGTTCCGTCAGGCCTATGGTTGACGACAGCGACGGTTTCAATCTATGCTGGCCTCCCTCCCTTCCTTCCCCCCCCTCCCTTGTGGGTTATTCTCTATTTACCATTCAGTATGATATTTATTCTCTCCTGGATGAGGGGCACCATCCTTTTTATGTACTAATGTACCGGTTGCCTGTAGTACTACAAGAGTTGTTTTAATAACTGTAAAATTATGAATATTATTTATATGAATATTGTTGTCACCCGCTCTGAGCTCTGCTGTGCAGGGGAGGGGAGGCTAGAAATCAGATAGATAGAAGAAGACGAGATTGGATTTATACCCTGCCCTTCACTACCCAAAGGGGTCTCAGAGCGGCTTACAAACTCCTTTCCCTTCCCCTCCTCACAACAGACACCCTGTGAGGTAGGTGGGGCTGAGAGAGCTCTGACAGAAACTGCTCTTCTTCAAGGACAGCTCTTATCAGAGCTATGGCTTGCCCAAGGTCATCCAGACAGGTGCAAGTGGAGGAGTGGGGAATCAAACCCGGTTCTCCCAGATTAGAGTCCGCGCACTTAACCACTACACGGCTCCCCCACTACACCAAACACAGACAGACAGATAGAGGCTGAGGCCTTCCCCTGATGTTGCTAGAGATCTAATAAATAAAATATTTTATTTATTTATTTATTTTCATTACATTTATACCCCGCCCTTCCGGCAAGCGGGCTCAGGGCGGCTTACACGAGCACAAAGTGCATATAAATTACAGTATAAAAATACATAAAAACAATTTAAGAATAAATAAATAGAAGCTGATGGCTTCCCCTGATGTTGTCCCCTGGCACTTTACTAGAAATTTAGGGGCAGTGCCAGGTGTGTGTGTGTGTGTGTGTGAGGGAGTTTGGCAGGGTCCCCATCCTGACTATATGTGGCCATAGATAAAGAGTAACTGTAAGCCGCTCAGAGACCCCTTGGGGGGTTCGAGCGGGATACAAACTGAAAGCATAAATAAATAAATGTGATGCCCTAAAGTTCCACTCTTTGAAGTGACCATTTTCTCTAGAGGACCTGATCTCTGAAGTCTGGAAATCAGTTGTAATTCTGGGGGGACCCGAGGGCCCACCTGGAGGCCGACCACTCCTCCTTTGTAACAGCTGCACAAGAGAATGCCATTACTGCTGACGGCCATTCTCCATCATACTTAAAAAAAAAATCTCTTTCCTGTCCTTGCCCAAGACAATTATAGAATACAGCCTGTATTCAAACCAGGCCTGTAGCTACAGTGGGGCATATTGGGGCTAGGCCCCCCGACTTACTGGCAAGGACCCATGACCAGTGTTCCCTCTAAGCTGAGTTAGCGTGAGCTAGCTCACAGTTTTTTAGCCTCCAGCTCACACATTTTCGTCTTAGCTCAGGAAGGATGGCTCCGGAGCAAACTAATTTATGCAACAGCCAAATCGCTCGCTCACAACTTTAATGCCAGTAACTCACAAAATAGAATTTTTGCTCACAAGACTCCACAGCTTAGAGGGAACATTGCCCATGACTTCCCATCCAGTGGTGGGTGCGGGGAAGGAGTCAAGTATTCCTGCGCAGCTGTCTGGCATGAAGGGTCAGCTGTGGTGGCCAGGTGGATCCAGACAGCACCTCTCTATTTCCACCAGAAACTGAATTAAATTGCCTTTAATTCAATTAGCCGGTGCCCCCTAAGGAATTTAAATGCCCCCTGACTTAAAAAATCCTGGCTACGGGCCTGATTCAAACTACAGAATACAGCCTGTATTCAAACTATATTCAGAATTGACCATCCAGCCTGAAAGAAGGGTTCTCTGGAACTCAGAAGCTTGCTCACTATTGTCAGATATTTTAATCGGTCCTAATAAAAAGTGTTGATTCCCCCCCTCCCCCGCCACACCCCGGTCCAGCAAAACTGACTACAACTCCCACCCACCCCCACTCTGTATATGTTCCTACTGGATTGCCAGAATTTTAAAAAATTCCCTTCAAGAGACAATAACCAGAAATCAAACAGGTGGGCCTGAGTTGTACCTCCATGCAGAGAAAAGCCAGCTTTTTTATTAGTTCAGGGTCCCCCAACCTTTTTGAGGCAGATGGCACCTTTGGCATTCTGACAAAACGTCTGCCACAAAAAAACAGCTGCCACAGCTTACAGCAGTCCCAACATGAAGAGCCTTATGCTGTGGAGGAGGCAGCTGCCGCCAAAAGCAATGTTTGCCAAAATTTGCAAAGCCAATCAAAAGCTTTGCTAGGCCAAAGCCACCACCGGACCCTGCCCACTTTCTAAAAACCCTTGGTGGGTACCATGTTGGGGCCCCCATGTAAGTTAATATATTTTTATTCCGCCCATCCTCCAAGGGTTGGCACTGGCAGTATACATTGTTCCCTCCTCCTCCATTTTATCCTCACAACAAACTTGTGAGGTAGATTAGGCTGAGAGAGAGAGCAGGGCTGGTCCAAGGCCGCCCAGTGAGCTCTATGCAGAGCGGGGCTTTCCACCCGGGTCTCTAAGCTGCCTGAAGAAAAAGAACTGCCCTGTCCCTTTAACAGAGAATGTTATTTAGTTCCACGCCATTCAGACCTTCGACTTTCCACACACTAAAAAAAGGTAAAGGTTTCCCTTGCTCGAAAGCCAGTCGAGTCCGACTCTAGGGTTGCGGTGCTCATCTCCGTTTCAAAGCCGAAGTGCCAGCGCTGTCCGAATACGTTTCCGTGGTCATGTGGCTGGCATGACTAAACACCAAGGCGCAAGGGTGTAGACTTTCCAATTTCCCGGCAGGGGCTGGGGCTGGGCCAGAGGCATTGCTTTGCTAGGAGCAAGGGTGGCTCCCGGGGGAGGCTGAGTACCTTCCTGAAAATTTCGGCGGGGGCTGAAGCCCCGCCGCCCCCACGAAGATTACGCCTATGCCAAGGCGCACGGAACGCTGTTACCTTCCCACCAAAGTAGTCCCTATTTATCTACTTGCAGTTTCTTGCTTTCGAACGGCTAGGTTGGCAGGAGCTGGAAATAAATAAATAATAAAGGGGCAGGTCCTTTTTGTCCGGCCCTGTTGGCAACCGCGGGTCCCCCAGATCCTAGCCCGCCTCTCTAACCATTACACACCATGCTGGTGTGAGCAAAAATTCGACTTTGTGAGCTACTGGCATTCAAGTTGTGAGCAGGTGATTTGGCTACTGCACAAATTAGTTTGCTCTGGAGCCCTCCTTCCTGAGCTGAGACAAAGGTGTGAGCTGGAGGCTAAAAAACGGTGAGCTAGCTCTTTCTAACTCAGCTTAGAGGGAACACTGATTCCCCATATCTTCCATGTCTGTCTGTGTGCCAGCTAGCTGTTTCCAGGTGAGGCTCTTGGGGGTGGCGCCACTGCGCACAGCCCCCACACCTTCCGCAAGCCCGGGCAGGGAAAGCCGAAGGCGAGCGGCCGAGCCCAGTTCAGTCACCTGCTTGTGGGCAGAGCCACCCCGCCCGCCCGCCCGCCCGCCCAGGCTCCACCTTCCGCAACTCAGCCAGATGAGTTTTTTATGTCTGAATGGTATATTTTTAATGAATCTAAGTTTTAAAATGTGTAGAGAGCTCGGTTCTTGCTTCAACAGTGTTTGGACGGAACCAGGTTCCACCACCACCGCCGCCTTTTCTCTGCCAAGACTCCCCAGCATCCTCGGGAACCCTTGCTGTGATCTCGAGAGACCCCGCCGACAGATCCCTTTCCGCACCAGCCGGACCAGTCGCCTTTTTATCCCAGCCTCCCAGCCCAGCCGGAGCCATGGACTCCCAGATCCGCCAGAACTACCACCGCGACTGCGAAGGGGCCGTCAACCGCATGGTCAACATGGAGCTGTATGCCAACTACGTCTATCTCTCCATGGCTTCCTACTTTGACCGCGATGACGTTGCCCTGCGAAACCCCGACCGTGTTGCGCGTCGCTCTCGGTTTCCAAAGAGCGCTTGAGCACCCCCTTCGACCTGCTCTCTGACCCACCGGACCTCCCCCCTTTTCCCCCAGAGGAGATCTGGAGGATCCCAGTCCGTTAGTCGCCCTTCCTCCATAATCGTTAGCTCCGATCCCTCCTCCCAAGGGTCCTATTCCTCGTCCGTCTTTTCCAAAGAAACCAGTCTCTCATTTCCTGTTTCGCAGATAAACAGAAGTGGGTTGCGCCTGTCCGTTCTTTCATCGACATCAAATGGCTCCATCCTTCTCCTGCTTGGTCTCGGTCAATAAAAGCACCCCCGAACCGCTGAGTTTTCTTTCTGCCTCTCATCCTGTTCCTCTGTTTCCCCAGTGTTGGGGGGGGGGGGGGGGGAGAAAGAAAACTCCAGCCTCTTGTTGCTTTTCTGCCTTTTATCTCCTCTCATTGTCTCGTAGATTACCCAACCGTGTTGTTTCTAGCGGCAGCAGACTTGTGCATCAACAAGTCTGGGAAGCCAAGATAAAACCTGGGCGTGGATAACTTCCAACCGATGCTTTCTCTCCCCCCTCCCCTTCGCTCTTTCTTTCCCATCCGCTCTGTCTGTAATCTTCATTTGTCCCAATTGCAGATTGGTTAGTTCAACATTTAATCTAGATTTATTTATTTTTGCATTTCCCAGTTAATTGGTGTACATGTAGCATTTTTCACTCTCCTCTCTGCTACCATAATTGTAGTGTTTCCCTGCTATATACTTCCCAATTCTGGGGAAAGTATGGATTCTGTTTTCTCCCCCACCCAGCCATAAATGTACAAAAATGTTAAGGACTTCTGGATCATCTCTGCTCTATGGAGGTCTACAGGATAACTGGAAATTACTAAACTGCTCTTACATGTGTGGGTGCGGGGATAACCTGGCCATCTTCCGGCAACAGGAGGAATTAAATTTGATGACTCTGGGTTACTTTGAATAACAGAGAAGTGGCATGTAATAATTTTTTTTTTAAAAAAAATCAAAACTATTGAGTAGGTGCACATGACCGCAGGGGTGCATTTTTTTTTTGCACACTGGCATCCAGTTTGGCATGTGGGGGTTAACAGAACCAGGTGCCACTGGCTGAGCTAGTTTATTTGGCCCACTAACTCAAAGGGCAGAGTCAGTTGTTCTGTGTGAGGGCCCTCCTGGCACATGGCAGTGGGGGAGCCATCTTGTGGTGGCTGCTCTGTACTCCTGGTCTGGCGTTGAGCCAAGGGTTATGAACGATATCTTAAGTTGCCGGAACTCAGTTTCCTTTTTCAAATGGCGTCTGAGGAAGAATATGAGCAAGCTGACTTAAAAACGTATACCTGGAAGACTTCTCCTGTTTTGCCCGCGCATGCTCCCTTCCAAATCCAATGTGTCTGTCCTTGTTCTGCTCCCCTCTGCAGGCTTCCTACTTTGACCGCGATGACGTTGCCCTGCGAAACGTCGCCGAGTTCTTCCGGTCGCAGTCTCGTGAAGAGCGGGAACACGCCGACAAGCTGCTTCGGTTCCAGAGCCAGCGTGGTGGCCGCGTCCTCCTGCAAGATATCAAGGTAGGCCTCTGGGGTGGGCAGGCAGGATGTCCAAGTCTTCTGAGGTGGTTGTGAGATCTAACTGGGAAGTCGGGTGGGTTGTGGCGGGATTTCAGGCTGGCTGCATTGGCTGAAGGACCCCCAAAGGCCAAATGGTCAAGACTCAGTGGACCGCTTTCTCAGCCTACAGGGTCCTCCACTCACACCTGTACTTGGGAGGAACCTGTGTTTGGGTTTCTGCCTCTGCCACAGACTCTTTGTCTGGCCTTGGTTGTATCTTCCAGAAATAACTTCACCTCTTTGAATTAAACCCAACTTACCATTTCCTCTTTACAGAAGCCAGAACGCGATGCCTGGGGCACAACTCTTGATGCCATGGAGGCAGCCCTTCAGCTGGAAAAGAACGTGAACTAGGCCCTTCTAGAGCTGCACCGCCTGGCAAGCGACCAGAGAGACCCCCATGTGAGTATCACCTTGATATCGCTTTGATCTTTCTATTCCTGGAAAGGCAGAGACACTTCCCCCTCTCCGACACAGGTGGCAACGGGGCTGTAGAAGGCTAGATGCGGCTTGATGATTGTCTTGAAGGTCCAGCCGTCACTGTATCTAGTCTCCGATTATGGTGACTTTGGGTGCTTGTGCTAGACCAAGACTCTTTCAGTATTTACTGTAGAGTAGAATTAGCCTGATCAGTAGGCTAGCCTGATTTTGTCAGATCTTGGGAGTTAAGCAGGGTCAGCCCTGGTTAGTACTTGGATGGGAGACCACCAAGGAAGTCCAGGGTGGCTACGCAGAGGCAGGCAGTGGCAAAACCATCTCCTTTTGTCTTTTGCCTTGAAAACCCACAGATGGCACTTGTCCTTACCAGAACAACTGTTGTTCTGGACGGAGATAGCTGGGTGAAGTGCCTTTTTCAAGCAAAGAAAACAGGACATGTCCTATGCAAAGGATTATGGGGAAGTCACCATTATCATCATGGTGGGAGGGGCCAAAGGAAAGTAAAAAGGCTTATAGGACAACGTGCTCCTGAGCAAGCTGTTGTCCATTTTACAGCTGCAATTGAACTCCAGACTAGTGACCCCAAGTAGCAGAGGAAACATCTTCAGCTGCCAGGGTGATCGTGTGGTTTTTCTTCCAGTTGGGGTGGCTGGGTTAGTGTTCCGTGAACTCTGATGTGTCCATCTTGGCAGCCCCATAGCAAGGGATTTTTTGGGGATGGGGCCTTTGGAGGAGTGCAGCTAATTAAATCAAAGTTAATTACATGAATCCAATTTGGGGGCCAGCCCTGGAGGGAGGGGCCCAGAAGAACCCCAAAGGCCCCACGTTAGTTACAGTGTTCCCTCTAAGCTGAATTAGTGTGAGCGAATGCTCAGGTTTTTAGCCTCCAGCTCACGCATTTTTGTCTGAGCTCAGGAAGGGAGGGCTCCAGAGCAAACGAATCCATGCAGCAGCCAGATTTCTCACTCACAACCTTTAATGCCAGTAAGCTCACAAAAGTAAAATGTTTGAATCTCGGAGGTCTTGAGGAACCTTTGAGTTGCCGGCTGCCACCAATCTCACCTCGTTTACTTTCTCCCTTCCCAGCTCTGTGACTTCCTGGAGACTCACTACCTCGACGAACAAGTCAAAGCTATCAAGGTCCTGGGGGACCACATCACCAACCTCCGGCGGCTGGGAGCATCCCAGGGGGGCCTTGGAGAGTATCTCTTTGACAAACACAGCCTAGGAGAGAGCAGCAGCTGAGTGTGGCATGGCCCCCCTCCCCGCCCCATACTCCTGGGAGCACCGCCTCTGTGAACCCACAGATCATACCCACCACCATCACAATCGCCGTGCCCCAGTCAAGGGGGTTGCACCTGCCAACTCTCGATTGGCATGCTTCCAATAAACAAGGGTTCACCAGTTTAAACTTGTGTTCTGTTCCTTTATCTGATGGGGGGCAGGTACACTGGCTACCTGCAAACAGGTGTTGGGCAAGCGTGCATAAGAAGATGTAACTGCGTACAGCCAAGTTCTCATAATGTTCCTCTCACCAGAAGGTCTGGCAAGATAATTCCAGTGTTTTGGGGTGGGGAGAGCAGTGGATTGGGCCTCAAGCTGACCTGTGCATTTTCGTTTCTGAGATGTAACCGGGAGGGCCAATAGCTTTGGTTTGCATACAAAATGGGTCCTATTGGGTCATGGGCATCTCCACTTGCAGGGCCCCAGGTCACAGATGCTGAGAGCCCCCTTTCTCTGCCTGACCTCAGGCAAACAGCCGGCTACCAGTCAGAAGCCATTGCTGAGCTTGACAGCCCTGGAGTACTGTGGCCAATTTAATCAATATTGGCCATCTGAACCCAAGATGAACTGTCTGATTTGCTACAAGGCAGCTTCATAACCTAGCTGAGAAGCCTTTTCTGACCTAACCTGTTTGCTTTCAGTCTGCGATTGAACCTGAACGGCTTGCTGCCCTGTGACTGGTTGCTAATGGCAGGCAAAAATAGCTTCTTCCACAGAGCTGGGGGAGGGAGTTGCTGTGCCTTCCACCTCTATTCCAGAGGGGCAGCAGTGGTCATTCTTTTACAGCAACAACAAACTCCTTGTGGTACTTCTTAAAGATTGAAAAGCTTCCCTGCCTTAGAGCCTCCTTCTTCAGATAACATGAAATAAGTCCTCAGATGGAACCATGTGCATATGCGCTCCTATGGGTATAGCGGAAGAAACTAATCACTACTGGATATTTATATTTTAAAAGATGAGCCACAAGTGTGTCCAGTGCTATTAGCTTTGGTGCAACCTGATAATTTTTTGTTTGTACCAAGTGGGGTTTAACTTAATGAACACTTCCTGTGTTGGAACTTGAAACCTGTTTGTCTGCAACAAGTGGGCTTTTCTACCATGCCCCTGAAACATAACTTCCTCTTTCTCCTCCTCCGCCTTTTTATTTTTATATTCAACATCTAACTGAACTGAGAAAGTTGAAAACTTATACACTACAGTTCTAATGTTACTGTTGGGTCCAAATAAAACTATTGCATCATGGCTGCTTTTGGGTTTTTCTCCCCTTCTGAATGAGTCAATAAGTCTGACTGTCTGCAATTTTGATATATATATATTTTTTAACTACTGGCTCAGTTCCTCATTTGCTGTTCTAGTCATTTTTCACTGCAGAGGTCTCCTTCTGCCTGTTTTGGCCATCTAATGGGAGTCAAGCCCTGACTGGGATACCCCAGGCTAGCCTGACCTCATCGGATCTCGGAAGCTAAGCCGGGTCGGCCCTGGCTATTATTTGGATGGGAAACCTCCAAGGAATACCAGGGCCGTGACACCAAAGTAGGCAATGGCAAACCATCTCCGAACATCATGTCTTGCCTTGAAAACCATATGGGGTTGACATAAATCAGCTTGATGGCAAAAAATAAAGGAAGTCAGTATCCCTTCTAAAGGAGCTTAGTAATATTGCTGATGCTTATGAAAGTGCAACATCCGGTCAAAAAGCCTGAGCTGCTGCTGTTTTTGAGATACAGATCCACCCACCCCCCAGCTGTGTGTATTTGGGCAACAGTATGCTGCACCCACCCTTAAAGAAATTGCAACTGGATATAGCAGAGCAAATGACCTCCGTACTTTTTTTCCCTATTATCACTTTGTTGTTAGTCATTCAGTCGTGTCCATCCTTTGGTGATTCTATGGGCCAGCTCCCTCCACGTTTTCCGATCTTATACTGTTTCTTCGAGTCGTTCCTTGCTCAGGCTGATGTTGACTTTTATGGTCTCTAGCCACCATGTTCTTTGGCAGCCCAGTTTCCTTTTGCCACTAACCAATCCAAGCATAATTGCTTTTTCTAGTGAGCTCTTCCACAAATAACATGGCTGAAATAAGTCAGGCACAGTTTTATGATTTTCCAATGACGTGTCTGGTTTTATGCCCTCCAATACTTGCTTGTTTGTCACCTTTGCTGTCCAAGGAATGCTCCCTACAAAGTGAAAATTTAGGCAGGGGATGAACTGCCTTGCTTCTGCTAGAGAAAGAAAGGATACCGATTTTTTAAAAAAATAAATAAGAGGGACCACCCTTGGCTGTGCAAGAGAGATAACCGCTCTGTCACTGCTGCCAGGATGTGGGGGGCAAACACTGGGACTTTAAACCTGTTGGAAAATTTGATAAAAATGGTTAGATATTCAGAAGTTGCAAAGGATCTTTGTTTACTGGAGAGAAGGCATTTTCTTTCTATGCAAAAATCTTTATTTCTAAAGGGAAGGGTACACAGGAAAATCTACCAAACAACAAACACTTAAGACTACATGCTTGCAACCGCAGAGACACAGATAGTAATGGAGATTCTTCCTTTCTCCCGGGCTTTCTTTCTATTGGCTTTCTGCCAGGTTCCCTTCCAGGTCAGTCTACATAGCACACAAGGTAAGCACAGTAACCCTATAATGGCCCCTGCCACACGGCAGGGGAAAAGGCGGCAAAAAGCGTGGCTTTTAAAAGCCGCGCCGAAGTTGAAACGGCGCGGCGGGATCCCACGGATCCCCTGGCCGCGCCGCTTTTTCTCCCCGGCACGATCAGACGCCGGGGAGAAAACACAGCTCTGACGGCGAGCCAACCGAACTGCACATGTCAGAGCATGTGCAATTCGGCTAGGAGCTGGGGACGCGCTGGCGCATCCTTGCGCCGGTGATCAGACTCCTGGTTTGCGGCGCACCAGTGAGATGAACCACCTCGGTAGGTGGTTCCAACTTGCTCCGGATTATCGCGTGGATGGGCCAGTTCGGGGACGGAAGCACTACGCTTCCCAGATGTTGTGGTGTGATCGCGGCCATTTGCTCCGCCCCCGAACCGTCCCGCTACTGGCCCAAATCCCCTCGTGTGAACGGGACCAATAACTGACTTTAGACCTTGCAACACACATATTTCCAACAAAAGCAACAAGAGGAACGCAAGCTGGCTTATCCCTGAACATCCACCAACTGTTGAATTCAGCTGTTACATCCCAATAGCTTTCTTTGGTTTAAGATCAGAGCATCAAAAGCCTAAGTCTTGTGTGTATTGATACAGATGGTAGCAGATCCAGGTGTTTCAAGGTGAGTCTGCACCCTGCTGTCTAGAAAGGGACGGCTCCAGTTTAAAGAGCCAAAGGGGAGTGCAGCAGGGGGGTGTCCAATCCTGCAGTCATGACTTGGCATGCATTCCAAACACAACTAGACTCCAACAATGGAACTAAACCTGGCTGGGCAAAAGCTATCTGGGATGGTCAGATGCAGAGAGTAATGGGAGGGGTAAGGGTTCAAGTCTCTTCCTGTAGGTTTGGTACACTAGTTTGGTGTAGTGGTTAAGTGCGTGGACTCTAATCTGGGAGAACCGGGTTTGATTCCCCACTCCCCCACTTGCACCTTCTGATGTGACCTTGGGTCAGTCACAAGCTCTGGCACAGCTGTCCTTGAAAAAGAGCAGTTTGTGTCAGAGTTCTCTCAGCCCCACCCACCTCACAGGGTGTCTGTTGTGGGGAGGGGAAGGGAAAAGAGTTTGTAACCCGCTCTGAGACTCCAAGTGAAGGGCGGGGTATAAATCCAATCTCTTCTCCTCCTCCTCCTCCTCCTCCTC
>NW_015170896.1:367490-386671 GCF_001447785.1 Gekko japonicus | reverse complement strand
CTCTTCCTCCTCCTCCTCCTCCTCCTCCTCCTCCTCCTCCTTTTCTCTCTCCCAAAATCCCCACAAGCACTTTTTTACATGGTTGCTTTAAACATGGCTTGTTTTACCCTCCCTCCAATGCCGGTCAGCAGGACTTTCTTCACAATGATTGGGCTAGGACTGCAGCCCAAGAGAGCATATTGTTCTGTGTGCATAAAAGCCAAAAACCCCACCCCACCCAAAGAACTGTAGAGTACATATTGATAAGGGTTTATTATGAATGGAAAAAATGACAGAGCAGTGAGAACACATTCCTTGTGAAGCAAGGTGGATGTGCTCTGAGTTTTTTAGTACAGCTCCCCTCCCCTGGAAAAAGCCTAAAGGGTCTCGACAAACTTATAAACAGTTAGCATGTACTGGGAAAATATTCTTCTGTACTAGAAGGCAACCACTTAGTCAGTTGAACTGACAGAGGGTTCGGGACAGACACAAAACTCAGTATTAGCATATATTCTTTGGTTCCACATATGAAGATAATCTCTGGCACAGATGGCAGCAACAAAGTATCTGTCCACTAACATGCACCAAAGTGGGTAAATGGAACCTCCATGAATAGAGGCAATATAACTTTAATACCATGATGCTGAGCTACAGAGAAAGCTCATTCATGTCCTGCATATGGGCTCCAAGAAACATCTACATGACTATAGAGTAGTGGACTACTTATGATTTATAATGGCCACATTGGTCAAAATGACACCTTACAGAATTACCCAGGCAACCTAGATAGGTCCTTGTCCCCAGGCAGATCACAATCTAACATAGTCTGTGGGGGAAACAACAGAGGGAGGAAGGGAACGCCAGAGAGACTTCAGTCCAATCCAATAGTCTTTAAAATGTCCTGTCCCTTGCTATGAGTTCTCAATGGAGTTAAAGGATGCTCTCTCAACAGGAGCGATTGATCGAACTATGTGTTTCCAGCTTCATCAACCTCTCGCTTGCCAAGTAATGTCTAAAAAGCATTTGCCTTAATCAGGCAAAGTTAGGAATGTGATGTGACTAGGTTTGCAAAATCAATCAAAAAACAAACAACCCCTGATCTTAGTCTAGTGGACCAGTTGCAAAGGTGCCCAGGGTGGCGATTAAGAAACAGTGGTGTACATCAGGGGTCATTTCTTGCAGGAGCGCACAGGAGCGGAGCTCCGGCAGTAAGGAGCCCAGGGGATGGGCACATGCAACAAGCCCCGCCCCCTGCTCCCAGCAGCCCTCAGTCACGCCACGAGAAGCAAGAAGCAGCCAGGTAAGTTGCAGAGCCCCCCCTGCCCGCCTTCAGGTACAAGCTCTCCCTCCTCTGCGAAGGCAGTTCTGAGCATTCCCCTCCCAATAGCTAGCAATCCAAAGCAGTCCAGTGGCAGCTTTAAGACCAGGTTTGATTCAGGTACAAGCTCTCCCTCCTCTGTGAGGGCAGATCTGCGCGTCCCCCCCCCCCAATAGCTAGCAATCCAAAACAGTCCAGTGGAGCTTGAGCGGTGGGTGTCCCCTTCTGACACACTTCCGGTGATGTCAGGGGGTGTGGCATATGCAAATAAGTTATGCTAATGAGTTCCTGCACCTCTTTTTCTATGGAATGACCCCCTGGTGTACATGATTTAGGGTTGCCAAGTCCTCCCCAGACACTGGCGGGGGGATGGCGGGTAGGGTTGCATTTCCAGGTTGGGAAATTCCTGGAGATTTGGGGGTGGAACCTGGGGAGGACAGGGACATCAGTGGAGTACAATGCCATACAGTCCCCCATCCAAAACATCCATTTTCTCCAGGGGAACTGATCTCTGTAGACTGGAAATGAGCCGTAATTCCCGGAGATCCCCAGGTCCCACCTGGAGGCTGGCATCCCTACGTACATCCCAATGGCTTGATCACATTTGTCTTGTTACTTCACTTCATTTTTGATTTGCCTTTAAGCAATCAGGGATTGTGCTGGCCTGGCTGGAGAGATCTGAATTCAAATCCTGGCCTCCTCAACCCTAAAGCTCACCGAATGAGGATAAAATGAGGGAGTAGAAAGTGACTTATATGACCTTGAGCTCCTCAAAGGACATGGGATATTGTCTTTGGACAATATTCTAGTGGCGGTCCGTCCTTAAGGAAGAATAATTTGTTCCTTTGGAAGCCTCAGCTTTGACAAGCACAAGGCCCCCCGTTCTTTGTTTTCTTTCCATCATGGTCTGGAAAAGAGAGTATGAACTCAAGGACTCTTTTTAATTGCATTTTCTCAGAGAAATCTCTTCAATAAAAAGAGATCTCAAGCAACATTCCCTAAACTCTCCCACCTGCTTGTGCTACTACAAGAGATTTACTTAACTATGTAAACCAATAGTTTTAGGTAACCTTTGAGCTGGTTAAACAGCTGCGACTATGAATGGTGGTCAGTTCATGTGGATATAACATTCCCCCATATATGTTAAACATATGTTTTGTTGTTGTTCAGTTGCACAGTCGAGTCCGACTCTTCGCGACCCCATGGACCAGCTCCCACCAGGTCCATGTTGACATATGTTAACATTCCCATATTCCACATAATTGGGAACCATTCACTTCACAACACATGTAGAATTGACATTTCCCACTTTGCCCCAGAAATCCTTTCCCAAAGAACTTGGCCCTCACAAGACTGAGCAGCTTGGTCATTTTTTTTTCTTCCAAATTTCATAACTGTCCAAAAGATTTATTTCATTCAGAATCCGGAACCGCAGCCCTTCATACCACTGTAAAGTTAGCCCAGCAACAATAAGTGTGTGTGGGGTGTGTGTGTGCGTGAATATACCTGTGAATTACAGGGCTAAACAGGGCTCAAAGAGTATGGAGAAAACCCTGACCTGGATAGCTCAGGCAAGCCTGATCTCATCAGATCTCAGAAGCTAAGCAGGGCTGACCCTGGCAAGTACTTGGAAGGGAGACCTCCAAAGAATATCAGGGCCAGGACACAGAGGCAGGCAATGGCAAGGCACCTCTCTAAAACGTCCAAGCCCTACTGGGGCCGCCAGAAGTCAACCATGACTTCCAGACATACACTCACTCACCCACCAAACGAAAAACAGTGTGGACAAAATGGATACTCTTTACTCAGTGGACTGAGAGCCTAACTTGGGTTGCAAGCCCACTACCATTCAGTGGCCTGCTTATTTATTTGGAGATTTACACCCACTTTTCTCCCCAAAGGAAGCTCACATTTTCCTCTCCTCCATTTTATCCACACAACAACCCTGTGAGGTAGGTTAGGCTGGCAGAGAGTGAGCGGTCCAAGGTCACCTGGCAAATTTCTGAGGCAAAATGTGTGTGTGTGTGTGTGGGGGGTGAATTTTGACAAGGAAAAGAACTTGAGGAGGAAGGCTTATAAACATGTCCTTCCACCTCCACTTGGCTTAAATTTGGCAACTCACCTCGCTATGTGGGTGAAGTGTCATCAAGTGGCAGCCGACGTATGGTGACCCCAGCAAGAGGCTATCAAGGGAAGTGAAAAGCGGAGGTGGTTTGCCATTCTGCCATTTTGCAGAGCCTCCTTTCAGGTACCTAAACCCTGCTTAGCTTCCAAGATCTGATGAGATCATCAGGCTATATCATAACTTCTTCCTTCTCCCACCTCACCATAGCTGTGTATTTATTAAAAAACAACAACACATGGTCTCCCGCCATAGACCTTAAATGAAACATTTATTTTAGCTGTGAGAATGAGACATTTTTACCTCTCTATCAGCAGGGATAAAGCAGAAAACTACTGTGGGGGAGCCCCAGGTCAGCCTCAGCTAATGTTAATTAAGGAAGAATTTGCAGCGGTAGTCTAGAAAATAAGTCTCAAAATGGGACCTGCTGCATAGGACTACCCCCCCCCCCTCTTTTGCTTTAACAGAATCAGGGTTGCCAGCTGGCCCAGTGGAAAAGGTCTTGTCCCTTTAACAGAGGCTTAATGGGCAGGGGAAGTTTTTCACAGCACAGAGGTGAATATTATCACCTGGCAATGAACAGCCCATTAAGCCTTTGCTTTAAAGGGACAGGACATTTTTGTCTAGGCCACTGGGCAACCCTGATGGGCTGGGAGAAATTTATCCTGTCCCATCCACAGAGGCCTAATGTGTGCGAATGGGCAGCTGTAGCTTTGCATGCCATGGAAGTAGATAATGTCACTTGGTAAACAGCATCCCATCAACCTTCTATTAATTTTTTCTCTCCAGATGGCTGGCTACCCTTAAGTAAGCTGTATTTAGTAGCACTATCGATGTAGGCTTATGCTTATTATTGGTGCCCTGCTTTTGCCCTGAACTGAATAGCCCAGGTTAGCCCTGATCTCGACAAACTTCAGAAGCTAAGCAGGGTCCGTTCATGGTTCGTCCATGGGCAGGAGACCAGGGTTGCTACACAGTGGCAGCCAATGGCAAGCCACCTCTTTTAGTCTCTTGTCTTGAAAATCCTACAGGGTTGCCACCAGTTAGCTGTGACTTGATGGTGCTTTCCACTCACCCACTTTGGCTAGAATTTGTTTCTTGTTTTAATATATTTTTTTCTGCCCTGGCCTGGTGGAACATGCCCCTGTGTGAGATCAGGACCCTGCGGGACCTGTTGCCCTTCCTCAGGGACTGCAAAACAGAGCCGTTCTGCCAGGCCTTTGGCTGAGGTGGCGGGCGTCCAGTGAAAAAGTCGACCTCCCATGTTGAAGTTCACCAGCTCGATGTGGCTCTGATCAAGTAGATCATAGAGACCTAGCGGCACCAGCCCTGGAGATCGTGTGTATAAACAGACAGTGCAATCTGTTTTTAAATTGCTGTTCTTAACTGTTTTTAAATTCTCTGTTAATGTATTTATATTGTGATGCCGTATGGCTTTGTGATCCACCCTGAGCTCACTTGTGGGGAGGGCAGAATGTAAGTTTGAATGAATAAATAAATAAATTGAAAGGAAGGTAAAGAAGAAAGAGGAAGGGGTGTGAAAATAGTCATTGGCCTAACATTTGCCGAGGACACATTTATAATACACAATACATAGATCAGGAGTAGAATAATCAAGATATTTCTCTTCTCAGCTCAGTGGCTAGAATTCGTTTCAATGCACCTTGTCACCCTCTAGGCTCAGTTGTGATTAAATGGAATGCATTCATAATTCTTTCATCAGAACTTGGGATCTTGGTCTCTGTCCTTCCTTTTTCCACAGCCGACTAGGTCTATGGGACAGTCTGGTGTGGTAGTTAAGAGCGCAAACTCTAATCTGGGAGAACAGAGTTTGATTCCCCAGTCCTCCACATGCCACTGCTGGTGTGACCTTGGGTCAGTCATAAATTCTTTCAGAGCTGTTCTCTCACAAGCAGTTCTGGAAAAGAGCTCTCTCATCCCCACCTCCCTCACAGGGTGTCTGTTGTGGGGAGGGGAAGGGAAAGGAGATTGTAAGCCGCTCTGAGACTCCTTCGTGTAGTGAAGGGTGGGGTATAAATCCAATCTCTTCTTCTTCTTCTTCTTCTTGTGGTCTTGCCACTTCCCCCTGTCATGTGCTCCTCCCCTATGCTGACCATGCCAGAAAATCTGTATGATTCACACTCCTTGAGACAAACAGATAGGAAGGCAAGAGAGATGGGCCAGCCACGGAGCCTCCCAGCTCTCCTACTTCCTGGCCTGACTCAGCTTTGTCCTGCTGCGAGCACCCAGCTGGTCTGCAGCTCCCTGTCAGCTTCCGGGAGAACTGGCCAGGGGCGCTTGACCCTGGACTCCTAAATGTTTTTTTTCTCATTCAGATGACTGAGAGAGCAATCCTAAGTGATTTCCACTACTCAGAAGTAAATCCCATTGTATTCCATGAGGTTTACCCCTAGGAAAGTAATGTTAGGGTTGCAACCAAAATTACACAGAGGGTCAGATGTTGGAGGAAGCTGCTAGAACTGGATCTGCAAGGCAGCCAGGAAAACAGGAAGTTTTTGCTTTCTGAGGTCAGAGTAGAGAAGGTGGGGGGCAGGGTCTGTGGGGAACCATTTCAGACAAGACGGCTAAGTTTTGTTTTTCGGATTTTTTTTGCCAGTTCTGATTGCATCCTACAGAGAACGCCTTGTGATTACAGTGTGAATTCTAGGTGCATTCTCCACCCACGCAAGGGCAGCCTTTGGATTGTGTTGCCCCCAGAACCTGCCTAGTCTGCCTGCATTATTGGGCCAGCCCTAATAAACAAACCTAAAGGATACCAGGTTTTGCTCACCTTGCTTTGGTTTGCAGCTAGTTAACAACCAAAAGTATATACTGACACCTCTGTACTGAACCAGAGGCATGTAACGTAACCTCAGTGCCAAAATATATGAAAAGGGGTTTTGAGCTAACAAGGTTGGACCACTTACACATTCCTGCAGTGAATCTGTGCACTAAGCAACAGACAACGTTGCCACAGTGAAGTATGCAAGACTAAGTCAGGCTCTTACCCAAGAGGAGAACTCACACCAACTGCAAACCAAAGAAGAGACACAGTGAGCTTTCCTTGAACCCAGAGAGGGAAATTTGTGCAATGCTTGGCGCAAGAAGGAACAGCATTGGCTTTGGGCTACAGTCATGTCCATGCTTACTTAGAAGTTTGTTCTATTTAAAACTGTAAGATTTAACACTGTATTAACGGGAAAAACAGTGTTGTGTAGCAGTTAGTGTCACCTGGGAGGGGGAGAAACAGGGATCCACTCCTTCCTCCCTCTCAAACCTCCGTGGGTGACTTGGGCCTAGGAGCCCTCAAATAGTTGTGAATATTTTATTGATTGATTTGATTTGTGCCCCGCCATTCCCGCCAAAGCAGGCTCAGGGCGGCTTACACAAAACTGCAGCTAATAAATAACAGATAAAAACATCAATATATAAATATCCTCATAAAACACAACATAATTACTAAAACAATTTATATGACGATGGCGGTGGAATAGTAGCACCATTTTGCTGAGTCATCCTGAGATTTCTATTGTGGCAAGCCGTGTAAAGAGGGCATGCTTTTGCTGAGTCACATGGTTGAGGGAAGAAGCGGCGAAAGGGGAAATTAACTTTTTCACCTCAAAGAGTTCTAATTACTACATAACCCAGGAATCCTCCTGACTGCTAGCTTTCTCCATACCTTTGGTTGCCAACTACCTTGGACAAAAAGGTGCTGTTCCTTTAATTGAGGACTGACAGCATATTACTGCCCGGTGATGTGATTTACCTCCACGCCGTGAAGAGTTTCAGCTGTCCATTCCCACACGTTAAACGTTAAACGGGCAGGGTATCCCCCGCCTGTTGGAAACCCTACAATCCCCCAACAAGAACTAGTTATGTTCTCGCAACTGTACTTGTACCCTAATGTTTTCTAATGGAGCCCATGCAAGTCAATTGACATTCCTGGCTCCCATGATTTCCAATGGGCCTTCCAGCGTCTCCGATTGTTTCCAATGGGCAATCCTGTCCTTCCTTTTAGTAGATCCCTGTTCTCCTTTTAGTAGATCCCTGTTCTTCGATGCTACCTCCCCTCTCAACTCTGGGCTTTGAAGAACAAGCAAACATTTAACAGGTACAGCTCTCCCCCTCGGGTGCGGTGAGTGGTAATCTGTACTTGTTGAATGCCTGCCTGCTGCGCATCTACTAGAAGGCGCATATCAGGTTGAGAAAAAAGGAAGTCTTCCAACCCATCGTGTAACCCGCTGTGGTGCCCCGGGAGGCTCGTTCATCCCGGATCCTCTTAACCCGAGTGCGGACTTCAGCTTGCGTTAGAGCCAGTGGGGAAATTCCAACAACGAAGGCGCTTAAAGCTTCTTTAAGTGCGAGTAAGCCCATTGCATCCCTCGTGAGATCGACGCCCAAGTAAACGTGCGAAAGACCGGCTTACGTAACTAGCAACCAAGCACTGAAAAGCCCCACAAAGTATATTGCTCCTAATGCTCACACAAAAACGCACATCTGCTTGCATTTCCTTTATTTATACCCTGCTTTTCTCCCCAGCTCCGTCTCAAAGCGGCTTTTTGAACATCGTGTGCTTCCCCCAGCCTCCATTTTCGCACAACAGCCCTGTGAGGTGGGCCAAGCTGGGACCTGCCACGGCCGAAGTGGGGATTCAGAACCCAAGTCGTCCAGGGTCCTAGTCCGCCAGACCGCCACACTATCCACGACAACACACTGCCCTAATGCACCCATGCACTGAAAGGCACCGGGCCCCTTTGAAATCCGGGGCATTTATTTCAGGTGCAAACAACCATAACATCGAGCTTCTGAGCGCCTCTGTCTGGAGAACCCAGGCGTCCGGCTTCTCATTAGCGACGCCCCCCCCCCCCGCAAGCCGAGGAGGAGGGGCGCCTTCCCTGCGCTTGCGCCAACCGCGGAGGGAGATGCCGGGAACAGCCTCTGGCCTCTCTATAAAAGCCCCTGCCGGGGCGCTGTCTTCCCCAGATCGTCCCCGCCTTTGGCTGCCTTCCTTCAGCTCTTGCTTCAACAGTGCTTGAACGGAGCAGGGTCGCGGCCGCCCCATCCTTCCATTTTTCCGCCAGACCAGCAAAACCAACAACCCCGCCTCTATCTGCGCCATGAGCTCCCAGGTCCGCCAGAACTACGACACCGAGAGCGAAGCTGGGGTGAACAGCTTGGTCAACCAGTTCCTCCGCGCCAGCTACACCTATCTGTCCCTGGTGAGTATCTGCTGCCATGCGCCCCCCCCCCCCATGGGTGGGGAGCCATGAGGAGGTGCAGAATATGCGAGAATTCCTTATCAGGTGCGTGATGGGTGCAGGGTCTGTTGTTTCTTCTCCCGAGGGCCTTGGCTGCTTTTCAGGGATACATAAAATTCCACCTGGTGCAGGTTCTGCCGGTGTGGGCGGGCTTGTAGCTAAAACGGTCCCATGTTAGCTCCTATAATTTAAACTGGAGAAGTCCCGCTTCTTTTCTGTAGTTTAAAAAAAGGGTTTTCTTGAAAAATATAGGAATTCTGGTTCCTTACATTGGTCTCGTAAATTGGAATTTTTTCCCCCCAGTGAGTGCTGCTTAAACCTAAAAAAAGCCCCTCAAACCTCCTTTCATCTTTTGTTATGGAACCTATATTTGCTTGGTATGTTGGGGGGGAATGACCACGTGGACCACGCGCAACCCCACCCACCTGGATGTTGTAGGCTTCTGCACGGAAAGCTTCCTTTGTCTAGAAGTTGTCCTGTTAGTTACCCTCTTTTGGTTAAGAGTGGTGGACTCTAACCTGGAGAACCGGGTTCGATTCCCCTACTCCTCCCCTTAAAGCCACTTGGGTGACCTTGGGTCAGTCACAGTTCTCTCATTCCACAAAATAAACCCACCTCCCCACAAAAAGAGATAAGAGTTTCAGGCTGCCAGACAGCCTTAGGGTTTCCTGGTTATACTACACCCACTGCCATATGATAATTAATTTATTTAATTCTTGTGTTTATCGTCTATCTTTGCTGTGGTGAGAGTAACTGGAAGGCAACCCCAGTAAGTGTACCACATTCAGGATGTAAAAACTTTGGACTCCTTCTCCAAAAGGCTGAACCCTGTGGCACCTTTAAGATCTTTAAATCTTGTTCTGCTGGTTCAGACCAACATGGCTACCCACCTGAATTTTTCTCCAAAGGGCTGTGAGTGTCGTGAATTGCCTTGCCCCTTTAGCAATCTGGGGCGGCTTTTCCTGAGCCTCTTGTTTCTTGAATTCCCAATGTCCATTCGCTCTGGCACCTGATACCTGCCCTTTAGTCTCCTGTGTTTTGTAAATAGTAGATAACAAGCCTAGCTTCTTTATACTCTTTGTTGTGGTGTCTGCCCCCCCCCATTCCATCCCCCAGCATGCCCTGTACCATTGTTTACAGGTGGCAAAGTTCGCATATTTCTGATTTCTGCTCCGGCCTGTGAAAACACAGTGGTGAGATATGGAGCTGATGATTAAACCTTGTTCCTTTTGCCCCAGAGTTTGTGTTAGACTTTGCTTAGTCCTTATCTGGGAATCACATGGTTTTAGGATTAGAAGCTATTTTAAAGGGGTGTGGAAGAGGCGGGGCAGAATTGCAGCCTTGGCACCACCCACCTTGGTGTCTCTTGGAGGGGTGGGACCCAGATGACTTTCTTTAGTATTTATTTATTTATACCCCGCCCTCCCCATGGACAGGCTCAGGGTGGCTCACAGTTAACGGCACCATGTGCCAAGATATAACAATTAAAAACAAGATAAAACAGTCCTGCATTACATACACTTAAATGCAATTAATACTATAAAGTGCTCGTAGTGATAATCGTCGTTCATTCAGTTTGAGGTGGCGTGTAAACAGATGTAATACTAGGGCCCCTCTTTAGCGATACTTTGGCCTCCCACAATCTCTTGAAGGGCCAACCCAACAACATGTGGTTGATGGCAGTAGTGGTAGATGGTAATGGTGGTGGATGGTGGGTGGCTCCTAATAGAAAGCCTGGCAGAAGAGCTCCGTCTTGCAGGCCCTGCAGAACTGTACACAGTCCCGCAGGGCCCTAATCTCCGGGAGCTCATTCCACCAGGTAGGAGCCGCCACCGAAAAGTCTCTGGCCCTGGTAGTAGCAAGCCTGGCATCTCTAGGGCCTGGGGTCATTAGACGGTGTTGTGACCCCAACCGTAGTGCTCTCTGGGTATGTATGAGGAAAGGCAGTCCCTCAGGTGTCTTGGACCCTTTTTAAAGGCTATTGCTGCTGCTTTCTGGTCTCAGTTTTCAAAACAGAATGTTAAGCCCAGGTCAGATTTTAAGACTTTAAAACTGGCATGGGTCTTGATCATCGGGACTCTTGACCAAGTGAACGTGGATGACGGTTAGGGTTTTTTCCCCCTTTTTTGAGAGATCCCTTTACAGAACTGAAGTTTCTGCACTGCTTTGGGGGAAGCCAGGATAGTCAATCTAGCTTCATACCGACTCATTTTCGAATCATGCTTAAACCACACTGGGCCCAAGTGTAGTACGTCCAAACCAGAAGGTTTTGTATTCGCCAGGAGTGAAACTAAGGGAGTACAGATCAGTATGGAGTGTTGGTAGGGAAGTGGACAGAGTGTGGACTCATGGATCTTTTGCTTGTGAGCTTTTTGCCTTCTCTCCTCTCCCATCCCTAATGATCCTAAGAAGAAATGCAACTTACTTTTCACCCCTTGGTACTTGCACGAGTAACGTGTTTGTAGGAGCTCACCTGGATTCAATAAAGGAATGCTATATTCTTTCCAGGCAAGATGCTCTGGTATAATTACCAGTTTAATGGTGCATCATTTTGCTGCCAAGGTAGATTTGCTTAAAACTGCAGGCCTACAATTCTTTAGTGTGTGGTTGTGTGTTCAATTAAGTGTTAATGCGGTAACTTTTGTCTCCTAAAATCCATTGAAAAGGAGATGAAGGGGATTGTTTGACGAAACTCTCAACAACAACAAACCTTCCCTTTTTTTTCCTCTCTCTGCTAGGGTCATTATTTCACCCGGGACGATGTGGCTCTATCCAAGTTTGCGTCCTTTTTCCAGCATTTGTCTGAGGAGAAACACGAACAAGCTGAGAAACTCCTGACCTTCCAAAACCGTCGTGGAGGGAGAGTCTTTCTCAAGGATGTTAAAGTGAGCGTGGGGTATCTCTCGGGTGGGTGTGGGAGGGCCACTGAGAAGTGGAGGGAGGGTGGCTGGTTGGCTGCAGAAGAGGAACTGAGAGCGCAGGGCTTTCTGGGCAAAGACAGAAGATTTAAAGTTGGGGAAAGGTCGTTTTGATGAACCCAGAATATCACTAAAGGGCTTGTCAGAAGGAAGGGGAGACCAAAGGACAGTGGGTCTCCCACATCTACGGCTATGTGGTCTTCATCACATCCGAATGTCCCAGGGTGTACGTGACTTATTTAGGTGCATGGGACACAGCAACCTAGTTGAAGCTAAGCATGTCAGTGCTGCAGTGGGAAACCCTTGGGAGTCCTGTGTAAACTTATGCTGTGGGTTCCATGATGCAAGAAAGGGGAGAAAAATGTAAAAATCTCTTTAGCGGGGCTGGCTTGGCGGACGGTGTCTTTCCTGCTGTTGATGACAAGGGGGAACTTCCGAAGATTCTGGATGTGGCTGTCCCCTGCTCTGCAGGGACTTCTGCAGCACCTGTTTGCTCTCTGCTTCAGAGAGTTTTGCATGTGGATGTATTTCTTGCCACAGAGGCTGGATTAACTGAGAGCCAGTTTGGTGTAGCGGTTAGGAGCATGGACTCTAATCTGGGAACACCGGGTTTGATTCCCCAACCCTCCACATGCAGCTGCTGGTGTGACCTTGGGTCAGTCACAAGTTCTTTCAGAGCTGTTCTCTCAAGAGCAGCCCTCGGATGAGCTCTCTCAGCCCCACTTACCTTAACTACAAGAAAGGTGCCTGTGCTGCTACTTTTGTCATTTTTATTTTATTCTTTTTTACTGTGCTTTATTGCAGCGTATTCTTAAGTCTGGTTTTAGTGATCAAAACAATTGCACAATGCCATTCTTTATTAACCTTGTTGTACTCTGGAAGTTTTACCATCTGGCTATTGTAATTTACTTTTATGGTTTTTATATTGCTGGCTATGCGCTGTAACAATAAAATTCATTCATTCATACTTACCTCCCAGGGTGTCTGTTGTGGGGAGGGGAAGGGAAGAAGAAGAGGAGATTGGATTTATACCCCGCCCTTCACTTGGAGTCTCAGAGCGGTTTACAAATCCTTTCCCTTCCCCTCCCCACAACAGACACCCTGTGAGGTGGGTGGGGCTGAGAGAACTCTGACACTGTGCCAGAGCTTGTGACTGACCCAAGGTCACATCAGCAGGTGCAATTGGAGGAGTGGGGAATCAAACCCGGTTCTCCCAGATTAGAGTCCGCGCACTTAACCACTACACCAAACTGGCTCTCTGGGAAAGGGATTGTAAGCCACTTTGAGACTCCTTTGGGTAGTGAAGGGAAGGCGGGGTATAAATCCATTTCTTCTCTTCTAACTGGCTTGTGGGTCTCCTCCCAGCTGGCTAAAAATGTGGGAATAAAAGCTTGGACTGCAAAGAATGAGAAGACAGGTTATGCAGAATTGAAGAGTGGTGGTTAAAAAAAAATGCAGTCCTCTGTTTGGGACAAGTTGGGCCTTGTCAGAAATGCCCCCCACTAGGTCCATGCAGATCCCTAACATGATCCGTGGCACAGAGTACAATGGACAGAGCGAATCTCTTGCAGAGCAAAGCAGAGAGCTGCACCCAGTATCTCTAGCAAGGCTTAAAGATTCTGGTGCCGTAGTCAGGAGAAGGGGAAGGCACTGAGCTGTACCCCATCTGCTGAACTGTTAGGGGCAACACCACCTAGTGTGCTCATCTGTGCGACCTGGCCAAAATCTGCTCTGCCTGACCCTCCTTCTAAGAACTGATGGTGAGTGGGGTGAAATTGAGAAGAATGTGGAGCTGACCGTTAATGTGATGTGTGCCAAATGAGTGGCTGGGACCGGTAGCTTCCAGGAGAAGTCCCAGGGTGGACGGGGCAGGACCAAACCAAAATGCGCACCGCCTGGTGCATGATCTGATTTTCGCTCTCTCCTGTTGCTCAACTCCAGAAACCGGAGCAGGATGAATGGGGGAATGGAGCCTCTGCCATGGCCTTCGCCCTTCAGCTGGAGAAGAACGTGAACCAGGCCCTGCTGGATCTGCACAAGATCGCTTCTCACCACGTGGATCCTCACGTAAGCAATGGAAGCTTGTTGGTCTGTGTTCTGGCACCCCTCCCTACGGCTTCCAAAGACAAAAACCCCTCCCTCCCCATAACTGTGTGTTTGTGCCTCAAAGAAAAGAACCAAGCTGAATTCTGAAACCTTTAAACCAAGTATATTTGCATATAATACTGTTTCAGGCAGGATTAACCTGCTCTGTATCTCATTTGCAAGGTCAAACTGTCAGTGTTTAACGTTTAGGAACTCTTAAGGAATTTGCTTCCAGGGAAACACAGGGCTGGTTGGCCAAATAACCTGTTTTTAGATGGAAGGCACTTTTTATGTGATGGAAGGGATAACTCTATATCTGCGTTGTGGCCTTGAGCCTTTTGAGTTAAATGGGTTAGTGAGTTACGAGAGGGAGGGCAGGAAGGGTTGCCTCAGTGCTTAATTCTTGTGGCCCTTTCTTACACACCTAGGGAAAATGCTGATTGCCACTTTTGGGGTCAGGAAGCAATTATTCTCCAGGCTGGTTTTGCCAGTGATCTTTGAGGAGTTTTTTTTTCTTTTTCATCTTCTGGGTGTGGAACAGTGGTCACTGAGGGTGCGGACGGAGGAGGTATTTGTGAATTTTCTGCATTGTGCAGGGGATTGAACGAGATGACCCTGGAGGGTCCCTTCTGTTGGGTGTTACAAGTTAAAACACTGTTCAGTATTTACTGGGTTAATGATGTTTGTTAAATCACATGTTTGTTTGTAACAAATAAGTTTAGAGAGTTAGAAAGCCCGGTAACTTCAGATCTAGTTTGTTGTTCTGATTGGAGACCAGAGTGCCAAGTATTAGCATTTTATGGCTCTTTGTCCTGAGCAAGAAGAAGTTAGTCTCCATTGCTCTCTTCTGCCATGTTCTGTCTAGCTGTAAGGATGTAGGAATATTAGCTCTTTGTTATTTTACATCCCGTGTACCTTTTCCCCATGCTAGGTTGTAGTAAACTTTTATATTTAAACACACCATGGACTCTGCCTCTTTAATACTCTGCTGAATGCTGATATACTCTGCTGATTCACTTTAAAATTAAAAGAATAACCCAACACCTTCCAACTCCGATTCTGTGTGTGAACCCTTCATGGTACATGCTATTGGGATCCACTTCCAGCATTGTCTTTTCACTCCTGCTTTCCAGATGTGTGACTTCCTGGAGACTCACTACCTTGATGAGGAGGTGAAGCTGATCAAGAAGCTGGGTGATCACCTGACCAACCTGAAGCGGGTGCGTGCCAGCGAGGACGGCCTGGGCGAGTACCTCTTCGATCGCCTCACCTTGGGCGAGTCCAGCGACTGAGCTGCAGAGTGCTGGATCCCTCCAGAGTCCTCCCACCAACCTGTCCAGCTGTGTTGCTCTAATTTGTCATGTGCCTATGTTTAAAAAAAAGTTTGGCTGTTCAGTGAATGAGGCATGCCTCTACCCTGCACATCTTGGGGAGGAGAGTCTGTAACTGGCATTAAATAAAACTTGCCATTAAGCACTACACTGGCACGTGTTTGTGTGTGTATATGTGCATGCTAACTAGGATAACCTTTGCACAGCATTTTGGATTCAGTGATATTGCCCAGTTTAGCTTCCATGGATTGAGGAGTGGGTGACCTCTCCTAAAACAAACTGACCTCCAGTTCAGCTAATACAGGGTAACTGTGCCTTCCCTCTGTTCTCTGCCTTCTGTAATCAAAGATATGATCATCTGCCACTGTACACATATTTTCAACAGGAGAAGACGACAACCTGATAACCAGCATCCCTTGACCCATTCAAGTCGAGGCCTAAATCCCCCCCACACACACACACTTAGTTTCTAAAAATGCAGCCTGGTAAAAAAAAGAGTTTTCGAGAACTCTGAAGCTTGGACAAGTGACACCTTTTAGCTAGTTGTGAAAGTATCACTTCATGTTTCTTTAGAATTTGCTTTAGGCAGGCAGGATCCTGCAGCCTTCTCTTATAAGTGGATTCTTGAGTGTTTCGAGTCCCTAGATCCAGCTAGCTTTTCCTCTCAGTCTTTCCCAAGTATCATTACTGTAAATCCCATAACCCCCCTAGTCCTCCTTGGGTGTTCAAAGGGGAACCCACCTTCCCCTTTCTCAATCAGAGAAGTTGGCTGGGCCCACCCTTCTCTTTTCCCCCTGTTAATTTGTAAAATAGTCACTGGCAGTCTAGCTTCCTGTTTCTGTCTGTGGTCTCTGCAGCTCCCGAGTGCAAGTTCAGATTGAATGGGCTTTGAAGGAGAGCAGAATTCAGTTGAACACTAGGAGACACCTCCTATCCTGAACAGCCCTTTCCCAGAGGAACTGATCTCCCCCCCCCAAGCTGGACAGCCATCTGTTGGAGATGGTCCACCTTGGACCAGATGGCCTACTAGGCTCCTTTCAGCTATGACCGTGGAGAGGGTTTTTTTTTAAGTCTTGTTTTGGTTGGTTTTGTATGTGCTTGCATTGCCTGGCAGTCATGGTGACTTCTGGCTAGCCTTACTGTGGGCTTCAATGTTTTTCAAAAAAAGGTGGCTTTTGATCGCCTGCCTCTGCATCCCAAACCCTGGGCTATCCAGGTCAAGGCAACCGTGGAGCTTCTGATTTGCTCTGTGCTGCTGAACATGAAACTACAAGAAAGGTGCCTGTGCTGCTGCATCTGTTTTTTTTTCATTTGTTTTGGATATATGCTGGAAAATGAAACCTGTAATCACTCAAGCCTTTCCAAAAATGACTTCAAAGAACAGAAGCGTTTAGCTGTCCCATTGAAACCAACAGACATTGCACTTGGACTTCAAATGGAAGAGCGTGTGCTCTGCTTACTGTCGATTTGGCTCCTGGGTTTAAAGCAGAACCTAGTATGTGCTCCCCATACACCTTTTTTGAACAAATAGCTTAAGCTAGGAATGTAACAGTAGAGCCAGCCTACCTGTAGAAGAAGAAATTAGATTTATACCCCACCCTTCACTTGGAGTCTGAGTGACTTACAAACTCCTTTCCCCTTCCCCTCCCCACAACAGACACCTTGTGAGGTGGGTGGGGCTGAGAGAACACTGACACAAACTGCTCTTTCAGGAACAGCTGTGCCAGAGCCTGTGACTGACCCAAGGCCACATCAGGTGCAAGTGGAGGAGTGGGGAGTCAAACCCAGTTCTCCCAGATTTAGAGTCCGCACATTTAACCACTACACCAAACTGGCTCTAACAGATGGTGCTGTAGGTGTAAAACAGGGTGGCAATCTGACACCTGCATCTTTGCTCCTTCACGTTGTAGAAGGTAATGGTATTTACCAGTTAATAAATTGTAGGGGATGCATATTGAGCCTTGTTGCATAGAGGATTAAGAAGCTCTACCTTGTCACCCATGGCATCACTACTGCTCTTAGCTCCTATGCTAACCATGCTTTCATCTTTGATCTGTGGAACCCAATCCACATTGGGGGGTGGATCCTGCACCCCAGCTTACCACTCCACTGAGCAAAGTTTGGAGCAAGTGGCTCTTAAGGTGGAGAATAGTTGGATGTTAGAACATCGGCTAAGACGTTATTTCCCAGTGCGTTTCTGCTGCTTTGTAAGAGCCTCTTAGTTCAGCTACTACATGCACTTTTTGTATCATATTTTGTACAGAGCTACCTGGATGTTTATGAAAAGCCAGGTAGCAAAGTTTTAAAGTAGAGCACTGACCTCCCCGCCATTTTCCCTTTGCAGAAGTTTAGAAACATTCACCTCAGAAGTTTAGAAACACTGACTGACACAATTTTCCAAAGCAAAATTTATTCTTAAATAATTTGAGATTTGTCTCACAAGCAGCTTTTTGTTCATTTGATTTTTCCCCCACACACAGTATTTTTGGTAGGGACTGGGAGAGGTGGAAGACGACAAAAAACCTCAAGCACTTTTTAAAACAAGTCTGTGGGGATAGGAGGGGAACAACAGCAACGACAGAAAAGTCGTGACAATCACACAACTTTACAGCCAGGCGATACTTTAACAAAATGATGAGGTACGAGCAATTGGGGGGTGGGGGAGGATGGGATGACGTGGATCATAATCCAAGCACAGATGTTTAGCCAGCCCAAACAGCAAGCAACGCAATCAGCACGTAGACCAGGCCGCAGGGAGGGAAATGGAGTTTCCTTGGTTCTCTTGGTACCAAACTTGGCAGCAGATTTGGGGGCAGGATATGAAGGTCCCATGCCAGAACCAGTTCTCTCTCGTGCTGGACACGAGACATAATAAAACCTTCCAACCTTCACTGGTTTTCCCTGCCTCTTAAACACTACAGCCCCACCATAGTGGGCAACGAGTCCTGAACATTGTGCTCTGGCCGATGTCCCAAGACAGCCCCAGTCCTAGCAGGGAAGGCCTTTATCTCCCATCTATTTAGGAAACACGGTCATAAAAACAGTCACTCACCTTACAAGCAATTTGGTCTAAACTTTCAGAGTCTGCATCTGTTTGCATATTTTTAAGGGCCACTGTTGCGGAGCAGTGAGGCTACTTTCTGGGAAAAGATGGCCATTCAGAAACACCCTGCCCTACAAGATAAGTCAAGGAAGCATTCCCGGGAGCCCTCGACATTCTAGAATCACCTATGGAATGAATCCCTGTTTCTTGCACTAACTTGACTCGTTTGGCTCACACTGTTGGGTTGGGTCAGATCAAAATCACTGGCCTCCCCTCCCTCGTTGAACACTACACAGGACCAATCCCATTGCAAGGAGAGTTAGAGTAGCAGGTTCTGGAGTGCCTAGTGTATAGGCCCAGTTTCCAGGTTGTTGGTATGGCTGCAGTAAAATCCATCCTTTTAACATCTGAAAACAACTTTGGTTGGTTTCCCTAAGTATCCACCCCCAGTCTACACAGGCAGAGAGCAGTTTATACTGCAAGACAGCCCCTGCGCGTTCTCAATTTCTTCCTCCTCAGAACTCCACACAGGTGGCTTTATTTAAACCCATGATCACTTAGAGGTCTTTCCATACATTCCAAGCCTCCGGCACCATTCCAGAAGGTTCTACTAAGCTAATCCTTGCTGTCAAGGAAACACCTGTGATGCTTCCAGTCAGGGAAGTTCAATAACAAATAGGACTCTCCTCCTCCTCCTTTTAAAGATGACTCTGTTAGCTGCATCTGCGAGACAGTCACACCTGTAAAATCCCTGCCACTCGCACTGCAGGACCTTCACTTTCCCAGTGGCTTCTCAGACTTTTAAAAACACCCCACAAGGTCAAGAAGCAAGACTTCCCAGCCTGTCCAAGTGTGACCAGCCTCCCCCGACACCAAAGGATTTTCTAGGATATCGAAGCGTTCTAGAAACTCTGTTGGGGTAGAGGCAGCTGGGAAGGTCCCAAGCAGTGCGTTCAGCGATTTAGCACTATAAAAGGGTAGTTTATAAAGGATTTGTCATCTCTCGTGATATCGGAGAACAACCCTGGTCCTAAGCATCCCTAAAAAGCCTGGATCCTCCCCAAATCAGTGGTACTGGGACATTACAAAAGATTCCAGACCTATCTCATCCTAAACACAGGCGACCT
>NW_015170896.1:336873-367433 GCF_001447785.1 Gekko japonicus | reverse complement strand
CAGTCTTCTAAATGGCTTCTTCCAAACAAGATGGGCGACACACAGGAATCCAGAATGTGCCGCTTTACATTTCAGATTGAGCTTCACAAAGCGAAGCAAGCAAAGGGCGTCTTCCCTTCCTGTGCTGGAGCGTGGGTGTGCCTTCTCCCCCCCATCCCCCGGCCCCAACCTGATCCGGAACAGACAGCTTTATAGACCAACACAGGAACAGGACAACGCCGATCCCCGCCTTGGCTCTGGAACACGCTAGAACCTATATTCCAGAACCGTTTCGGAATCCAGCACCAGAGAGCAGCTGACCTATGAAGGGCGGGGTGACGCGCACGGCAGAGGGGCGGGCGTGGGAGGCTGTGTTGGCGTAGCTAGAGAGGGCTAATTCTTCTCCTCGATGAGAGAGTTGGTGGGGCTGCTGAGGTCGCTGGGGCTGCTGGGGAGGGTCGGGGTGCTGGCGTTGGAGGAGGTGCTGGCTTCGCTGGAGCCCTTCTTGGAGCGCTTCCGCCACTCGGGGACGGCACCCATCAGCGCCGTGGACTTGATGTTCTGCTTGTCCTTCTCCGCTTCCTCGTCCTCGTCGTACCGTTCGTCGTCGTCTTCGGTCTCGCTGTGGTGGGGGCTGGAGTGGCGGGAGATGGAAGGCGACGGCGGCACCGAGGCTGGGCGCGGGTAGCGGAAGCCCTGAGCCTGCAAAGCGTGAGGGGGGGGAAAAGAACATGACTGTGTGAAAAGCAAAAAGAAGAGGGAGAATAGAAAGCCAGTGAACTGCCCCTGCTTTCTAGCAGCCCCTTTCCTTCCTCGAGGAATGAAGGACAACATACGTGGATCCCTCTATGTTACCCTCACAAGAACCCTGTGAGGTAAGAACAGGTTGAGATCGCATGGCTGGGCCAGGGCAAGAGTCATGTTTGAGCCCTGCGTCGCTCTAGTCAGAGACAACTCCCTGAATTCACTGCCGTTTGTCTTTTGCAATAGAATTCGGGGGGCCAGAGATACTCTGAATGGGGCTAGAGTTTATCTAGCCGAGTCCATCTTGCTCTGTATTCTCTGTCGTGATCAGCAATGATGGGCTCTGTTGCCCACGATCAATTCAACTGGAGACAGCAGGGATTAAGCCTGTGGCCTCTGGCACGCAAAGCACAAGCTCCTGTCTCCAATCTACGGCCTTGTGCACCTACTCTGGACATATAAGAAGAGTTGGATTTATACCCCATCCTCCACCTGGAGTCTCAGAGCAGCTTACTATCTCTTCCTCTCTCCACACCAGACACCCTGTGAGGGAGGTGGGGCTGAGAGAGCTCCGAGAGAACTGTGACTGACCCAAGGTCTTCCACAGGCTTCATGTGGAGGAGGAGTGGGGAATCAAACCCGGTTCTCCAGATTAGAGTACACCAAGATTTCTACCCCCTCCCCTCAAATGGTATTGCACTTACAGCTGTTGGTTCATGTGGCTCATAGGTGAAGTTGTCAGGGAATGCCTTTGCTAGCGCCATATGCCGAGCATACATGTAATACTGTGAGAGGAGAGAAAAATGGGGGGAGGGGGACAGACTTGAGTGTTTGCATTATTATATCCATATGCCATTTGCTTTCCCATTGGAGCCAGAATAGCATTTCTCAGAACCATCTCCCACACAGTTGGCCCTTCAACACCCCCCCCCCAATCCTAAAAAGAAGGATTGGAATTATGCCCTGCCCTTCCCTACGTGAAGGAGTCTCAGAGCGGTTTACAATCTCCTTTCCCCTCTCCTCCCCACAACAGACACCCTGTGAGGTAGGTGGGGCTGAGAGATCTTCCGAGAACTGCCCTAGAGAGAACAGCTCTGAAATAAGTTGAGACTGACCCAAGGTCACACCAGCAGCTGCACGTAGAGGAGTGGGGAATCAAACCCAGTTCTCCCAGATTAGAGTCCGCGCTCCTAACCGCTACACCAAATTATTTAAAGAGTTTATATGCCTCCTCTCCAGGGACCTGCTTGAGGCACCTCACAACCAATGCTCCCTCTAAGCTGTGGAGTCTTGTGAGCAAAAATTCTACTTTGTGAGCTGCTGGCATTAAAGTTGTGAGCGAACGATTGGGCTGCTGCATAAATTAATGTGCTCTGGAGTCCTCCTTCCTGAGCTAAGATGAAAAAGTGTGAGCCGGAGGCTAAAAAACTGTGAGCTAGCTCACACTAACTCGGCTTAGAGGGAACACTGCTCACAACCAAAATACACAAAAATTAGCCAGGATACAAACAGCAGAAAACAAACCATGAGATGCCTAAAATGATATTATTTTAAAAGTCTTCAGATTAGAAGCACATCTGAGTAACATTTAAGTAGGAGAGCCCAGGTTTACCTCCTCAGAGAGTACAAAAACACAGAAGCACAGTTAAAGAAAATGCCACCATCTCATTAGCTCAATGCCTGAAGAAAAAGGTCCATGGACTCAAGCCTGCCTTTCCTTCCCAGTGCCCTGCGTAACTCAGTGTAATTAAGCATGATCCTGTGGCGAGGGAAAAACACTTTGCACACGCCCAGAGGTTCTCCATGCGATCGCCTGAATAGGGCTGACTCCTGGTGGTTCCAGGGCCATGCACAAGGTAGCCCTCCTGTGCTTCCCCCACTTTCTCTCCGCTTCCACGAAGTGCAGAAGAGAAGTTTAAAATATGGCATGCTTAAAAAGCTGCTGGGGGGGGGGGGAGGAGAGGGAAGCAAGTTAAAGCGGACTTTTGGACTAGGAACCCTCTGGTGGCCAATAACTGAACTGCGGAGAGAGGCACAAGAAATACCCGGGGAAGAGCTATGAGAAAGGAGCGTAGATGGGGAGAGGGAGAAAGAACCAGCCCTCCGCCCTCCTATGGCATGAAAAACTCACCCTGCCCAGGTACTTCCAGTCCAGAAGGTCAGAGAGCCGCTCGGTGCGGTTGCGCTGGATGATGCGCTGCCGCCGGGTTTGCTGGCAGAAGCTGTAGAGGAACGAGGTCAGCTGCGTGCATGACTCGTCCAAGCCCCGGAAACGCCGGTCCACAATGTAGATACCTAGGAGAACCAGGGAGGTGTGAAGGAGGGGCTATAGTTCAGTGCCAGGGCCCACGCTTTGCACACGGGAGGTCTCAGGTTCAAGCCACGGCATTTCCAAATTTGGAGGTTAGATCTGGTTAGGTCTGGCAGAGACGCCACGGCACCCACCCTCCCTGCAAGAGCACAACTCCCAATACCAACCGTAAGCTGTTGGGTCTGCTATGTGTTCCTCCATGAAGCAGCCAAAGCCAGAGAGGTTGGTGGAGATGCTGGGAATGCCCATAACGGTGCATTCGGCTGGAAAGAGACACACAGATTATGTGAAGCTGTGCACGTTAAAGCCCCTGCGGCTCAGCACACGGCTGAAGAATTCAGGCAGCCCGCTGGTGGGTCTTTATTACTACAGAATATACATTGAACAAGTTAGGAGACCGAGGAAGAACAAGCCCCAAGGTGGGGGAGCTGTTCAGGATTCTCTGCAGGATCCGTTGAAAGACTCTATTTAAAGCTGCTCCCATCTCTAGTTCCAGCTCCTGCCAACCTAGCAGTTCGAAAGCAAGAGATTGCAAGTAGATAAATAGGGACCACTTTGGTGGGAAGGTAACAGTGTTCCATGCGCCTTGGTGTTTAGTCATGCCGGCCACATGACCACGGAAACGTCTTCGGACAGCGCTGGCTCTTCGGCTTGGAAACGGAGATGAGCACCGCAACCCTAGAGTCGGATTCAACTGGCTTTCGAGCAAGGGAACCTTTACCTTTACCTTAGCTTTGCACAAACAGTTCTAGTCCTCAGCATTTTCATTTATCCTGTTCTCTCGTTCCAGCTCAGTGGTAACAAAAGTGCTAACAGAAGTCTCCCTATCATACACATAATATACCCAATTCCGATCACTAATGCCACCATAATTTTTGAAAACCTGTCCATCATATAGGGAAGCACTTATATGCACACTGCACAGATGCAGGCTTCAGAATCCAGAGAATCCTAGCCTCTTTTCTTCCTTTTTAAAAAATCAAGTTTCTAGCCCTCAAGACGGGCAAAGATGAGCTTTTGTGTGCACAACGCCTGGAGAAATCACTGAAGTCAAGAAGCGAGCAAAGGCTCTGTTGCTTACTTAGCCCTTTCTGCACCCAGTGAGATGACAAGAAGAATCTATGGGTGTGTTCAGACGGGGGCTTTACAACAGAATAGGTGCCGGTTCCAACCGGTGTACTTACCGGCGTTCACACGGCGAACATCTGCCTCCCTTCCCTAACCATTGTAAAGGCCTTTAAACCGTTGCACTCTGCCACTAGGTCCCCAAGTGGTGGTATCCTGAGTGCAACGGTTGCATTCGCTTAACCCCGCCGTCTGATCGCTCTCCACCGGTGCCTAGCCACTTCCGTTCGGAAGCCTGAGGCTTCCGATTTCCCCCCGCCATTTTTTTGTTAACTAAGCCATATGCGCTTGGGCGAAGCTTCGCCCTGAGCGTTTGTTTAAATTAAAAAAAAAAGCCCTTAGTGTAGCGTATCGGAGGAGTCCGGGACTTAAGGGAGGCCAGTTTGGTCTTTAAACTTTAAAGGTAAGTCCTTACCTTTAAAGTTTAAATGTAATACGGGGTGTTTTGAACATGCGCAAAGATCGCCATTCTGTGGATGGCTGCCTATGCGCATGCTCAAACTGAGTTTAAAAAAAAAAGCCGACACCTGCAGCGTGTGAGCGGGCATACAGCGATGGGATCTGCAAAATGGAGGTGAGTGTGATCACATTTCAGCCGGCATAAACTGCACCAGTTCCAACCGGTACAGTTTATGCCAGCTGAAACGCCGCGTCTGAACGCACCCTATATGTTACATGCTAAAATCCATGAAGTATACAAGCTCTTTTCTTGGTGCAGAAATATATACACGCACACTTCACATATGTATAAATAGCCTTGTTAATATCCATTCCTTCCTCATAATTTCCAGCTGTGCTCATAACCACTGCATTCCGCACTTCTTCCAGGTGCCCAGCCACTTTTTGCCGAAAATCCCGCCCTCCCCAAATCAGGCATACACAGATTTCAATGATGCCAACCTTCTACTAGACCAGTGTGCTTGCATATTAAGCATCATCACGTCAACAATACCCCAAATGGTTTCTGTTAGCAATTTCTGAACAAAGAAGCGGAGCCCCCACTTGGGGCACAATTAAAATGACTGCCCACCCCCTTCGCTCAGCAGCAAACCTACCTGGCGTGTAGCCCCACGGCTCATAATAAGATGGAAACACCCCCAAGTGGCAGCCCCTAACAAACTCCTCGTAGTCAACAGGAAGAAGGGGGCTGGTGGAAGACAAGAATTCGGGATGGAAGATGACCTGGGAAGAGACAAGAGGGAGAGACCACCGTCGTGTGGCAGGTCAGCGCCTTGTAGCCCCATCCCTGCCAGAAGACTATTCTTACACGTGAACACTGCTTGTATTTAGGAACACACGTACTCTACTTTTCCTGTTCATTCAAGGTAGTTCAGAGCAAACAGACATGATAAAGATCATAACCGTTCAACTAAACTAAAATAAAAACCAATAAAATAGAGAGCCCACAGCGGCTGCCACGTCCTCAGGCAGCCGCCACTGATTCCCTCTTTGGACTGCTGCAGAATCTCAGCTGCTGCCTTTTCAGGCCACTCCTCATTCCAGGGGGTAACAGCCTTCAAGCTACCCTAACCCAGAAAGGACCTTGAAGGTACTTTGGGCACCTTCTTCCATGCAAGAAGGAAAAAAAATACAGTTCCCTGCATGTAGAAAACCAGCTTGTCAGGGAGAATGGTTTTACCTCCATTGGCATTTTTTTTAAAAATCCTGCTTTTCTTCCCAATGGGAACTCAACGCAGCTTGGAACATTGTTCTCCCGTCCTCCATTTTCTCACAACAACTACCCTGGGAGGCAGATTAACCTGAGAGAGACTGTGACAGTCCCAAGGTTACCCAGCAAGCTTTTGTGGTAGAAGTGGATATTTGAACTCAGGACTCCCAAGATCCTTCTCTTAATATTTGATACTATTTAATATTTTTAATGTTTTTATTGTAGTATTATACCGGCGATATGCCCTGTAAGCTGCCCTGAGCCTGCGGGGAGGGCGGGATAAAAATCTAAATAATAAATAAATAAATAAATAAATAACACTCTATCTACTGTGCCATGCTGGCTTCTCCCTGAAGTATGTTTGTTCCACTCAGGGAAACAAACTTCCAGTTCTTCTCAGTAAATTTAGGAATCTTGATCACACCACCATCCTGTTCAGCTATGTTCCCTTCCATGGATAAGTTTCTATATTAAACTTAACAAGCTTCGGGGACGGGATCCACCAGCATTCCTTACCAGCCCATATTGCCACCCCCTGGTTCCTTCCTGCACTCAGGTTTAACTGGCCTTCCCAGACAAGCCAGGCATCCCAGTCTACAAGATCTCAGCTCTGACTCCTTCGCTCAAGGCTACCCTAAGTACCCCACTGCTGCCTCACAGAAGTAAACGTCGCCCTCCATCCGTCACCCACCTTCACACGGTCGGCACTGCTGTTGAAGAGGCCAATGCGCCGGATGGTGTTGAGGATGGGGTCGGTGGAGTCATCCAGCATGTTGTGAGTGCAGATCGGGGGGAAGGACTGGCGCTTGATGGGGAAGGAACAGCAAGAAGCATTCATAGTCATTATCCAGGCAAGAGAAATGGAAGACCGCAAGTTTGTAGTCCAAATGATTCCTGAGGAATAAGCGTGGGACATGGACCACTTTCCCCTCCACCCCTTTCTCTACCACATCTTTATTGGCAACTAGACTTGGGATGTTTATTTACTTATTCTTCCCAAGTGCAGAATTTGCATCTCCTGGTCAGGTCACGTAATGTAGATTTTGGGTGATGTGCAGAATATGCAAAGATGCTCAAGAATGAACCTAAGAATTTTAGTTTCTCGCCCTGACCAGGATTGCCCAGGCAACCCCGATCTTGTCAGATCTCAGAAGCCAAGCAGGGCCGGCCCTGTCCAGTACTTGCAAGGGAGACCTCCAAGGAATACCAGGGCCAGGACTCAGAGGCAGGCAATACCAAGCCACATCTCCCAAATATCCAAGCTCCACCAGTGGTTCTCAGAAGTCAACCATGACTTCCAGGCACACACACATATTAAAAAGAAAAGAACTGAGAATTTTAGTTTCTCAAATGCTTCCCATTTCCCTAGGATACTCTGCATGCAGACTCAAATACTCTCTGCTCTTTTCTGATTCTTTGTATAAGCACCATCTTATTGCACACAGGTTCGTTCTCCTTTTGGATTCAGTTGTTAGTGAGGTAACCCAAGCCTAGGTTGTACCACTTCAGAGTGCAAGGGGGGACTCACAGGGTAGAAAGCTCCTCTGTACAATTTCCCCCCCTGCACGTAGACAAACCAGAAAGCCAGGGAAAATGGTTTTAGCCCAGCCTTCTCCCAAATAGACTAGGCTTTTAATGTGAAGGAAATATATATGTATTCACACTGAGAAGCATTTGGCAACTGGAGCCTGAACCTGCAGTCTGAAGTGGTACAGGCCAGACACAAATGCACCACCTTAATGAGAACTAGCCTATAGAAACAAGGAGGCATCCTGACTTTCTTGATCGGAACATTATTCTCCTCATAATACCAAATACCTGTTCTTAGCCCAAATACATTCTCAGGCTAGGTTCCCACCCCACTGCCCTTTCATGTCATTCTACTCCCAAAACATCCAGGATTCATCTCCCAGAATCCTCTGCTCACACTCACTTGGCCACTTTCCCCTCCATGAGTCGTATTCTACCCCCCACAGCCCAATAATTGCCTGAGGACTCATTCCCCTGGCCCCCCCCCCACTTGATACCTGAGTGGCAAAAATGGCTCTCTTCATCATGGTGAAATCTTCCTTGTCCAGCATTTTGTTCATGTCCGGAAGATTCCCCCTGAGGTAAAAGAGGAGGGAGAACTTAATGATGCTTATGAGGTGGTATGGTGAGGCTCTCTCTCACCTCCCACCAGATACTCTATGTAAGAATCAAGAAAGGTACCCAAAATGGGCGAGTTGGGCAGAGAGGGCCCCATCCACCACAGTCATGGCAATCCAGCCCACGCCCCAGCTGCTCAGCCAACTTCTCCATAGGGACCACTTACACAAGGAGTGATTCATAGAGTTTCTTGCCAAACTTCTCCTTCACTGCATTGGCTGTATCCCTAGACAGGAAACAGAGGGAGATGCGGCTGGATTAGAGCAGGGACTTGGGCTCTTCTGAATTAGGAACGAGGGCTACAAAGCAAGTACAGAGGAGAGCTCCAGCAAATCTAGGTTCGGGGCCCTGAGAAAGCTTAGTGAGGCCTAGTGGACTGGGACAGGAGTGGAGGAATGTTCTCTGCAGAAGGAACAGGATTATAGCAGGGGATGGAATTGGGCCTATATAGCTAGTCTTCCCTTAGGTGAAGCTACCATGTTTCCAGGCAGGGCGTTCATAGAAATACAGTGAAAAAGCCAGTGATTTTTGCCATGATCAAAGAAATGTCTAGAACTTTCCCACCAAGCCCAAGTATCTATGTGCAAGTTAGTGTCTCTTAACTACTACTAACGAACAATCCTAAATCAGAACAGTTTTTTTAAAAAATCCAGACCCTTTTAATGAACACCTTTCTTAAATAAGCTTCCTTAATTTGCTCTTTAATCTCTCTCGCCCCCCCTCCCTTTAAGGAGAATGCTATGTTCACAGTTCTAAAAGGGAAGGTTTTTCAAGACCCTTCAAAGCAGAGGGGTGGACTTTGGAGCACCTCTGCTCTTGGGGAGCCATGGATTTCCTTAACTGGAATTTTTCAGGTTGGTTTAAAAGGAAGTGCCCTTCCAAAAAACTCAGGGTGGTTAAAAAAAATAAACAAGGGGCATAAATCAGTGCTCTAAGTGAACTTATTGGCGTAGGCTTGCCAAGTCCCCCCGGGGGGCAGGGAAACCCCTGCCCCAGAGGCCCATTCCCCGCCACCGGCGGATCGGGCCCCGGGTGGAACTCCACCCTGACGTGAACATTGCCCGGAAGTGACGCGGGCACGCCAGGGGCGGGGCCACGGTCATCCGAGGGAAAACTCTATGGTTTTCCCTTGGATGGTCGTGGCCCCGCCCCCGGTGTGCCCGGCGTGCCCGAGTCACTTCCGGGCGACATGGATGTGGCTCGCACGCGCGCTCCAGCCGCCAGCCGGGAGTCCCCCGCTGCGGCTGAATTCACACTTGGCAACCCTACATTGGCCCCACCCATAACTCCAGATGGTAAGCCATGCCACAATTTGATCCCAGTCCCCTTGGGGAGGAGAGCTTGAATTATTCCCACTGGGACTGGTTTGGGTGAGGCCAGATTCTTGGGTCTCCCCGAGATGGACTCACCAGAGCTGTTTGCGGACCGCCTGGCCTTTCAGAGTCTCCACATTGAAGTTATTGGTCCGGGCTGGCATGATGAAAAAGGCTACCACTGTGGTCTGGCTGCCGTTCACCTGCACAGAGAGGAGCCAGAAAACTAGTAAAAACACAAAAACAAAAACCCAAGCAAGTCGCCACAACCTGCTCCTCTAGCTCCTCCTGCTTCTATCTGGGATGGTCGTCCTCTTCCACGGAATGGGCAACTTCAAGAGGCAGGGCTATTTTTGGGCAGGAACGCACAGGAACGGAGTTCCGGCTGGCTCCTGAGTTGGCCACGCCCAGCAGGAACTCATTAGCATAATAGGGCACACCCAACAGCAGAAACTCATTAGGATTGGCTACATTTGGGGTGTGTGGCCTAACAAAGGGTTCCTGCTACAATAAAAGCCCTGGGTTTTAACAACAAAGAAGGTAAACAGAATAAGAAGCAAAAGGTGGATGTGGCTGGATTACCACACTTCTGGTGCCATGGGGGTGTGGCCTAATATGCTAATGTGCTGTGCTGTCAGGGGTGTGGCCTACTATGTTAATGAGTTCCTGCTGTTGGGCGTGGCCTGTTATGCTAATGAGTTCTTGCTGGGCTTTTTCTACATGCACATGGAGCAGCGAGGGAGGAAGGGGATACCTGCCTAGTTAGCCAGATCAGTTGAATCAACCCTGGCAATCGATGGGAGTGAGAGACGTCGCAGCCAGATCTAGCCGGCTAGGCAAGTGTCCTCTGCCACCTTCTCCGCTCCACGTGTGTCCCTCCTGAAGCTGCACTCTTGATGGAAGAGGACAGCCACCCCAGCTAGAAGGAGTGTTCCGTTCTTTGGTCACGGGTACAACGAGAGCTGCGCTCCCCTGCCAGGACCTCCAAACAAGCTCCAAGTGCTGCTCCTCCCACTTTGCTTCTGGATCTACCCAACCCCCTTGATGAATATGTTCTCTCAGAGGCCAGTAAAAATCTAAACACAAAAATCAAAAAAAAGTTACAAGACAAATATTAAAAATAGTTTGTCCATAAAGCTTCGTGAGAAGCAGTGTTTCAAAGTACCATCCTTCTAATCATGGTACAAACATAAAACAATGATAAGCGTCTCCCATAAAGCGGCAGTAAAAGTAGAAGGAAAAATTCTGCAGCTGCACCAACCAACAGGGGGTTGGAAGTAAAAGCTATCCAGGCTGCCCCTTCTGAAAGCCTTTGTCTGCACAACACGGTCAACGCAAAGGAAATGCAAGACGGTCGGCTGTTCAAACTTTCTCTGGCCACCACCTCTGTGCATACATACTAACACAAGCGCACACTTGGGTTTCTATTCCTGCCCTTCTGCACCTCTTCACTACACCACTCCAGATTCTAAAGCAGGGGTGCCGAACTCATTTGTTATGAGGGCCGGATCTGACATGAATGAGACCTTGTTGGGCCGGGCCGTGTGTGTCATAAAATGTAATGCCAGGTAGCAGAGATATAAACTTTATAAAGGACACAACACAAAGGATTTTTTTTTTACTTAAAATAAAAACATTAGCACTCTCGCAATATTTTGTTTATTTAACAGTGTCTGATAACTGACACCTCTTGCTCTGAATTATTGCATCAAAATGTCTGTGCTGTTGCAAACTTGAGTATGCTGTTCAGGTGTGTATCTGTAAACTGCAAACCTACGATGACGCAGCAGCAGAGGAACTGGAAGAAGAAGCAGAAGACGGCCAGTTCCACTGTGGGCCTGATAGAAGCTCTCTGGGGGCCTGATCCGCCCCCTGGGCCGCATGTTTGATACCCCTGTTCTAAAGGTTCCCCTCAAATGTAAGAATTCCATTTTGACATTCATTTGTGATGGAACAGGATAGCTTCGGTTTGTCTCCCCTCTCCACACACCCCATTGTCAAGGCTTCAGGCCAGAGATTACCATTAGAATCTGAACCTCAGAACTCTACCTTCCACATATAAGTACACTGCAGTCCCCCCCCCCTTGCTCCTTTCCCCTATTCACCCTGAGCAAGTAGTTCAGCCGGGCCAGAGCTTCCAAGAAAATGTCGGCCCCTTTATTGGAATATTCGTAGCGTCCAGCAATGAAGAAGAAGATGGTCTTGTCAAGGTTGAAGTCCAGGTGCCTGGGAGAACAGGGTGGTAAGGAGAGGCTGAATCGGGGAACTGGCAGCTAGCCCTTCCCCAGAAGCAGCTGATTATCTAATAAATCCATTAGGCTACAATTAAATATTAACAATACAATTATCAGATCATTGGCCATTATGAATAATGTATCATTGGAGGCACATTGTTTTTATTCAAGGCTAAAGGGAAAGGAATTATTGTTGTTATAATTACTCAAATTATACGTCTCCCTTTTGGAAATAAAATAAAGGACCAACTATGATTGTTCGCGGAACAACACCTGATCGCCTGTGGGACAGCAGACTATGGGATGAGCCAGCACAGAGACTGCCTCTTTTTTGACCCCCCAGGTCAAGCAGAGTGGCATCCTCCCCTTAGATCTTGTACTGCATATATCTGCATATATATGTTTTGAGTCCAGTGGCGCCTTTAAGACCAACAACATTTTATTCACGGTATAAACTTTCATATGTATGCACATTTCTTGGTCTTAAAGGTGCCTCTGGACCCAAAGTTTGTTCTCCTGCTTCAGACCAACATGGCTACCCACCTGCATGTATACGGTTACAAGTTAAGACACTTAAATTGGCAAATACTCTTTTTATAAAGGAGGGCTACTGCAGCATTACAAATGTAGACATTAGCCCTGTACTGTTCCAGGCACCACAAAGTTGCAGGGCTTTTTTTGGGCAGAATGCACAGGAACGGAGTTCCGGCTGGCTCCCGAGGTGGCCACGCCCAGCAGGAACTCATTAGCATAACAGGCCACTCCCAACAACAGAAACTCATTAAGATTGGCTACATTAGGGGTGTATGGCCTAACATGCAAAGGAATTCCTGCTACCAAAAAAGCCCTGGGTTTTGACAACAAACAAGGTAGAATAAGAAGCAAAAGGTGGGTGTGGCTGGATGACCACACTTCTGGTAACATGGGGTTGTGGCCGAATATGCTAATAAGCTGTACTGTCAGGGTGTGGCCTAATATGCTAATGAGTTTCTGCTGTTGGGTGTGGCCTATTATGCTAATGAGTTCCTGCTGGGCTTTTCCTACAAAAAAAGCCCTGCAAAGTTGTAATCCTGGGAGAACTCCAAGGGAGTCCAGGTTGCACCTTGAGGTTGAACAACCCTAGTTCAAGAATAGTGGCTTGCTGGAAGCCACCCACTGAGGTCATGTCCGAGATGAAATCTGGAGGGGAATATGTGACTCATATTTCAACATAGGACTACCACATACTTAGGCCTCCAGTGGGTCTTCTGAAAGACCATACACCTCTCTTAGTGAGAAAAAGTTCTCTGACCTGAACTTCTCAACTTCTCAACTTTAAGACATGAAGCATAAAAATTATAAAGGTGTGCAGGGGATAACTGAAATAAGGAAAGTCTGCCATCCTAGATTTCTAATCCATACTGCTTTTTCCCCACGCCAGCACCACTACTTCCTGCTTAAACCTTTTCCTAGGAAGTCAGGTTTCCTGGGGCTGTCATTTTGACTGGCATGACACCAAGGAGCCAAGACTAGGCCCTACGAAAGCTTCACAGGGACTCACCCATAGAAGTGTCCCCGGACAAACTCCTGGATGCGAGCCTTGCTCTGTGCATGGAGGTTCTGGAATTCATGCATGGCTGAGAACTTCTTGACATTCAAACCATTGGGAGTCACGATATCTGGATATTTGAGGGAAAGGGGTAGGACAAGGAGAGGGCAGAAGCAGTGAGTTTTAATTTAAGTATTTTGAATCTGCCCAGTCCTCAAACAGTACGCCCATAAATACGCAATAAGAGGAGTTCTGCTACATATTCCCCACCACCAGCAGAGTGAGCCTGAATACTTCCCGCATTCTGAACATCAGTGACGGATAAATTCATAAGCAAATCAAATGACGACTCAGGCAATAGTCCCTCCCCCACAGGCACAACTATACTGACTGTTCCGATACTGGTGTTCTGCATCTCAAAACACTTCACAATTACGTTTTTAAAAATGAAAAGCTGGGGGGGGGGGAGACACATGAACACTAGGAAGAACTGTCATCCTATCACAGGGAGCCAGATGACCTCATGAACACTCAAGATTCTTATCATTTTCACACACACTAAATAATGCACTTTCAATCCACTTTCAGTGCACTTTCCAAATGAATTTTACTTCGTAAAATGACAAAATCCACTTGCAAACAGTTGCTAAAGTGGATTGAAACCACATTATTTAGCATGTACGTTCTTTCCCAGAAGCGAGATTCCACACCACTTTCTCCTGAGGGCCCAAGGGCTGAAGAAAGCCTACAGCCATTCAGGCAGAATCCTAGGGTTGCCAAGTCTGATTTTCGCTGCAGCGGGGGACTCCTGGCTGGTGGCCGGAGTACACGCACATGAAGCGCATGCACGTCGCATCCACATCACTTGGAAGTGACGCGACCACACCGGGCACACTGGGGGCGGGGCCACGACCATCTGAGGGAAAACCATAGAGTTTTCCCTCGGATGACCGTGGCCCCGCCCCCAGTGTGCCCGGCGTGGTCGCGTCACTTCCGTGTGACATGCACGTCAGGGTGGAGTTCCCCCTGGGGCCTGATCTGCCGGCGGCGGGGAACGGGCCTCTGGGGCGGGGGTGTCCCCGGCCCCCGGGGGGACTTGGCAAGCCTACAGAATCCGTACCTCCAAACCAGGTGGGAGTGCCTCATGCCACAGCCTTCTCCCTGACTCTAATATAACATAACTTACCAGGCTTCCGTTTTAGCAAATGTTCAGCCTCCACGGCTGTGATCTGAGAGACGGTTGTGAAAGCGTGCGCGCAGTGGACGGCAGATCGCTCCATACAGTAACGGTGGTAAATCTGTCGGTCCCCAGCCTCCTTGTCTAAATTAAACTAAAATGAGGGGGAAAAGTAATTCTGACAAAATCTACAAAGTCTAGAATTATGAAGTTTAAAAAACAGATGAGAGCAGGAAATGCAGAGTGAGAAAAGATAAATCTAAGAGCAAAGTGATGCATTGCCATTATAAAAGAAACCAGATTTCACTGGGCCTATCCAGGATATCCTAGAAAAACACCCCAAATGGACTGAGTGATCTTCCTACAGTTCTCTCCCAGTGTAACATCCAGTCCCCACAGGATGGGATATATACTGGCCTCCTCAAGACTCACTTTCTGTAGGTTGTTGTAGAAGTCCACACTACCCGCACACAGGTAGCGGCCTAGCAAGGTAGCATGAGTGGTAAAGATGGTAGCCACTGGAAGTTTCCGGATCCGGCAAAGGACGAGACCAATCCCAGCCAGCCACTCATGGAAGTGACCAATGATGTAGGGTTTCTCTTCACATTGTGCAGAAAACTGTACAAAAAGGCACCATTAAAAATTCAACATAGACATCTTGAAAGAAGTCACAATTTGTTGTGAAGTGAAGCAACAAATATAGCTTTGTTCAAGCAGCATTCTAAACTGTGGTTTAAAGATAGCTAACGTCCAGGATTTTCTAAACCAGGAAGTCTTCAATTGTAGTACAGGGTGGAGGGGGAAGCATGCAATTCTGACGATTTCAGGATTGTTGGCCTCACAAACTGGATTGTTCATGGTGTCTGAATACATTGTAAGTATCTCTGTACAGGGAACAGGGTAGAAGTAATATGGCAGGCACATGTTTCCTTACCTCTCCTAGAAACCATGCTGTAAGGAAGCCAAAGAGTACCGCATCATTGGCTTCTCGGTCGTACCAGGGAATCCCAATGGAGCAGCTTTCCCATAGCTCTGTCTTCCAGCGATCGAGGCTCCAGGCCGTTGCCCCAATATCTATGAGAATTACATACGGGCCACCCTCAATCAGCCAACGACCAAAGTAAACCTAGAAAGACGACAGGCGGAAGATTACCCAATAGGTGGGAATTGACTCCTATAGACAATTATGTCTGCGCTGCTCTTCCTTAACCGTACTAAACACAGTTCAGAATCTCACAGCAAGATCTACACATCAAAATACAGATTGCATATTAAAATATTCAGCTACAAAATATGTGGGTTTTTAAAGTTACACTTCATTTTCAAATTCAGTCGCTGCTATTCATATTGTACTAATAACCAATTTGGCAAAAAACTTACTCTCGGAATATCTGTACAAGAAATGGGATGGTTGGTAGAATGAGATAGCAAACGGAGTGGGGGACAGAAAGAAACACAGAGGCCAGGAAGGAGCTCCCAGTTGGGAAATATCTGGAGATGTTGGGGGTAGAGCCCGAGGAGGGGAGGGTTTGGGGAGAGGAAGGACTTCAGTGGGGTATAGTGCCATAGAGTTCACCTTCCAAAGCAGCCATTTTCTCTGGGTGAGCTGATCTCTTCTGTCACCTGGAGATCTCCAGAAACCACCTGGAGGTTGGCAACCCTAAGTCCACAGCAAGGGGGCAACGGGGGATCTGCGCTGAGTAGTGCAACTCCCATCTAGCCCCCAATCAGTTTCAGAAACCTAAGCAGGTGATGGTTGTCCATTTTCAGCCCCCCCCCCTTTTGTCACATTTGTTAGAGAGCCAGTTTGGTGTAGTGGTTAAGAGCGCGGACTCTAATCTGGGAGAACCGGGTTTGATTCCCCACTCCTCCACTTGCACCTGCTGGATGACCTTGGGCAAGCCGTAGTTCTGACAAACAGTAAATCACCGTGTACGATTAAACAATATTTGTTGGTTTTTATATGCAATGTTTAGAATTCAATTATTAACAAAATGACAACAATAACACTACAATATGCGATATAAAGCTTAGCAGTACATACAGAGTAATACAGTACTAGTTACAGACAAACGACGGAGTTCTAGTACACGATCCGTTTGCGTGTCCTTCTTCAGGTTTGTCATTCTGTAATTATTTCTTCATTAGAATGAAGTGCTGCAAGCCATATTTCAAAATGCTAATTCTTATACAATTTTTTGATGTACGCTACTGCGCTTAGATTCTCTAATGTGAATCTTGGTCTACAGCATATAATAATTGGCTAAGCTTCCCTCAGTCTGAGGGACTGAGGGAAGCTTAGTCAATTATTATATGCTGTAGACCCAGTCACATTAGAGCTTGCTTTAGGAGCTCCCCAGTCACCAGAATCTAAGCGCGGTAGCGTACATCAAAAAACTAGTGTACTAGAACTCCGTCGTTTGTCTGTAACTAGTACTGTATTACTCTGTATGTACTGCTAAGCTTTATATCGCATATTGTAGTGTTATCGTAATTTTGTTAATAATTGAATTCTAAACATTGCATATAAAACCCAACAAATAATGTTTAATTGTACACGGTGATTTACTGTTTTACTGGCTATTATACACCGTGGTCCTATTTGTTGTAATAGTTCTGAGAAAAGCTGTTCTTGAAAAAGAGCAGTTTCTGTCAGAGCTCTCTCAGCCCCGCCTACCGCACAGGGTGTCTGTTGTGGGGAGGGGAAGGGAAAGGAGTTTGTAAGCCGCTCTGAGACTTCTCTGGGTAGGGAAGGGCGGGGTATAAATCCAGTCTCTTCTTCTTCTTCTTCATAATGCAGAAGTCAAAATACTTTGCGAATCCGGACACACAACCCCTGGCAGTAGGGCTGCATTCATATCTCATGACAAGCTCTTGAAAAAGAAGTATGTTACCAGTGTGCATGGAAGCAGCTGCTTTGCTGTGTTCACGCACTCCCCTCGCTTTCCCACCTCTTCTTGGGAGAGTCTGAGGAAATGCTTCCCAGTATGACCAGTCTCCACCCTGCCATGATGCCTGAATGCCTCAGCAAACTGGGTTTTGTTTGCCTTCTCAAGCCAGAATTCAAAACCTCAATTAAACCCTGGTTTAGAAGCACAGGCTGCCAACGCTCCCTCTAAGCTGTCGCGTCTTGTGAGCAAAAATCCTACTTTGTGAGCTGCTGGCATTAAAGTGGTGAGCGAGCGATTTGGCTGCTGCATAAATCGGTTTGCTCTGGAGCCATCCTCCCTGAGCTAAGACAGAAATGTGTGAGCCAGAAGCGAAAAAACTGTGAACTAGTTCACACCGACTCAGGTTAGAGGGAACACTGGCTGCAAGAAGGAAGACGCACTCAAAAGCCCCTGAGTTCAAGCATCACGGCAGCTTGGAAGTGGGGTTGCCAGCTTCCAGGCGGGGCCTGGAGATATCCCGCTTTTACAACAGATCTCCTGCTGACAGAGATCAGCTACCTTGCTTTGAAGGGTGGCCTCTATGGCATTGTATCGTGCTGAGGCCCTTCCCCTCCCCAAACCCTACCCTCTCCTAGATCCATCCCCAAAGTCTCCAGGTATTTTCCAACCCAGACCTGGCAACCCTAATTAGAAGCTTGATTGGACTGGAAAGTGTTCTTCTCTTCTAGGACATGAGGGAGGCGGGAGGAGCACAAAGCTGCATTTTGTGCAGGATGCCAGCGGATTGATTTTGTGCAAGATGCCGGATGCGATGTCGAGACACAGTCTGGCTTTTTAACACAAGAGCAATAGCCACACATTTGGAACTCATCTCTTGATCGATTCCAAGCATTTACACACAGCCAATCAAGACAGCTTGCAGCAAACAGATATTTTGCAAGAAGCTTCACGGTGTCTGCCAACTCTGAAGAGGCCCTGGTTCAAACTGAGGGCTGCAAAATGTGTGCCCCGTTCCTCCCTCATGGTAACCAAAAGGAGTTCTGGCTGCCAGACCCTTCCCTTTCCATCCAGGAGACTCTGAGCCCCCCTCCTTCTCGCAGAAACCTCACCCCCTCTGTTAATTCAGTAGGCCTCAGTGCATGACCATTCTCTCTTTCAACAGGTTTCATGCGATGGGGGCGGGCGCATGTCTAATTTTAGCGCCTGGTTCATGTTACCCTCATCTCCATTTTGTGAAAGGTCGCTTGCCTCGTGTTGTTCTTCACTGGGCTGCCTGAAATAGCTGCCTGATCAACAGAACATCAAGCGTCCGCCGAGGAAAGGAATGCTGCTGGAACACGCCTGGACCTTGCTGCTGACTATCTCCGTTGACTACGAAAATATGTGTGTGACTTAACTGATATATGATGTCTTCCCTTACCCCCAGCATTGTTAGTCCCACGTGAAATTCACGAGTAACTGTACATCGCTCAGAGCCGGCAGCTCTGCATGGATTGAGCGATTAATAAATGGAAAGATTATTATTATTATTATTATTATTATTATTATTATTATTATTATTATTATTATTATTATTATTATTATTATTATTATTATTATTATTATTATTATTATTATTATTATTATTATTATTATTATTATTATTTGAAATCTCCACCTGCTTTCTCTGGCTGAGGGCTTTGATACAAAAGAAAGAAGTAGCAAGAGGGCGGAACATCATGCATGAGGGCCCCCCACCCAATATTGTTTATATTTAACAGGTAAAATTTATTTATACCCTGCTTCTCTTTCTAATGGGGGCCCAAAGAAGCTTACAAAACACAGATCTCCTCTTCTCCATTTTACTCAAAACCACCCTGTGAGGTAGGCAAGTCAGTGAGTGACTGGCCCAAGGTCATTCAGCAATACTTCGTGGCAGAGCAGGGATTGGAACCCGGTCTCCCAGATCCTAGTCTGACCATCTAGTCACTAGACTACTGGCAATTGCCAGCCAACTGCACCTATTTTTGATGACAGGACATACAAGTATGCATATACGATCAACATGTAAAAGGACAGCACAACCCAGTAAAGTAGGCTCTGCTTTGGACAACATGCATATCAGTCATCCCTGTGACTGAACACTGCTTTTCAGCATTCCTGATAACTGGGCCACATCACGCATGCACAGAGTTCATAAGAGGGCAGGTGGTGTGCCCCTGTATTGAACGGGTAAGACCAGGGGTCATTTCCTGCAGGAGCGCACAGGAGCAGAGCTCCGGCAGTAAAGAGCCCAGGGGGCGGGCACATGCAACAAGCCCCACCCCCTGCTCCCAGCAGCCCTCAGTCAGAGCAGGAAGCAGCCAGGTAAGTTGCAGAGCCCCCCGGTCCAAAACAGTCCAGTGGCGCCTTTAAGACCAAGTTTTATTCAGGTACAAGCTCTCCCTCCTCTGCCAGGACAGATCTGCACGTCCGTCCCCCCCGCCAATAGCTAGCAATCCAAAACAGTCCAGTGGAGACTGAGCGGTGGGGGTGTTGCCTTCTGACACACTTCCAGTGAGGTCAGGGGGTGTGGCATATGCAAATAAGTTATGCTAATGAGCTCCTGCACCTCTTTTTCTACGAAAGGACCCCTGGATAAGGTGAACACATTCAGGTCAGGGATCCTGTCTGCCTACTTTGGGAACTGAACCTAGAACATTTGCCTTTGGGTCCAGAATTCTGAAACTGTACTGTTTTGAAGTACTGCATGACAATATGAGCGACAGATGAAACTGTTTAAAATAAGTATTTTGACATCTAACCCAGCAAGGGACAGAAAGTGTATTTGGCTTGCTACAGTCTGAATCCCTGGAGGTGTAAAGAAATATTTCCTTTTGTCAGTCCTGACCAGTTTCCCTGTGTGACCCCAAGACCTTGTGTCACCCAGGAGCTGGGCAAGGTGCCATGGGTGTGCAGCTATAATTTGTAGGCCCCTTACTGAGGGGGAAAGGAGGGGAGAAGAATGACCCGGGGTCAGTCACTGTCTCTCAGACTCCAGCACGGTGTTGTGAGAGGATAAGATGAGACGGTCCCTCTTCACTGCTATAAGCTTTTTGGGTACATATTTGTGAGAAATTGGGGAGAAGGTACGGTATACAGAGAGACCCTAATAGTAGCTTATTTAAGCACCAGCAAGTTATTTGTTTCCATGTGGTATTTGGGATGGGTGGGGGGTAGCGCGAGGAAGAGCCAGGGGGCCTATCTGGCTCTCAGCCCTCCTGAGTACTTTACTATTTCTGTGGAAGCCATTTCACGGACTTTTGCTTGGGGGCCTTGTCTTTTGTTGTTGTTGTTCAGTCGCACAGTCGAGTCCGACTCTTCGCGACCCCATGGACCAGATCACGACAGGCCCTCCTGTCTTCCGCTGTCCTCTGAAGTTGGCTCAATTTCATGTTCGTTGCGTCGATGACACTGTCCAACCATCTCATCCTTTGCCGTCCCCGTCTTCTTTGACCTTCAATCTTTCCCAGCATCAGGGTCTTCTCCAGTGAGTGCTCCCTTCTCATTTGGTGGCCAAAGTATTTGAGCTTCAGTTTCATTATCTGGCCTTCCAGGGAACAGTCAAGGTTGATTTCTTTTAGGATTGACTGATTTGATCTTCTTGCAGTTGAAGGGACTCTCAAGAGCCTTCTCCAGCACCATAGTTCAAAAGAATCTATTCTTCGGCGCTCGGCCTTCCTTATAGTCCAACTCTCGCAGCCATACATGACTACTGGGAATACCATTGCTTTGACCATGCGGACTTTTGTTGGCAGGGTGATGTCTCTACTTTTTATCATGCTGTTTAGGTTTGCCATCACTTTCCTCCCAAGGAGCAGGCGTCTTTTAATTTCATGGCTGCTGTCGCAGTCTGCAGTGATCTGGGATCCCAGGAACGTGAAGTCTGTCACCACTTCCACGACTTCCCCTTCTATTTGCCAAGGAGTGATGGGGCCAGATGCCATGATCTTAGTTTTTTTGATGTTGAGCTTCAAGCCCACTTTTGCGCTCTCCTCTTTTACTCTGAGCAGGAGGCTCTTTTAGGTCCTCTTCACTTTCTGCCATTAGAGTGGTATCGTCTGCATATCTGAGGTTGTTGATCTTTTCCCCAGCAATCTTAATTCCGCCTTGTCTTTAACTGCCCTATATCTGCCCCATAAAGGTAACACAAAGAATTGGACTAGATTGGTAGTCTGCAGCCTTTCCCAACACAGAACTCACCTCTCGCCCAAGTGTGTACCCATGTTCAGTCATTTACTGTGTAGCTATCTCCTCCCACCCCTTTTATTTTGGCAGCGGTGCTGCCCAACTTAGACGGGTGGAGATTCCCATGAGAACCCTCCTCCTGAGCCACCAGCAGTCTAGCTGACTCCACCATGTCCCTTTAGGTCCTGCAACTGGGCGTGGGGGGGGTGGGGGAGGAAAGGACTTAAGCAGGGAACACCATGAAACTAAAGCAAAGTTGAAGAATCCACTGAGTAAGTTCCAAGACTTGCACATGGGGAGAGACAGAAGCAAGGCACATCCCATTCTGGCATCAGCACTTGGGAGGCGCTCCCAGAAATTTGGAGAGCAAGCCGAGAGTTGGGGAAAAAATCTCTTGTCCTGGAGCAAGGAATGCTCGAGCTCTTCTCCACAAAGAGGCTGATGAAGGAGTAATCAGGCCGGTGAGCAGAAGTACAAGCCCAGGACGCTAAATTCCGGGGGCTGCGAACAGAACGTAAACAAACCCACATACCTCCATGAAAGCACCTTTGCTATTGCCCCTTATCAGCCACCTCCAGGTTGCAGTTTAACAAATGCCTGGAATGCATGCACCACCCTCCCGCCAGAAGCAGGGGAGGCTACAGTGATGAAAACTGGAAAAAAAGGGGGAGGAAGGGAAAAACTCAACCCAAGATAACACTGCGAACCAGAAGGGTTAAGCTGACCATATATATTATAAAAATACAAAATTTATTAGGGTGTACACATATTAAAATATATTCGGGTTAAATTTTTTTTAAAGTATCAGACTAATAAAAGCATATCAAATATTAATACACATGATGGGTCAACACTTTCCAACTGAAGACCGAACGCGTTTCGGCCTCAAAGGGCCTTCCTCTGTGGTCACTATACAACATAATATTATGTTGTATAGTGATAATATTATGTTGCATAGTGATAATATTATGTAATAATAATATTATGTAATAATAATATTATGTAATAATATTACGTTGTATAGTGACCACGGAGGAAGGCCCTTTGAGGCCAAAACACGTTTGGTCTTCAGTTGGAAAGTGTTGACCCATCATGTGTATTAATATTTGATATTCTTTTATTAGTCTGATACTTTTAAAAAAATTTAACCCGAAGATATTTTAATATGTGTACACCCTAATAAATTTTGTATTTATAAAATATATATGGTCAGCTTAACCCTTCTGGTTCGCAGCGAGGCTACAGCGATACCTGGTCTTCTCTGCCTAGCCTCTCTCTCAGAGCCCTGCCGGATCACGTTATCATCCTATTTTCAAGCACATGCCTCTGGGATGCTGGTAAGTAGTGTAGGAAGGCAACGACCATTCCTGACTGTTAATCCACAATGGCCAATTCTTGGAGGTATACATGGAGGTTCCATTTAGCTGTCATCATCAACTACCATCAATAGGCCCAGTCCTCACAGATGTGTCTAATCCCCTTTTAAAGGCCATCTAAGCCGCTGCCCATCCGCAGTAAATCCCATAAGTCAATTATGCACTGCACACAAAAAAACCCCACTCTATTTCTCCTCTCCTGAATCTACTGCCTCGCAGTTTAAATGCTTCCCACCTGGAACTTCCTGATGGCAGCTGGTGCTGGCACGAAGTCTGCCCCACAAGCCAAGAGAGGCTCCACACAATCGGGATATCAACATAAAGTGTGCCCCTAGCCATGCTCACCCCTTGCCTGGAGCTACCACTATATGGAACCATGGCCAGGGGGAAGGGTTGCCAGCCTCCAGTTGGGGCCTGGAGACACCCCCCCCCCAGAATTGCAACTGATTTCCAGATGACAGAGATCAGATCCCCTGAAGAAAATGGCTGCTTTGGAGAGTGAGCTGTATGGCATTATATACCAATGAGGTTCCTCTCCTCCACCTCCCCAAACCCTGCCCTCCTCCAGTTCCACCCCCTAAAACTCCAGGTATTTCCCAATCCAGAGGTGGCACCCCTACCATGGGGCTACCAAGCAGCTGACAGAAATTTTACACGCAATAACAGTGCAAAGGGAGACGAGAATAAGGACTTCTCTTTCAGCAAGGCCTACCCACCCTTAACCCCAAACTATGTGCTCACAATTAGCCCATAAGGATTGAGCAGCAGTTCTGAGCATCCCAAGAGAATCAGCATTAGAAAGTGACAAATGAGGGGTTCAGCATAACTGCTTCCAGCTGCTCAGACAGGAAGAATGGGAGAGAGAGCCCTCATTCAAGGCAGGTTTTGCTATCCCTTAACATAAGAACATAAGAACAAGAGACACCAATGTTGGATCAGGCCAAAGGCCCATCCCGTCCAACACTCTGTGTCACACAGTGGCCAAAAATACCAGGTGCCATCAGGAGATCCACCAGTGGGGCCAGGACATTAGAAGCCCTCCCACTGTTGGCCCCCCCAAGCACCAAGAAGACAGAGCATCACTTGCCCCAGAGCCCCTATCTATACCTTGTGGCTAATAGCCACTGATGGACCTCTGCTCCATATGTCTATCTAATTTCCTTTTGAAGCCGTCCATGCTTGTAGCCGCCACCACCTCCTGTGGCAGTGAATTCCATGTGTGAATCACTCTTTGGGTGAAGAAGGACTTCCTTTTATCTGTTCTAACCCGACCGCTCAGCAATTTCATGGAGTGCCCACGAGTTCTTGTATTGTGAGAAAGGGAGAAAAGTACCTCTTTCTCTACCTGCTCTTTCCCATGCATAATCTTATAAACCTCAATCATGTCACCCCTCAGTCGTTGTTTCTCCAAGCTAAAGAGCCCTAAGCGCTTTAACCTTTCCTCACAGGGAAAGTGTTCCAACCCTTTTTTCATTCGAGTTGCCCTTTTCTGCACTTTTTCCAAAGCTATAATATCCTTTTTAAGGTGTGGTGACCAGAACTGCACACAGTATTCCAAATGAGGTCACACCATTGATTTATATAGGGGCATTATGATATTGGCTGATCTGTTTTCAATACCCTTCCTAATAATCCCCAGCATAGCATTGGCCTTCTTTATTGCAGTCACACACTGTCTCAACATTTTCAGTGAGTTATCTACTACAACTCCAAGACCTCTCTCTTGCATTCAGTTCAAGAGTGAGGAGAGTGTTTTGGTTTTTTTTAAAGGGCATAGTATGTGGCAAAAGAGAAAGATCAGCACAGTTCTGCAGGATCAGGCCAAATATCCTTAGAGTCCAGCAGCCACTTCCAATGGGGGCCAGCCAGGTTCCCCCAGGAGACGATAATCAGGACATAAAAGCAACAGGCCTCTCCTGATTATTGCTTCCCGCCCCAAGCAACTGGTAGTCAGAGGTACACTGCCCCTGAACAATGAGATTCCATTTAGCTGTCTTAACAAATAGCCACCAATCGTCCTATCTTTCTTTTTCTCCCTGTTCCATTATACTAGAACTTGGGGGGCACCCAATGAAGCTGATGGGCATTAAGTACAGGACAGACAAAAGGAAATGCCTCATTACTAAGGTAAAGGTAAAGGTTCCCTTGCTCGAAAGCCAGTCGAGTCCGACTCTAGGGTTGCGGTGCTCATCTCCGTTTCAGAGCCAGTGCTGTCCGAAGACGTTTCCGTGGTCATGTGGCCGGCATGACTAAACACCAAGGCACACGGAACGCTGTTCCCTTCCCACCGAAGTGGTCCCTATTTATCTACTTGCAATTTCTTGCTTTCGAACTGCTAGGTTGGCAGGAGTTGGAACTAGAGACGGGAGCTCACTCCGTCATACGGCACACTCGGGTCTCGAACTACTGAACTACCGACCTTCCACAGCCTGCAGTTCAGCGTCTTAACCACTTGAGCCCCCGCAGCTCCCTCATTACTAAACAAGTCATTAAATTGTGGCATTTCCTGCCGGTGAATGCAGTGACGGCCCACAAGCCCAGATGGCTTTAAACAGCGGGGTTAGCAGATTTACGAAGGATAAATCCATCAACAGCTGCTACTTATTGTGAGTAAAGGGAACCTCCATATTCAGAGGCAGCAAACTTTTGAAATCCAGTGCTGGGAGACAACATCTGGGGAGGGGCTTTGGCTTCTGTGCCCCGTCTGTTGGCCCTGGCTGACCACTGTGTGAAACAGGATGTTGAACTCGACGGACCACTTGTCTGGTCCAGCAGGCCTTTCCCTAGGCTCCATGCATCTGTTGAACCTTCTTTCAAAGCCACCCAAACTAGCAGCCCTCACTACATCTTGCAAGAGACGGAGGAATCACTGCCTTAAGTTGTTCTAAGCATACAGGACAGTCGCAGATGAACAGTGACAGATGAATATTACTGGGTGCAGCTAATGCAGAAAAGGGAGTTTGAACATGCCACACTTGGGGAAGAGGTTTTATACATCTCAAATTGCCCCAAGTAGGAATGGGCAGACTTGACCTGGATGGGCCAGGCTAGCCCACTGTTGCCAGATCTCAGAAGCCAAGCAGGATTGGCCCTAGTCCGTATTTGGATGGGAGACCACCAAGGAAGTCTAGGGTCGCTACGCAGAGGCAGGCAATGGCAGACCACCTCTGAGCGTCTCTTGCCTTGAAAACCCTCCGGGGTTGCCATAAGTCAGCTGCAACTTGACGGCACTTTCCTCCACCATCAGAAATGGACAATGTATGTGTTGCAAAAGAAGCTCCTAAGGCCTTTCAGTTTTGCTCTCAGGCCTTTATTACAGCCCTAAACTCTTGGCCCATTTAGGAAAAAAACCATCAACTATGTCCTGGAGGGCCCTGGCAACCCAGAAGCCAGATGTAATCCAACGAGCCATTTTTCTAGCTCCCAAATTCAGACCGAGGGGGTCGCTAAAACGATGCCAGCTTTTTTACTCATCATGAGGATTAATTTTACTCAGAGTGCCAAAGAGGGGCCATGATTTAATGTTATGCCTTAGCTGATAGCTATCAAGCTATCCTGATCACATGCAGATTAAAATGCAGAATTTAGCACTGGGACTTCGGCATCCTGGGGGATCTTAACTTACAAGCCTGCTGCTGTTTTTGTAAAAAGGAAATCACCTAAGGCCATGAAGATCAATTTGAAACGGCCCCCTTAGATGGTCTAGGCCAGTGGTGGTGAACCTATGGCACGGGTGCCAGAGGTGGCACTCAGAGCCCTCTCTGTGGGCACACGTGCCATCGCCCCAGCCAGGCCCAGGCCATCATTAAAGTGTGGAATTCTCTGCCAGATAATTTTAAGTAAATGAAAGCATTTGGGATTGCTTTCCTTACTTTGTTTGGATCATCTAAAGTTAATGTATGAGTGGTTTTTTCTAAAGTAAAACCTCAGTATTCAGTAGGGTTCCCAAATCGGGCCGGGGGGCGGGGAATCCCCCGCTTTGACGGCCCGATTTTCGACGGGACGAAAATCGGGCCCGGAGGAAACCCCACCCCCGCGTGCGCGTCCCCCGGAAGTGACGTCGCACGCTGGGGGCGGGGCCACGCCATTTGAGGGGAAAACTCTTTGTTTTCCCCTCAAATGGCATGGCCCCGCCCCCAGCGTGCGACATCACTTCCGGGTGAAACGCGCGCGCACGACACAGATGCCGGCCGGGAGCCCCCTGCTCCCGACCAAAAGACATTTGGCAACCCTAGTATTCAGGTTAAATTGCCGTGTTGGCACTTTGCAATAAATAAGTGGGTCTTGGGTCGCAGTTTGGGCACTCGGTCTCTAAAAGGTTCGCCATCACTGCCTTAGCTGATAGCTATCAAGCTACCCTGATCACATGCAGATTAAAATGCAGAATTTAGCACTGGGACTTTGGCATTCTGGGGGATCTTATTCTTAACTTACAAACCTGCTGCTGTTTTTGTAAAAAGGAAATCACCTAAGGCCGTGAAGATCAATTTGAAATGGCCCCCTTAGATGGTTTAGGCTAGTCTGATCTCTTCAGCTCTCAGAAGCTAAGTAGGGGTGGTCCTGCCTAGTATGTGGATGGGGGGCCACCAGGGAAGTCCGGGACAGAGGCAGGCAATGGCAAACCACCTCTGACTGTCTCTTGCTTTGAGAACCTTACTGGGTTGCTATACGTCCATTGCAACTTGATGGCACAGACTTCTTCTAACACGTTCCCTGCCTCAGACTATCCAGGAACAGGGAAAGGTCTTGGAAAAGTCAACAGGATCACTCTGATCTACAGAGACAGCGGCAGCAGAGGAACAGGAAAGGGGGGGAGGAAATGAAAAAGGGCTTATTGTGACCCAAGGAAACTCACAAAACATCTGGAAATTTAGGCGTCTTCATCCTGGTCCTCACAAACAGCAGAGGACAATTTTCTAACTGTTTTCTAGGCTGTCCCACTTTGGGCAGGCGATCCGTGATTGAACACAGCCCCATGAAAGAACTATGTCAACCTGGCATGCTTGGATAGAGTCCTTCTGTCCAAAAGCAAGATACACGTACATCCTGATGTCCAGCCATTGGGTTTATCATCCCATCTGCTGTCTGTGGTATCTTCCCCACCCCCCTCTCCATCCCGCTTCCTCCCCTCCCCACCCACAGATTCTTACTTTGCATCCTTTAGCATTCATGGAATCAATAGTACGGCGGATGGCAGGGCTGGGTGGCTCTATTAGCTCCACTTGAGTGCGGACATTCTGTTCCAGGTAAGGCCCGATCAGGAAGTAATTCTCGCCCCACTCGTCCAAGGTGATTTTGGCTTTGGTCTGGATAACTGTGTAGATCCCACCAACTGTAAGAAAGGACAGAGAAGAGGATAGCTTAGATGCCGGTGGAGAAGAAACTAAGCTCCATCTCCCGTGAAAACATGACATTGCCTCGTACAAATGGAAGAAGGGGTAGCGGTATGGTTAAGACAAAATGAACAAAACTACTGCAATAGTGCAAGTAACAATTATAATAATAATGATAACTTATCCTAAATGTATACAAAATTGCAAAAATACAGACACATTATTTCTTTAACACTGTATCTGACAGATGGACGAAAATCTCCGGAGTAGAAGTTTCGTTTTGTGGAGACTTCTTCCTACATCACAGATTCCTGATAAAACACGTTCTACGATTATTTCAGAACAACATACCTGATGCCAATTCATAAATTCATCAAACGTAATACATACATAAAGAAGTACTCTTCAGGAGTCACAAACATTCCGAGTTGGCTCTCCATTCTATAATAAAATTTCATATTTAAATCATTCCAGTCCCGCTTCATTATTACAGTAGGTTACACAATTACTATCAAAGTTAATAAAACTCATACCACAAAGCATTTGTTGTATTCATTTCAGATATCTAACCGACCATAGGATAAGTTATCATTATTATTATAATTGTTACTTGCACTATTGCAGTAGTTTTGTTCATGTTGCCTCGTACAAAGTCAGAGCAGTGGTCTATCAAGGTCAGTGTTGTCTATTCTAACTAACATTGGCTCTCTAGGATCTCAAGCTGAGGCCTTCCACATTAGCTTCTACTTGATTCTTTACCCCCGGAGATGCTGGAGACTGAACCCGGGACCTTCTGAACGGCAAGCAGATGCTCTGTCACTGAGCCACGGCCCCATCGATGCACACAAGCATGAACAGGAACCAAGAATCCTGAGATCTTGACACCTGGAGGATCCTCCGCTTTTTTCAGTACAGAAACTGGTATCTTGAAAGCACCATATCTTGCTAAGATTACTTTCCCTGGATATGAACTACGATGGTGAGGAATTCCAGAACAAACCATCGAATTTAGATTGTTGTTTTACTTTAATTGTAAAATTAAAACATTCCACCTGGTTATTTAGTTCATGTACCGCTGCGGTGGCTCAAGTGGTTAAGACGCTGAACTGCAGGCTGTGGAAGGTCAGTAGTTCAGCAGTTCGAGACCCAAGTGTGCCGCATGACGGAGTGAGCTCCCGTCTCTAATTCCAGCTCCTGCCAACCTAGCAGTTCGAAAGCAAAAATTGCAAGTAGATAAATAGGTACCACTTCGGTGGGAAGGTAACACCGTTCCGTGCACCTTGGTGTTTAGTCACGCTGGCCACATGACCACGGAAATGTCTTCGGACAGCGCTGGCTCTTTGGCTTTGAAACGGAGATGAGCACCGCAACCCTAGAGTCGGACTCGACTGGCTTTCGAGCAAGGGAACCTTTACCTTTACCGCTTTCCAACACCAGTGTTCTAAAAGCAGCTTATATTTTTTTAGAGGCAAAACCATTAACAAGGACAGTACAAGCCGGAAGGAGGAGGGCCCAGGCATGATGATGTGGCACCTGCAAACTATTTGTTTCTGTTTATATCCCACCCTACCCTGCAAGTGGGCTCAGGGCGGCTTACAACATTCAGTAAAACAATCATTAATCATTCAAACAACAATCATTCATAAAATCAAGAGTTGCAATTAAAATTCCGGATGGCAGCTTAATTTGTAACTACAGTGTCTGTGGTGCTAACGTTACGGAAGGCACATTTCTCTTAAAGAGAACCGAGTCAGCTGGTGCTGGTGCCAAGTTGATAAAGGCAGTGCCCGAAGACGGAAGGCAATTTGAGCAGTTTAATCAAGTGAAGCAGGGAAGGCCAGTGTCATTTGGACATCATCCACCTCCTCAGCCAAAGGCCTGGCGGAACAGCTCTGTTTTGCAGACCCTGTGGAATTATAATAAATCCCGCAGGGCCCTGATCTCAACCAGGAGCATGTTCCACCAGGCAGGGCCCAGGGCTGAAAAGGCCCTGGTCCTGGTCAATGCAAGGCAGACATCCTTCAGGCCGGGGACTGCTAGGCGGTGCTGCTCAGATGAGTGTAAGGCTCTTCGGGGCATGTATGGGGAGAGATGGTCCTGTAGATATGCTGGTCCCTGGCCTCATAGGGCCTTGAAGGTTAGTACCATAACCTTGAATCTGATCCAGTAGTCAACTGGCAACCAACGCAACTGGCGCAGTGCTGGCTGAGTGATGACCCCGTCAGCAGGTCCACTACTGCCTTTTGTACCAGCTGAAGCTTCTGGGTCAGACTCAAGGGCCTTCCCTCTGATGGCTTCATCAACTGCATTCGGACCGGGGCGGGGGGCTTTCGGGCATGATGAAGGCATGGATCCCGGCAGGGGTCACTTCGTAGAAAAAGAGGCGCAGGAACTTATTAGCATAACTCCTTAGCATAACTCATTTGCATATGCCACACCCCCTGGCATCACCGGAAGTGTGTCAGAAGGCAACGCCCACCGCTCAGGCTCCACTGGACTGTTTTGGATCGCTAGCTATTGGGGGGG
>NW_015170896.1:317743-336759 GCF_001447785.1 Gekko japonicus | reverse complement strand
AATTTACCCGGCTGCTTCTTGCTCTGACTGAGGGCTGCTGGGAGCAGGGGGTGGGGCTTGTTGCATGTGCCCGCCCCCTGGGCTCTTTACTGCCAGAGCTCTGCTCCTGTGCACTCCTGCAGGAAATGACCCCTGGATCCCGGCATGACAGAGGGATGGTTTCTGCATCCATATAGCCCTCCCTCCCCCCCGACCAGGCAACTGCAGAGCCACGTGGCATCTGCCACAACAACCCATCCAAGATTAAACAGTCCAGCAGAGTCAGTTCACACACTCAAGAGTGGCAAAGCCATCCAGCAACGAGGAGTCGAGGGGCCTAAATGCATGCATGAACCAGTCCCCAGGAGCCACAGTGGACCGTACCAAGCACCTCATACTACTGCTAACTTCTGATGGGGAGCTTTTGCAGGGCAAACAATCACACCAGAGCCATATCAGAACACGGTTTCTCCTGAGCAGGCTCTCTTAGGTAGAAACACAGAAACGAAATGAAACTACAAAGTGTTCTTAATTGACCTCCAAAATGGCTCCTTAGTATTTGCCAAAGAAGGTAGGACTGGGCATCACCTCAGCCTAGGAGATGCACATGTTTACATGTCCGGCAGCATATCGCTGATCCTCACCTTTCAGCATTAGCATAGCAGGTACTCCCATCACCTCGCAAATGAGCTGAGAGATCAATGCTAGTGCATTTGCTGCCTTCCACAGATCCCAGACGTCCAGGCCCCTGCCCCTCTAGCCATCAAGGCCTAGGGGTGGCAGCTCTGGATTGGGAAATACCTGGAGATTGTAAAGGGTGATGCCCGGGGCGGCGGGCGGAGAACCTCAGCAGGGCATAATGCCATAGAGTCCCCCCTCCAAAGCATCCATTTTCTCAAGAGGATCAGATCTTGGTCAGCTGTAATAGTGAGAGATCTCCAGGTTCCTGTTGGGAGGGTGGCAACCAATATTCCCTCTAAGCTGTGAAGTTTTGTGAGCAAAAATCCTACTTTGTGAGCTACTGGTATGAAAGTTGCGAGCGAGCAATTTGGCTACTGCAGAAATTAGTGTGCTCTGGAGCCCTCCTTCCTGAGCTAAGACAAAAATGCGTGAGCCGGGGGCTAAAAAACTGTGAGCTAGCTCACACTAACTCAGCTTAGAGGGAACAATGGTGGCAACCCTAACTAGGCCCCACTTCGGTCTTCCCAGAGAGCACAAGAGCCTGCTCATCATCTCCAACCCACTATCTCCACTTTCCAGCCAAGGCCCCTGGCTCCTGCCTTCCTCTATTAAATTCTCACCCCCTCTCTGAACATCTGAGAAAGTAGTCTTAAGTTATTTGCTTCACCGTCCTGGACAGAAAATGGAGAAGAGGAAAAAGCATATGAATAATGTAGGGGGAGGAAAAACTTGGCTGGGAAATAGCCCTGCAGAATAAAAGAACCTGTATGCGTGTGTTTAACAGGGAGGCAGGGAACCTGGATTTCACAAAGGGTTGCCGGGCAGGACTTAAGGGGGGGGGGAGTCCACAGAATTGGGCCATGCTATGACTGGGAAGGGCTCGCCCACACGATCTTCTGAGGGACCCCATTGCTTCCCTGTACACTGGCTTCCTGCCACTGCTTTACTACATCCAGTTTTGGCAGGGGAGGGTGAATGTACCTGCATTGTTCCAGGGGCTTCCTAAATTTTACTTGTTCTTTGGAATGGAGAAACTGACCAGCCACATCCAGGACATGTTCTTGCTTGCTTTTATAGCAAGTAAAACTGCCAGAAGTTCCCAGGTGCTTGTTTGCAGCCCTGGAAGTTCGCAGTTCTATATATCTATATCTACATAAATATATATTTATTTATTTTATTTATTTATTGGGATTTTTACCCTGCCCTCCCTGCGAAACAGGCTCAGGGCGGCTTACAAGGGGCAAAGCCCATATAAAACAAGATAAAAGCAATAAAAACATTAACAGCAATTAATCACAAACAACAATGATACTCAATTGAAAGCAGGATGGTCCCCGAAGATATACAATGATGGTAAAAACAGTTCTCTGGGGATGATGTTGTCCTACAGCTGATCCCAAGCAAATATGTCCGATAATATCAGTCGCGCAAAATTGTGGCAGATCTTCCTGGGCAATCCTTAACCCCGATGTCGTCCACATCATTGGTGGTGGTGGTGGTGGTGGTGGCCCCTATGTGAAAGCCTGGTGGAAGAGCTCCATCTTACAAATATAAATCTATGAGATTAGCTAGGGCCCTGCTATAAGAACATAAGAGAGAACATAAGAGAAGCCGATGCTGGATCAGGCCAATGACCTATCCAGTCCAGCACTCTGTCACACACTGGCCAAAAATACTAGGTGCCATCAGAAGGTCCACCAGTGGGGCCAGTCCACCAGAAGCCCTCCCAATGGGTGCCACCACCACCACCAAGAATACATAGCATCACTTGCCCCAAACCAAGCATTCCTACCTATACCTTGTGGCTAATAGCCACTGATGGACCTCTGCTCCATATGTTTTATTCTTTTTAAACTTTTTATTAAATATAAGGTCAACAAGCAATTATGAAACATTAAAGTAACAAATAAAGTGATGACAATATTGCATGAAACACAGGAGATATTACTAAGACAGTATAGTCCATATATTAATATAACAGTAAATAAAACATCGGAATTACTGACAGATACGAGGTTCAAAAATGTTTCAGAACAGTATACTTAACAATATAGCTAGTAAGTTTCATTTAGTATTGCATGAAAAAACCATGTAAAGTTAAATTAAACTAATATATATTAAAAAAAGAAGTGTGTACCATGACTAAACCAAATGTGTGTTGTGAAATTATAGAAAGTATACAAATTGAGGAAGTCAGCTCACATAAAAAGTAGTTGGAGATATATTTGGTTGTGAGTTTGGAGATCATTAGAAAATATGTGTTCTAGAAAAGGTAGCCATTTTAGATGCGGACCGAGGTGAACTGATCTAAAATCGGCTTGTCCATTATAAAGAGGTCCCAAACTTTAGAGCACCACTAGTTGATCGTGGGAGGTTGGTGTGACTTCCATTTCGAGGCAATAGATGTCCTCGCAGCAACTATAAAACTAGAGATCAAGTCACAACTGATATGGATTTATCAGTCCAGACACTGAGAAAGAGCAATTCTGGTGCTAATGGTATGTCATAACCTGTAATTATCTGGATTTGTGTGATGACGTTTTCCCAGAATGACCTGATAACTGGCTTTGTTGACATTCTGTCCCCTTCAAAAAGCTGGAGTAGGTTTTCATTTTTGTTGTTCAGTTGCACAGTCGAGTTTTCATACCCAGGAGTAAAGTAGCACTGCTGACAAGGCCCCGAAGGGTCAGGAAAGCTCTCCTGGATCATGCACTGAATGAGTCAGGAGCAAGATGCTTTTCTAAAAAGGGGGCCATGCCATTTGCAGCAGGATAAATGCAGCCACCTCACATGAACAGCACAAGACATCAGTAGCAACAGTGCTGTCCCAACTGGCCTCTGGCACAACCGCAAGCGGGGAGGCTATGATTAGATGCTATCCGAAAGGACCACCACGTTGTCACACGTGGCCCCTGAAGAATCCACGAGTCCCATTTGTCTCTATTTTTGAGCTCTATTTTTCCCTATGGCGTTGTTGCGAAGCAGCGAGAAACCACATACTCATGCTCCATGTTCATCAGTCTAGAGAAATACCATCCCTACCCGGGGTTAACGGAGGAAGCATTTCTTATTAATATAATCGTTGTCCACCTGTCAAGAGCTGATTCACTATAGCAACCTCTTGGCACGTGATATCCTACGAAGCCAGTGTCCAAGAGAGATCTTTAGGGCACCAGATTCCAGAAATGTTTATTTAGCTATGACTACATCCAAGAACGGAATGGGTGGCTTGTGCCAAACGTGAAACAGCAAAACTAGACAACCCACACACAAAGTAGGAGTTTAAGCCCCTAGCAGCTGACAGAATTCTGGAGAGGGGGAGAGAGGAAAGAACCATTCCCCACCCCTTTTAAGATTCCTCACAGTCTTTATTTATCAATAATGATTCTAAAGGACATATTTCAATCTCAAATCCAAATTCTAGATAAAAACACAACTGCTTGATTATATAAAATCTATTTTTAGTGCCACTCCCCTTTTTTGGCAGTCCTTGGTGGGCCCCAACTAATGTTAAAAGCCCTACAGAACCAGCTAGATTAAGTGTCATGTTATATATCTATTATATATATATAAAAAGAAAAGTCTCCCACAACTGCCCGGGATCCACTTTGGACACCACTGACTGTGCCTCCCTGTGTGGTTCTTCTTTGCACAGCTTCAGTGCATGAATGATACAGCTCTTGGCTGATTTTACTGGTCACAAAAGGACCTAAGGGAGACGGTAGTCTCGAAGACAGACAACGGAGCCTCATCCCAAACTGTCTAATGGGTCAGATCAGCACCTTGACTCAGGTCCAGAAGACAATGTGGAGCCAGGATATATGCTGGAGCACTTCTATAATGTGTTCTTGGTGACCCAGACGCGTCAGGAGGCAAGCCGCCACACTCTGTACTCAACTAAAGTTCTAGATGGCTGTCCATAGCAGCCCCACACAGAGTATACTATTCTCATTTTCAGATTCAAGAACAGAGATCTAAAGCCTGCTGTTGTGTGGAAGGAACCAAGATGGAAGAAGGGAAGATATGAATTATGAGGCAACGCATGTGCTAACATTGTGCTACTGAGGTTTGTGCTAGACACTGTTTGATAACAGATTTAAAAGGTGGGGAAATAGCTTGGCTAATTAGGTAGGGGGAGCATATGGGAGACCCCTTCACAACACAGATGCTCAGCTCTTTGATCTTCAGAAGCCACATCAGAAACGTAATATTTCTTTCAGCAAACACTTCCTTAGAGACTTCTAAGCTGTTTGCTAAGCCTATGAGGGCTAGAAGCTTGACTCAGGGTTTGAAGCAAAAGCTGAGGTTGGCAAGATACCACAACTCCTTAATTTTATGCTAGGCAGAGAGAGGCCACGTAATGTGACAGAACCTCATGGTTCTGTCACATTACGTGGCATCTCTCTGCCTAGCATAAAATTAAGGAGTGGTGGGTGAGACAGCTTTTTTTTAATTCAAAAAGGCTTCTGCCAGTCATTATCATCATTATTATTATCAGATTTATAACCCACTCCCACTCCCCTGAATGGGACTTGGTTCAGCTAACAGCATATAAAATTCACCTGGTAAAAACAATACAAAATATACAATAATAAATATTAAAAATATAAAGCAAAAATCTATCCCAATAAAAATCTATCCCCTATCAAGCAAGGTAGGATGCGTGGATGGTGAAGACACAACTGAAGCATACCAGCTGCCTGGTGGATCACAATCACCCAAACGCCACCCAAAAAAGAGCCGCCTTGCATGCCCTGTAGAACTATGGAGGTCCCGCAAGGCACTCACCTCTTCAGGTAGCTGGTTCCACAGGACAGGGAGGCACTACTGAGAAGGCCCCTGTCCACAAGGTGGACAGTTCTTAGACAAGGGACCTTCAATAAATACAGAGATGAAGACTGGGGAAGACGGGAAGGATCATACCAGGAGAGGTGGTCCCAAAGGTATGAGGGTTCCAGGCCATTTAGGGCTTTAAAGGTAAATACCAAAACTTTGAGCTGGCACCAGAAACTAATTGGGAGTCACTGCAGCTGCCGTAAGATGGTTGGAACTTGAGGGTTCTCTGGGAATGGAAAGCCAGAGTAGTGATTGAGAGCAATGGATGCCGGGTGTCTGGGAGTTCTCTTGCGCACCAACTGGCTCCCTATCTGTCTCAAAAGGACCTTGCCACAGTAATTTATGCAATGGTCACCTCAAGACTGGACTACTGTAACACGCTCTACGCAGGACTACCGTTAAAGAGGCTTCTGAAACCGCAAGTGGCCCAAAACACAGCTGCCAGATTGCTGACAGGAGTATCCTGGTCAGTGCGTATGACACTTATCCAGGGGTCATTTCCTGCAGGAGCGCACAGGAGCGGAGCTCCGGCAGTAGAGAGTCCAGGGGTGGGCACATGCAACAAGCCCCCCCCCATTCCCAGCAGCCCTCAGTCAGAGCAAGAAGCAGCCAGGTAAGTTGCAGAGCCCCCCCCCCAGTCCCCCGGTCCAAAACAGTCCAGTGGCACCTTTAAGACCAAGTTTTAATCAGGTACAAGCTCTCCCGCCTCTGCAAGGACAGATCTGCATGCCCCCCCCCCCAATAGCTAGCAATCCAAAACAGTCCAGTGGGGCCTGAGCGGTGGGTGTTGCCTTCTGACACACATCCGGTGATGTCAGGGGGTGTGGCACATGCAAATAAGTTCTCCTAATAAGTTATGCTAATGAGCTCCTGCACCTCTTTTTCTACGAAATGACCCCTGCACCTGTCTAAGCCCCCTTCTTACCATTTTAGTTCATCCATATACCAGGGAGCCAAGGTAATGTGGGAGCAAAGAGGGTGCCCGGGGGGAGGGGGGCAACTCAGTCAATGCCCCCCTGAAGGCCCAGATTCCAGGCATCAATGAGTTCATCAAGAGAGCTGCCGGCAGAGCCAGACAAACCCCGCAGAGCATTCTGGAATCCGACGGGATCCATGAGACTCCACAGGCAAGCATAAATAAGCTCGCCGCCCCTGCACAAAAGATCAGATCCAGTATGTGGCCTGCTGTGTGCATGGAGGCTAAGACAACCTGGGAGAGTCCTAATGATGCCGTGGCAGTCATAAAGTCTAAGGAGGCATCAGACAAGGCAGCATCGGTGTGGACACTGAAGTTCCCCAAAAGCAGGGCTATTTTTGGGCAGGAACACACAGGAACGGAGTTCCGGCTGGCTCCCGAGTTGGCCACGCCCAGCAGGAACTCGTTAGCATAACAGGCCACAACCAAGAGCAGAAACTCATTAGGATTGGCTACATTAGGGGTGTGTGGCCTAACATGCAAAGGAGTTCCTGCTACAAAAAAAGCTCTGGGTTTTGACAACAAACAAGGTAAACGGAATAAGAAGCAAAAGGTGTGTGTGGCTGGATGACCACACTTCTGGTAACACGGGGGTGCGGCCTAATATGCTAATTAGCTGTGCTGTCAGGGATGTGGCCTAATATGCTAATGAGTTTCTGCTCTTGGGTGTGGCCTATTATGCTAATGAGTACCTGCTGGGCTTTTTCTACAAAAAAAGCCCTGCCCAAAAGTATCAGTCATATTGTTCAGAAGTGGCTGCTCCCTACTAAAACGATTCATCAAGGTATGTGGCCATTCAAAGACCAGCAAATATTTTAAAGAGTTCATTATGTAACCAGAGGGGCTTGGCAGTGGGGTAGTAGGAGCAGAGCATGACCTTCTTGCACGGGGAACATGGCTGCGACGGGCCAAGCACGTGCCCAAAGTCTGGGGAAGAAGCCAGAAGAACTTTAACCTCAAAAGGGGTCACAGCCTGAACAGTGCACACAGGAACTGGCCCTCTAGCATTGTGACAAGGCCGGAAAAGACTCAGAAATCAAGAGCAAATGACAGCAAGGGACCTTTGGCACTGGCCCAGCAGCACGCTGCCCCGCGTGGCATCCCTGACTACGTCACACCAGCGGGAAGCGGCCTGAAAGCTCGACATGAGGATTATGGTACCTTAGGCAAGACCCACATTGGGAAGACGTGACAGCTGATTCAACCACAGAGCCAAACACGCTACGTTCTGGCAACCAGCCCCGGTTGACCACACTGGAAACACTCAGCCTGATACGGCACCGAAGCCACATACATCCACCCCAGATGGTATTAATGCCAAGGAGGAAACCTCATGATTGAGAGGAACTCACGTGGAAGGAGGAGGGGAGGCACTTCCCAGCATCGCTTGGAAAGGCTGTAATGTGGCAAGAGAAACCAGGCTCCCAGCATCCATTACTCTCAGTCACTACCCTGGCCTTTCATTCCCAGAGAACCCTCAAGTCCCAACTCCCAGAATCCATTGCTTTTACTACATTTCATATAAGCACGTAAGTCTGAGCCCGCGTCTCCCTGGTCCCAGTCTAATTCCCATTCAGTCATGGAGCTCAGTGGATGACCTTGGGCAGGTCACACACTCTCAGCCTGAGCTACCTCACAGGATCATTGTGTGGATTGGGGGGGGGACAGCAATGTGAGCTTCCTGAAGGAAGAATGGGACTTAAAAAAACAACAACACCCTAATAATTAGAGTTATGCAGAGGCAAGCCGTATCAAACAACCTCTGAACATCTCTTGCCTTGAAAATTCTACAGGGTCACCATAAATCAACTGCAACTTGACAGCAAAACCCCACCCCCCATAAATTCTCTTCATATCTGACTATACTCAGGGAGGCTACACAGAGAGCTACTGCAAAGTGTTAGTCTTGGATCTGGGTGATTTTGGGCCTGTCACCCTGTTAACCTAACCTAACCTCACAGGGTTGTTGTGAACATAAAATGGGCAAAAACAGAATGATGCCAACAATCTGTTTTGGGACCCCTTTGGGAAGAGCAGCAGGGTATAAATGAATAAATAAAACCAGTATGTTGTCAAAGGCTTTCACAGCCGGAGTTCATTAGTTGTTGTAGATTTTCTGGGCTGTATGGCCATGGTCTTGGCATTGTAGTACCTGTTGCTTTGCCAGCAGCTGTGACGGGCATCCTCAGAGGTATAACACAGAAAGATGGAGTACTCTCTGTGTCACATCGCCAGTCACAGCTGCTGGCGAAATGTCAGGTACTACAATGCCAAGACCATGGCCATACAGCCCAGAAAATCTACAACAACTAATGAACTCCGGCCGTGAAAGCCTTCGACAATATACTGGTTTTATTTATTTATTCATTTATACCCTGCTGTTCTTCCCAAAGGGGTCTATTCCCATTGCTTCCTCTGGGGAAGAGGGAGTCCAGGCCTACTCCCATTGATTCCTATGGGGAAAGGGGAGGCCAGGTCTACCCCCATTGATCCCTTGTGGCGGAAAAGGGAAGGCCAGGTCTGCTCCCGTGGTTGCCTATGGGGGCCACCCCCCTTCTTTTCTTCCTTCCTTCCTCTTTGTTTTAAAAAAAGAAATCAATAGAACCCTTTACTGCAGCTTCGCTCCTGTGTCCCTGAGTGGAATCCTAGAAGTGAGTCCTTGGATGTTCCCACTCAGTAATGACTCCTCACAAAGAACAGATGGGTCTCTTCTCCAGTAGGTGCTGTTCCCAGATGGAAAAGCCTAGAACCTGGTTCTGTTGCCTCTCACCACATGACAGAGTTTTGCTGGTACAGCAGCACCGGTTCCCAGACTCGGCTCTCTAGACCTCAACCAGGAAATCCTGGTGTTCTGGTTCCCAGTCACCCACCTGGTCAATAAGCCACCACAACAGGGTAAAAACAACCACCAAATCCACGCTTACCTTTATTGGCCACTTCCCAGGCCACCTCAAAGAGGATGGAGTTCTCCAGGTCCAGCTCATCATCCCAGTCCTCTAACCCTGTCAGGGAGGTCACGGAAAGGCTGCGGGCCAGAGGCATCGTACCCGGTGGAGGGAGGCGTGGACAAGAAAGCTAGAGGATCAGGGCCGTCTGCGGGGCTGGGAGACAGAGGAAAACAGCATCATGCCCCAGTGCCCCTGGAAGCTTCATTCAGCCATGGCACACTCTGGGAATTGTTCTCCCTTGCTCCAAGCGAAACCACATCCTCCGCCGAAGATGCCGGGCACCTTATGCCCCTCCAGTGGCGGAGACTCCCTCCTTCCCAGAGGAGTTGGAAGTCTTGGCTTCCAGCCTCATCAAGTCCTGGCTCCGGGCCCATTCCCTCCACACCATTATAAGGTTCGTCCTTCCCCCTCCCCAAGAATGTGCTTGGGCAAATATGCGCTCGCCCTATTTTTCTCCCTGGCTCCTTCCCCCACAACCCCACTTAGTATCTGGACTCCTACTTCCAGCCCGCCCCCACCGTCCCTGGGAGGGCAGCACCAGAGTCTTGAGTAACAGCAACAGCTGAGGTGGGAGAAAAGGGTAAGATGTGCGCAAGGAGAGCTGTGGGCTGCAAGAAAACAAAAAGCTCAGAAAACATGCCCTGAAGCTTCCCACCTCCACCAAAGAAGAGGAACGACAGATTGTGGGATTTTAATAAGGTCGGAGAAGAGAGACAAGGATCAGGTAGTCAGCTGGGAAGAAACAGGTTAGTTGCCTGGAGGAAAGGCAGCCTAGGAGAGCCCTCCAGCCCCGGTTACACCCAACTCTGCGTAGTAGTAGTTTAGGGTCCTGGAGGAGTAGGTGTGCGGGGTAAAGGCATGGAAAGAGTAGGTTCCTTTAAGGACCTTGCAGAGAATGGGGTGCGTGGGGAGAAACAGAGACATTCAGATTTGGGGTGGCAGTGTTGGGGAGTGGGGCGGAGGAATTATCTGTGCCCCACGAGGAAGGCTAGGTAAAAATATGCGGGGGGGGGGGACATTACAAGACTGGAAGATGGGACTGAGAAGGCACCCAGTGGAGGGAGAGGGGGGAAGAGAAGGAACAGCAGAAAAGGCAGAGAAGTGTGTGCTTTTTTTTTTTTAAAGGCCACGGCCCCTTTAAGAATCGGGATAGAAAAGGAAGGGAAAGCAAAGCAGGAGAGGGAAAAAAGATAAGGGACTTGCCGCACTTACCTCCATGCAACTCAGGACAAACTCCGGGCTCCCACTGCCTCCCCTATAAACCCAGACCCTGCTGCACACAAGCCACACCCACCCGGAGGCGTGGCCACGAAGCGGTCTCCTCTCCCGCGCCCCTCCCCTTTCGGGGGTTCTTCCCTGTAAGCTGCAGGGATTCTCTTTTCCTCGTTTCTTCTCCCTCTCTCCCCCCCCTTTCTTTGCATCTCTGATTGGCTAAGAGGAACCTCCCATCAGGCTCGGCAACCTCCTGCGTTCCAGAGAAAGGAAGAAAGAGGAGGAGGTTGTTACAAGGTCTTGAAGGGGAAAGCGTGGCGAAAACCGTTCCAGGAACTCCCCCCGGGTTCAGCCGAGTGACAGTGTGCAATCCTGAGCAGTGTTATACCATTCTAAGCTCGTCGAGTTTAACAGGCATAGAATGGTGTTACACTGCCTTGGAAACCACTATTAGTTACCTTGTTGTGTTACACTGTTAGTTACCCTATTACAGTCTCCTCCATGCTTGAGAGGAGACGGATGGAACCTAACAGCAGGGCCTCAGTTAATTACTCTCAGCATTCCACAATTAAGGATACATCTGCCCATCAATCTCCAATTCTGACATATTTATTTCCTTCACTATGTTTCCCCTCAGAATTCAATCCTAACAGATGGTAACCGTATAAACTAAGCTTGTTATTCTTGTTTGGTCCTTGAATCTGTTAAACATCTTCATTATGCTCTATGCTAATTTCCTGCTCACCCTCTACCTATATGTGTGGCCTGGTAATATCAATTTCGTTGTATCTGAAGAAGTGTGGGTGCACAGGAAGGCTTACACCTTGAATAAAACTTTGTCGGTCTTACAGGTACCACTGGACTCAGACTTTGTTTTCCACGACTTCCCCTTCTATTTGCCAAGGAGTGATGGGGCCGGATTTCATGGCTAAAGTCACAGTCTGCGGTGATCTGGGATCCCAGGAACGTGAAGTCTGTCACTACTTCCACGACTTCCCCTTCTATTTGCCAAGGAGTGATGGGGCCAGATGCCATGATCTTAGTTTTTTTGATGTTGAGCTTCAAGCCCACTTTTGCGCTCTCCTCTTTTACTCTGAGCAAGAGGCTCTTGAGGTCCTCTTCACTTTCAGCCGTTAGAGTGGTATCATCTGCATATCTGAGGTTGTTGATCTTTTCCCCAGCAATCTTAATTCCTGCTTGTGATTCATCCAGGCCAGCATTTCGCATGATGTACTCTGCATATATATTAAATAAGCAAGGTGACAATACATCCTTGTCGTACTCCTTTTCCTATGCTGAACCAATCAGTTGTTCCATATCCGGTTCTAACTGTCGTTTCTTGGCCCTTATACAGGTTTCTCAAGAGATATGTGAGGTGGTCTGGTACTCCCATCTCTTTAAGGACCTGCCATAGTTTGTTGTGATCCACACAGTCAAAAGCTTTAGCATAGTCAATGAAGCAGTAGATGTTTTTCTGGTACTCTCTTGCTTTCTCCATAATCCAGCGGATGTTGGCAATTTGATCTCTCGTTCCTCTACCTCTTCTAAACCCAGCTTGTACATCTGGCAGTTCTCTATCCACGTACTGTTGAAGCCTACCTTGTAGGATCTTGAGCATGACCTTGCTAGCGTGTGATATGAGTGCAATTGTGCAATAGTTTGAACATTCTTTGGCATTGCCCTTCTTTGGGATTGGAATGTATACTGACCTTTTCCAATCCTGTGGCCACTGTTGCGTTTTCCAAATTTGCTGGCAAATGGAGTGCAGCACTTTAACAGCATCATATTCTAAGACTTTGAATAGCTCAGCTGGAATACCATCACCTCCACTAGCTTTCTTGTTAGTGATGCTTTCTAAGGCCCATTTAACTTCACATTCCAGGATGTCTGGCTTGAGGTCAGTGATTATACCGGCGTGGGTGTCAAGGACATCGAGGTCTTTCTTGTATAGTTCTTCTGTGTATTCTTGCCATCTTTTCCTAATCTCTTCTGCTTCTGTTAGGTCCATACCGTTTTTGTCCTTTATCATGGCCATCTTTGCATGGAACGCTCCCTTGATTTCTCCAATTTTCCTGAAGAGATATCTAGTCCTTCCCATTCTATTGTTTTCTTCTATTACTTTGCACTGTTCATTCAGGAAGGCCTCCTTATCTCTCCTTGCTGTTCTCTGGAAATTTGCGTTCAGTTGGGTAAATCTTTCCTTTTCGCCGTTGCCTTTCGCTTTCCTTCTTTCCTCTGCTATACCTATTAGATAAATCTATGGCAATACAGGCTGGCCTCATCTCATCAGATCTCATGAAGCTAAGCAGGGTCAGTCCTGGTTAGTGCTTGCATGGGAGACCCACAAGAAAGTCCAGGATTGCTAGGCAGAGGCAGGCAATCCCAGATAATAGCAAACCATCTCTGACATAGACGTTTCCTGCCACCACAGTAGCCGATAGAGTTAGATAGGAGGAGTAGCTATGCATCGGATTGCACTGTAATGGACCCAGTTGCACTGACATGTAGAAACTGTGTCTTTTTTCATGATTGTGTGTTTCCTAGCCAAAATTCTCTCGATCTGCTTTCTCCACACTATGAATGATTTGTGTAAAGCCCTAGCACAAACAGTTACAATGTTAACCTTTTTTGTTAACTATGGTGGCCTCCTGTTGGAGCTACTTTCTACTAAACTTTTATGATAGCGGTTTAAAACAAGGTCCAAGCATCTTGAGGAGTTTTTACCGTCTTGAAAGATGAAGTCTGCTGTCAAGTTGCAACTGACCCGTACTGTCCCCCATGAAGTTCCATCTCCTGGGGCTTTCAAGGCAAGAGATGAACAGAGGTAGATTGCCACAGCCTTCCTCTGCTTACCAGCCACTGTCTTCTTTGGTGGTCTCCCATTCAAGTACTAACCAAGGTTGACTCTGCTTAGCTTTCAAAGTCTGACAGTATCAGGCTAGGCTGGGCCATTAGGGCTGCTACAAAGTCTTTTAACCTAACAAATCCCCTCTAGATTGCAAAATTTTCATCAAGTGTGACCCTGCTGGACTTTCTGAGTACCTTACTGCCTTCGATTTAATTTGATCGAACTGTAGCCATATTGGTTCAACTCTTGTACTGTCTAGTACTTGGACACCTCTCTGGATTAAGTCCAGGACATTCCACCACTCTAGCTGGTTCTGTGTAGATGGCACCATTGAACTGGTTCAAAATGCAGCAGCAAGATATCAATTTAGTATTGTTTGCAGGCAATGTATTTCACCAAGACATTGCTAGCTGCCTGTTTGTTTTTGAGATAAATTCAAGGTGTTGACCTTTAAAGCTCTAAATGGTTTGGGATCAGGTATATTAAGGACTCTCCTGCCAACCTAGCAGTTTGAAAGCAAGAAATTGCAAGTAGATAAATAGGTACCGCTTCGGTGGGAAGGTAACAGCGTTCTGTGCACCTGGGTGTTTAGTCATGGCAGCCATATGACCACAGAAACGTCTTTGGAGAGTGCTGGCTCTTCGGCTTGGAAATTGAGATGAGCACCGCCCCCTAGAGTCGGATTTGACTAGCTTTCGAGCAAGGGAAACCTTTACCTTTATTTAAGGACTACCTGATCCTGGATGAGTGTGCCCCAAGTTTGGGTTAATTATTTCAGAGCCTTTTTGTTGTGGTGCCTCAACAAAAATTATTATTGCTGATTACTTTTATTTATTTGTTAAATTTGTTACTCGCCCAGTCCCTGCTGGTGCAGGGCTTGGGGCGATGTACAACATTCATAAAAACATGTCAAGCTAAAACAAAACATTAATAACACCACCTTCCAAACAGATCAGATGGTGTGTACTAACTTATCCAACTTCGGACTGCTGGCTACATTGCAGGCAGGGGAGAGGAGGGCAAGTCAGATATAAGCAGGGGTCGTTTCATAGAAAAAGAGCTAGGGGAACTCATTAGCATAACTCATTAGCATATGCCACACCCCCTGACATCACCGGAATTGTGTCATAAGGCCACACCCCCTGACATCACCGGAAGTGTGTCATAAGGCCACACCCCCTGACATCACCGGAAGTGTGTCATAGGGCCACACACCCCGCCCCCAACTGTCCGGCCCGCCGCCGCCCTGCCAGCTCCACTGCCGAGCCCCTTGAGGGGCCCGGCGGTGGACCTGCAAGGCCGGCGGGAGTGCAAGGAAGCCCCGCGAAGGCCCTCCCTGGCCCCAGGCAGGCAGGGGTGGGGAGAGGCAGGGAGGGAGCAACTTACCCTCCCTCTTCTCCTGCCTCCTCCTGGCTGAATGAGGGCCGGAAGCGGGGCGGCCGGAAGCAGGGGGCAGGGCTTCGTCATGTGCCCCGTCCCCCGTACCTCACCCGGGGGAACTGCGATCCCCCGCGATCCCCCCCGAAATGACCTCTGGATATAAGAAGCAGCAGGAGCAGAAAAGGGTGCCAGCTAGGATGGAAACCATTGCTTTCCTCAACCAAAAGCCTGGCGGAACATCTCTGCCTTACAGGCACTGTGGAATTGCATAAGGCCCCGCAGGGCCCTGACGGTGTTTGGCAGAGAGTTCTACCAGGTTGGAGCCAGGACCGAGAAGGACATGGCCAAAGACAGCTGGATTGCTTTGGGGCTGGGGAGTAGCAGCAAGTTGTTATCTGAGGAGCATAACACTCTCTCAGAGATGTAACGGAGGAGACAGTCCTGTAGATAAGTCAATCCCTGATCTAACCCAAGTGGCCTTTGACACCCTGGCAGAGTTACTGGGCTTGATTGTGCTTACACCTGGCCCCCAGTGGCCCACTGGGGAAATTCCCTACTTTAAATGGCCAGTCCCTCACTGTCTCTTGACCCCTTTGCCCTGGTGTCCAGCCTGTCTTTCGTTTGTGACTAACTTTGATTTTTATTTTCCTGGGGGTTTTAATCTTTGACTTTAATTTATGGTTGCTGATAGTGTCTTTTAATATCTAGTGGTTTGTGGGGTTTTTTTGCCCCCCATAGGGGATTTTTTATTGCATTTTCTAATAACTACAAACTAAAAACTACAAACAGAAAAAATGGGAAGGGGGGACTACAATCTATAAGAGAAAGTAAATAAAACCCTCTAAAAATCCAAGAAATGGTGTTCATACAAACATTTTACAGAATTACCTTCCCTCTTAAATGCAAGTTAACTTTCGTTGAAAATGATCATCTATCTGGTAAAACATTTCGATCTTTCACCAACAATTCTAACTTCATAAAAAGACTGTGAATATCGATATAAAATAAGCATGTTTTAGGTACTCCAGAGTGCATTAACAATCTATTTTTTCCCCCTTTCTGTGTCTCAATTGATAGCTTGGTTTGGGGCCAACAGCCCCCAATTTAGTCTGAGTCCTCATCAGAAGATCCAGCCTCTCCTTCTTCCTCGCTCTCTTTGGAGCCATCAGTTACTCCTTCTCCTGCTGAGCGACCATGTTGACGCAAAAACTCGCAGGCCTTTTCAACAGAGTCTATCCTTTCTTTACCATTTGCATATCTGAAGTTTATCCTTCGGGTATTAACCATCTGTAGGAAATGTTGTGACTTTGTAGAAATGAAACCAAGTCTCTATATTTCCTTCTCTTCCTTCTTATCCCAAATGGAACGTCTTTCAAAACTTTTATGTCTTTGTCTTTTATCTTCAAGGTAACTCCATTGGTCGCTTTCAATAGTTGATCTCTCTTTTCTTTGGGAGAATCTTATTGTGACTTCCCCTGGCAGATTATTCTTTCTGATAAATTCTGAATACGATCTTTATCTACTGGTATTTTGTACTGACTTTTACAGTGCAATCCTAAACCATGTTACATCCTTCTAAGACTATTGACTTTGGGGCCCTTAGAAGGGTGTGACTCTGTTTAGGATTTTGCTGTCTGTTTTTTAAAACACATTTCATGGGATCTGCAGTTTTGATGATATCTGAAGTGGATTGCCAACTGGTGTTTTAATTGCCCCCTATTTTGGATTAATTTATTATTATATCAATTTTGTATGTTGGAAAGTACCTTCAATACTTTTTAGGGATGTGGAGGTTTATAAGTATAATGAATGAGTGTAAAGAATATGCTGTGCACAGAACTATATATCAGTCCAGAGAAAAAGGCAGAACAGGAGGGGAAGGGGCTCAGCAATGCCATAGAGTTCACCCTCCAAAGCTGCTGTTTCCTCCTACATAGCCTGGAGATCAGTTGAAAGTTTGAGAGAGTGCCTGGCCTCACCTGATGGTTGGCAGCTTTAGAAGTCACCCACCCCCACATTTATTTCCTGATTTGGCACATTGGAACAGAAATGTGTCAAAGTCTCTTATATTGTTTCAGGGTATAAGCTTTTGAGAGTCAAAGCTCAGTGCTCTAGAGAGCAATGCCTTTGTGAGGTTGGCTTTGGGCAATCCACATCCCCCCCCCTCCCGAATTTACCCGAAGTGGTGGTGACAGCCATAAAATGGGGCAAAACAGTACCTAGTCTTGGCCCAAAACGGGTTTACCACATTGGAGCACTTTCCAGATATGCACACTGGTTTAGAATGAAGCTGAGCCAGTCACAGTTTTGAGCATTTTATTATCATGTAGTTTGCTAATAATGGAATCCTGTTTTCTTGCAGATATGTAGCAGTCAAGGAGTTTGCCACTGATCCCCCCCCCCTTTTGTGGGTTTTTGCTATCCAGTTCCTTGCCCATTCTCATATATAAAGGATTTTCTGGACATCATTTAAACATACAGTTGACAATGGAACTTCGTTAAACGGGACGCACATTATGACTGCAAACCAAATCCTACCAATAAGCTTTAATGTAACAATCTCAGTTTATGATTGGCAGCTCCTACGTAGGGCGTGCCATTAATACAAGAGGTCTCTTAGCCATTGGTAGAGCTGGCTACAGCTTTGTGAGTGACAACAAAAGTACCCAATAAGGTTTAAGCATCTTTAATTGCCAATAAAATCAATCCGTGAGAGGCTGTATAAAGCTACAGGACTGTTAGCAGCTCCTGAATGACGTCGTACCCCTCCCAATAGGATTTGACCTTGGCTGTGGGCTAACTCATGATAGTCGAATCAATTACCACGAAAGGCATAGCTCTCAGTGAGGGACATTTCTGCCAATAAATGGCGCGAATCGTTTTACGATCCGCCCATTTTGTAACTGACACAGCAAGCTGCCAATAAGAGACCAGAGGACACTTAAGCAGGTTTCTTCATTAGTGACCGTCGAAGCGTCCAATGAGCGTTACACAATCATTCTGTAGGCTCTTGAATGATATTCTTCTCCGTTTGGTTTTAGTCGCAGCGACACATCTCTTGAAGATCTCTACGTTATGTTCATATAGCATAGCTCTGGAGGATTCTGTCTCCACTCCGCGCCAGCGAAGCTTCTCCTTCAGAATATGCGGCGAGTCCTTCCTTTCTTTGTCACATTTCCCTCATAATAAATGAGGCTGGGTAACGGGTTTGAATGCGAACGCTCTACTTTGATTGCCACATCAAGCCACGAATCGCTGTTAAGTTCGGAGACGCGGGCATGGAGAGGGTAGGGAGAAAGACTAACGTTAGTGGAGAAGACGGAGACCTTTCTTTTGACCGACGTCTAGATGGGCCAACGCACAGTCATCTTGGACGCAAAGCCCGCCTCCCGCGCTTCGACCGGCCAACGCTTGTCTTCCTGCACCAACGGCGTTCTAAAACTAATGGCCGAGCGGGCGGTACCCGAACTCTGATTGACGCCTCTGCCCTTCCCATTGGATTTCCCAACGGCCGAAAAGCGGTCGGCGCGTGCCGCGAGGGGACCCCCAGCCTTCCTATTGACGTCGGGCCAATGGCCATTGAACGTGGCTGATGACCGACAGAGCCGGGCTGCCAATGAAAACAGGGAGGCGGGGTTTCTTCAGCCCGTCCCGCCCCCTGCTGCTTTGAGCGACGTTGGCGCCGCCCAATTGGCTCTCACGTCCCCTCCCTCCGCTGAACGAGGCTGGGGGTTGTCGGGCGAGTGGCTCTCTCTTTCTGTGTCTCATTTCGCAAGATGGCGGAGGCTGCAAACTGCATCATGGAGGTGAGGGATTGTGGGAGGGGGGTGGCGGCGGCCGTCGTCTCCGTCGGAGGGGAGAGCGCGAGGCCCGCTCCAGTGCCCCGTAGATACCCCCATAGGGTCCCCCACCCGACCCACCGTCAAGCCGTGGGGGTATGTGGGGGGGTCTTATTTGCCTGAGACCCCCATTCCTTGCCTCCCCCCCCGAATGCGGATGGCTTCTTTTGGCCCTAAGTGACCGACGCCCCCCCCCTTTTTTCCTTCCCTTTCTCCTAAACAAGGAGCTTCCCCTGCTGAGTTCCTCTTCCTCCAACATGGAATCGTTCCCCCACAGAATCCTCCCGCCTTTCGTTCCTTCCCCCCCCCCCTTCCCA